>NW_004567115.1:12419625-12472876 GCF_000260355.1 Condylura cristata
CCCCCTCCCCCTCCCCAACCTTCCCTGACACTTTCACCCCCTTCCTCTCTCCCTCTTTTTCTCTTTTTGTTCATGCTCTCTCAACCTCTGTCACAGCATGGATAGTTAAGTTGCCATAATTCTAGAAGTCTATACCGAGACAGAAAATTCCAGGCGAGGTGTCAAATATCGGAAATGTCACCTGACATGTCAAATCCCTGAGCTGTTCCCCAGTATATCTTGCCCCTGTCCATGGTATCTTGAATTAATCAGTCATGCATCACTCAGCAGACCTCTGCTGAGCTCTCTTGGGACACTAATCAAAGGGATACCAAGAATCTAGCGAGGTCCCTGCCTCCCAGAACACCCTGCCTGTGGGGGAGGCATGAGGGGATATTCCCTTGCAGTGTGCTGTAATAAGTGCCATGATAGAGTGGGGCACTAGGAAGTCAGTGTCATTCTTATTTATGGAAAGACGCTGAAGGAGCTTAGGCAGGGAGTGACATGATCACTCATGTAATTGAGTAAATTAGATGTCAAGAAAGCACTGTTCTGTCCACAATATTGTTAGTGGGATTGTTATACAACTGGCAGCCCCCATTCTAGCTTTACTGAATTTATTGGAAATCTGTGGTGTGTAATGTGATAGGTTGGCCATAAAAATGTCTAATAGCAACATGTGAAATAGCCATGTCTTTCAGCTTTGCATGAAAATGGCAAATTCTGCTTAATGTTCCTGGACTCTTACAGTCTGATTAATTGTACTGATCCAAATTATAAGGAATAGAAGTAGCAATGAGAAAGAGATCTAAGACACTGTTAGCAAAAGACCTCTTCCTCAAGTGGAAATTATCTTTCCGATGTGCTTATATCTTAGAGAAGGGCCAAGGTAAACCACGCCAAGCCTACTTTGTGAGGTAGCCCAGGGGTCCCTGACAGGTAGGATCAATTCCCTCTTACAAAGTCAAGTTGCTACCTTGAATCTAGTCAACCTTTATTCTCAGGTACCAGGTGAGGTGAAGAACAAGCAAGCCACCCAAGTAAGACAAGAATGGGACGGGGCCGGAAAATGAAGGATTTCATTCAAGGGGTTCCCTCCCTGTGGGGAGCAAGAGTAGAAGCAGGTCGCAGAAGTGAGTGGAAGGGTCACAGGGCAGTCTGTGTCTCCATGCGGACACACTGAATGCAGTGTGCATCCTCAGAGAGCTGCCCACATGCTCCATTCTAGGGCCTCTGGCCTTTCCTTTCCTCAGACATAGCTCTGGATTGCTTCATGCAATTACTGGACTGACTGACAACCTAAGTGGGCTGGCTGCTACATCACAGCGTCACCCAATAGGTCCTGCAAGGGTGAGTCAGCCCTTTAGGGCAGCCTCTACTCACTTCACCTACCTACCTCCTACCCCTATCCTACACACACTCTACACCTGCTCTCTCACCTGTAGCTACTGGGATGATGATAATGGTAACTGCAAAGGCTCCAAGGTTCAATCCCAGTCACCCCTTTGTACCCCTTTGTTCATACCCAGGTACCCACGAGTCAGCTAAGAAACATTTAGCTGGGATTCCCAAGCCCTCTCGTTTGGAAGGAGCACTAAAGTAGGTTTGTCTTAGAATGGGATGTAGGGTTTTGGAGAAGAGCTCTGGAGAAAGACCACACTAACTCTGAACTTCATCTCTTCCACTTACAAGCTTGGATAACCTTGAAATTGGTTGAGATCACCGAGAGCCCCTGGAATAGCAAGGGCTCAGCAAATGAAATCAATTATTACAATGATCAGACATAATAACTGACGAATAGGTCCAGGTGCTGGACCAACAACCTACATCTACTTGATTTGTCCCTGGAAATTGAATCCACTTTGAAGGAAGGGCTCAGAACTCAGAAATAGTCCCTTGCCCTCTTACCGAAATGCCAGTATCAAGGAACTGCTAAAGTCCTCACTCTTCCAACCCAGCCCCTCTCCTGGCACAGAGTACTGGCAACGTGAGTAATTTCTTGCTCAGATTATGAGAGGAATCCTCCTGCTTAGACCCAGGAACAGGCCAACAGTGGTGCTATAAATGTGTGACTCCTCCTTGGGAGACCCTGGTTGTTGTCGTTATGGTGGTTCCACTCATTTCCTAAGAAGCGGCTAGTTGAATGACCGCTCCTGATGTAGGTCTTTCTAAGATCCCTCTGCCCCACTTTTTTGTAACTTCTGTTTCATTATTAAACCGAGGTCTTTGTCTCTGTGCAGTAACCCAAAGTGAAGGGCTCATAACCACCCATCCCCAGGACCTGGTTGGAAGGGGGGTGGGGTGGGGCCGCGGAAAGGTCCAAGCTACCAGAGGCAGTAGCTGCCTGGGCCATGGGTCACGCCTGGACCCTATTCTGCCTGTATGCCAGTTGTGTTTGTTATGGTAAGTACTTTCATCAACATTAATAGAACCAGTGAAGTCTGAATGTGAAGAACTGCTGCTTTTATGACATTAAGTTGAATGGTTTGGAAAGACACAAATGCAAATTGCTAAAAACAAACAAACAAAAATCAACTCACCATTTGGACAAGCTAAGAGAAAGCTAAGAGATCAAAAATAAAGTATCGATAAATGTAGAGCAGATTTTGCACTTCTCGTGGTCTAGGGATTTAAAGTTCTTGCTGCATTGAAAGAAGTCAGAAGAGGGTGGGCTTGGACTGTGAGAGTGAAACAGCTCCTAGCACTCAGCTGACTTCAGTGAGTGGTATGTGCACAGGCACAACCCTCCCAGGGCCCATCAAGAGAACAAAGTCTAGAGAACAAAGTCTCGTGCTACCATTTTCCCTTGAATTCACCTACAGTCTGCCTGCAGCAGTATTGGTGAGAGTCTGAGAACGCACCAACTCAGAAAGAGTGGTCCAAAGAGGGGAGAGAGAAACCAGATTCAAGATGCTGTCTGGCCTTCCTGTTTCCACTAGGAAAGTCCACAAATCCCCCTGCTGCTTAGGGAAGCTGAGTTGGGCTTTCTATCTCCTGCTTAGCTTTTTCTCCTCTAAGAACTCCTTTCCAGTCCTGTTCTCCTTCTCCACCACAAGCCAACACTGGGAAACACAGCTATCTTTCCAACCACCCCATGACTTAAGTACCACCATGAGGAAACTGAGGCATGGAGATGTTCAGCTACTTGTAAGAGGGAGAGGCAGGATTTGAACCCACCTAACCATTCCTCTGGTAAGAGCTCATCAAACACAGGAAGCCTTTGGCCTCCAACACAACACGTGACGGCAGTAGGCACAGTGGGACTGCAAGCCTGCTCTGTGGATTCATTACTTTGCCCTCAGAAAGTCTGCTCTTGCTCCTTACACAAACATCTATTATTGAGTAGGTCACAGGTGTGTTACATCCAAGTGTCTGCCAGTGCTTTTCTCCTACTACTTGATAAACCACTTAAGCCAGTGTGTTTTATCCCTAGTTGTATATCTAGAATCTGACACATAGTAGGTGCTCAATAAACACCTACTGAACTGGACAGCAGTTCAGGCCCATACTGCCACCCTCGCTTCTCAAGTCCAGCACCATAGCTTTTCCCTACAAAGACCAGCTTCTCCACGGACTCTCCCTGATGTGTCTGGAGTTAAGATTCCCTCTCCCCCGGCATAAACACTGACTTCATTTCCACCATCTCATCCTGCCAGTGTCATTTTGCTTCTTGGTAAAGCACAAGAACTTTTGCGTCCCTTGTAATCTTCACCACGCAGCCCAGGGCAGTGCTCAGGAGGCAGTTTATTTGCCCCAAAGGACTGAGCCATAGGAGGGTCAATTACTGTGGCAATGGTTACCTTTGCATATGGCCTTAGGTTCCAAACTCTGAGCTTCCTACCCTGTTGATAAACTGATGAGAAAGGATTAGACTCGCCTCTCAGTTATGCTTTTTAAGTTAAAATATAACTCGTTAAAATGGCCAAGCCAGGGCTCCTAAGGACATTAATCATGGCCACATTAAAAATCTGATATGTAATTTAAGAACAAGAGACAAAGAAAGATAAGCACTTATGTACAATTTGGTATCTTTTCATTAAACCTTATTCATCGATCAATGACTCATCTAACCCTAGTATTCTCCCCTGACTGTAGCAAAATCTTTTCTTCAAATCTCCTGAACTTTATGTCTAGACATATGATCTTCACCCACAGTCTTCAAGGTACATCCTCTGCTGATTCCAATTCTCTGCCAAGTGCCCTTGTTTCTTTTTACACTACAGGGTTAAGGGACTATTGTTGCCAAAACCTAGGGAAAGAGACTCCACCCAAAGAGACCTCGCTATTTCCCTCGGAAGACCTTACCGCCCAGCCTGCACTCCACTCAGCCCCATTATGTCACCCTCAACACACGACCAGAGAAATGACATGATTCAGCACTCCCCAACCCACATGCCCAAGACCCGTCCTTGCTCACATACTTCCTCTGTGTTCCCTCTTCAATGATTCCATTCCTTCCTTCCTGTGGGCTATTATCTTTTTCTTCTATGAAAAGTAAGCCAGCATCTTGAACTCCAGCCCAAACTTAAGATTAGCTACCAGGACAGGTACTGGGAGCCAAGGGAGACAGAGAAAACTCCCAATTCCTCACCACCAGGTCAAATCTGAATGTCTGTACTGATCTAATTTCACCTCCTCCCACCCCAGAAGACTCCCTTTCATGCTTTCCATCACCAGACTCGAAGTGGGAGTCACATTTGTCTTCTTATCCCTCGTGCACAGTCAGCTTCAGAAGTCTGTTGCTTCCTCCTCCTGTTACAGGGCACCCCAATGTGAATTGGGTTGCCTGTCTGTGGGTCTTCACCCGTGAGCTTACGATTCAATCGTATTATGGACACACTCAAAAGGTTAAATAATGGATTCATTTATAAGGAGAAAGGTAAAGGAAAAACCCAGGGAAAGAGGGAGAGAAACACAGGTTAACTAGGATGTGCTACCAGTTCTGCTGACTTGGACTCCACCGTCACGCTGAAAACTGATTGAGTGCCAAAACGATCAGCGGTGAACCACCAGGTCCCCCCAGAGGCCACATGTCCAGTTTTATCCCAACCAGGCTGCTCAGCTCCACCCTCACGTCCCAGCTTGCTTCTTCTTGGTACTGATGGGATTTGGAGTTCCAGCATCTGGAGTGGGGGCGGAGGCCATGAAACCTGTACCTGTTACACTCCAAGACCACTGGCACCCTAACTTCCTTTCCCTGCCTGGTCCCCCCACCCCACCCCAGGGTCCTGGACTGCTCACTGGGTTGTACAGTAGCTTCCTACCTGGGTCTTGGGCAACCCACCACTCCACCTACCACATTTCCTGAGATCGTCCCAGAGGCCCACTGGGTTGCTTCATTCTCCCTACTGACTCTCCAGAGCTGCTTCTGTTACCTGAGCCATTGGGGTATTGGGTAAAATATATGTGCCCTTGTCAAAATAAATGAATGAATAGGACTTGAAAGATGTCAAGATATGGCATTTTAGGCAGGAGAATAAAGATTTCTGCCCAGCTAAAATCAACTGTAACCAACTTGAAGGTATTCACAATATTCAGAAGGCTAATGAAGGAAAGTGCCCCCAGAGGGGAATGGTCACACCTGGAAATCAAAAGCACCTTCTCAGAGGCACTGCTTCTCACTGCCTAGCACTGCTCCCATCACCCCTCAATACATACACACACAGAGTCCCCATCCTCAATGGAAGAGATCGCCCCTAGGTCCCCAGCATTACTCTGGGGCGGGGTTCCATGGCCCCTGGCTGGCCTGCTGGCTCAGGTTCCTACCTGCCAAAGATCTTAGGATGCTGGAATTTGGCCCCTTTGGAGTTGCCTTAGGGTTAGGTAGAGGGTCTGGGTATCTTGCCCCCCTTGACAGTTCTGTTCCCAGCTAAGGACACAGGGGATTCAGTTCACCTATTAAGTCTCTAGGAGTCACAAATGTGTTACTCTTTCCTGAAGAGATCAAATTGTCCTCCATGTGTTAAAAAGAAAAACAAATTTCCAGGTCTGCAGCACTAAGTGCAAGCTCCCAATGGTGGGATGGTGCCAAGTAAATATCACCTCGAAACTCATTCTGTCAGCTCCCCCACAACCTCCCCTGTTGCTGGAACCCTGAAAACAGCTTTGACATGGACAGGCCCCACCTCCACCCCACCAGTGGCCAACCCCTGCATAGAGGGCCCTCCTAGCACCTTAGCCTCACAGCCTGACCACTAATGTGGGCAGCAGGTTCTGTGCCTGAGAGAAGTGGGTTCTGCCTTGGGCAGTTTTCTTAGGCTCTCTCCAGTCCAGCCCTGAGATCTAAAAAGCCCTATTTGACCCAGGCTTCAGAATTGGCACTTTTTGGGCGCTCCCTGGAGGCACAATGAGTTAAAGCTCAACACTAAGAAGCTAGCCACAGCCATTGCAGCATGAGTTTGATCCCCAGCCAGGGAGGTGACCCACATGGCACAGCAGGCCTGCTGCTCTTCTGAACAATATACCTCATCAGTCTGCCTGTTCTGTTCCCCACTCTGTCTCTGGAATCCTCAAACCCCCTGCACCTCTGGCCTGTACCCTAGTTCTGTGTGCATAAATAAATAAAAAATCTTTAAACAAAAAGAAGAAGAAGAAGAAGAAGAAGAAGAAGAAGAAGAAGAAGAAGAAGAAATTGGCACTTTTTGAGAGATGCTTTCTTTGCCACATGCAATTGCATTCAAAATTTTAAATGGTGAAAGTTAAACTCCTAACTTGTTTTCAGCATGCTATTCACACATGATATATAGAAAGAAGAAAGAATAAAAGAGGGGGAAGAGTCATTCTCCAGACACTGTCACTGCCTCTCAGCCTCCTGTCCACTGGCTGGAGTCGGCCCTACCTGGCACTCAGGCAGAAGGGCTGGGCAGGAAGTCTCTCTTCACCCTGCACTCAGGCCTGAGGCTACCCAGGGTTCTGCCTCAGCCCTGAGTGATGAGTGATGCCATCCCCTTCCCAGCTCCAGAGATTCCTTCTTTCAGCAGGCCCCTGTGAGAAAATCTGCTCACCTTTCTCCAGGTAACTCCGTTTCTTCCTTCATCCTTCCTTGTATGTACATGTTATGTTGAAAAGGGTGAAATGGCTGATAGTCAACTATTTTTGACTTATATTAATGGTTCAGCCCAATTCAGATGGTTCAACCCAATGTGAATATAGTCTAATTATCCCCACTTTTATTCAAAAGGTAACCTATTAAATGCGCTCTTTTGCATCCTGCTTGTGTGATTTAATATATCTTGGCAATCTTTCCAACTTGGGTCATTGAGAGCTTCCCCTCCCTTTTTTAACAGCTGCAGAGTCTTCTTCCATTGTGTGGATGTTCCGTTAGTTACTCAACCAGTCCCATAATGATGGATATTTGGGTTGTTTCCAATCTTTTGCTATCATAAACAGTAGGGCAAAGAAATATCTTGAACACCATTTTACATAAGTTTATCTGTAAGATAGAGTCCTAGAAATGGAACACTGGGGTCAATGGGTGAATGTATTTGCAAATTTGATAAATATTGCCAAAAGGCCCTCATTAAGAATGTGCTAATTTACATTCCCACTAGTGAAGTATGAGCGTTCCCAGATCAGTGATTCTTAACATTTTCCTTTAGATCAGTGTTTTCCAAAGTGTAAGTTGTGACTCATTACTGGGTTATGAAATCAATTTCGTGGGTTGCAGCCAGCATCTTTTAATGAAAGAGAACAGAATCAAGAAAAATAAAACTGAAGATACTACATTGATTTGCATGTAGAGAGGTTAATTATTATTTGGGGGAACTTTTGTTTCAGAAATATAGATCTAGCCATACTATAAAACATCTCAAAGACACACACACACACACGTGCACACACACACATGAGTGTACACATGCACACAGACATATACACACAGATGTGTGAGACAAAGTGAAGATGGTTATTTTTTACTATAGGTCAAAAGGTTGAAAGTCAGACTTGGATCTTGAATCTTTTGAAGCTTCAGAGGAAAACTGAAGAAACCCTGTTATGGCGATTTCCCAGAGAAATCAGATGGCACTCAGAGAGGTGGAGAGAGAGAGAGATTTACTTGCCACACCTGCAGGCTCAATGCGACCAGTCCCAAAAGTCTGAGCCCCGAATTACAGGAATAGTGAGATTTTATACAGGTTGTATGAGGAATCTTGTCATCCCATCAATCATAGCATAAACATTCTTTACTGTTTGGGAAAGTGGTCAGGTAGCCATAGCTACTCCTGTGGACAAGCAGAATATACCGTAGGAACTTTCTGCTCCAACAAGCACCAGGATGTAAGCAAAAGACTTCCCCAAGCAGCAGGCCTGGGAAAGTAGCTGACTCTAAGCAGCAGACTTGGGAAACGCCCAGCTTCAACCCTACCCAGCAAACCCTCTTGCACCCCAGTTCTCTGAGCTCTGGGAAACCTGTGCCAGGACCCCAGTCTGGACCTGCCAGGGTGATTACTGGGAACCACTTGAGGACAAGCCAGTGAGTTATCTTTCTTCACATCCCAGTGGTCAGTCCCACTGGCAGGGAACAGGCATTCTGGAAGCATCTGCTATGCTGAAGAAATGAACAAAACCCCCTTCCTCCTGTGTCCTCCTCAGTTGCCTCTTCTTCCCACAGTGAGATTGTTTCCCACTTGCTGCTATGATTCTTACAAAAAGCAAGTAGAAAGAGCAGGAAAGGATTATAGAGAGTAATTAATATCTCGCTTGAATGATTTATCTCTTTTTAACACCAGTCTTTGTCCTGGGAAATAGAACTCTTAAAGGAAGACTGAGGTAGAGGGGGGAGAGAGGGAGTTAGAAAGAGAGGCACCTTCTGCGGGGGTCTGAGACAAGGTCTAGAAAAACCAAGGAAAGAGGCAGGCTATCAGGGACATTCAGGGCGGGTGTGTGCATGTGTGTGTGTGTGTGAGATCACAGGTCCCTCCAAAAAAGTGTAGGAAAGATGAGTGAGAAGGAGAAAACAGTTAGCCCCATTTTTAATTCTCCAGAATAATTTCTGACAGCTCAGAAAGAGGGTGCAGGTCTGAGGAGCCTTCGCCTGATTTGGGCACTGTGGGGTACAGATTTCAAATCCATAGAACATGGACTGCAAGGAGATGAAGAGAACCTTACACAAATCAAGGAACTGCAGCATCTCAGAAAAGGCAAGAGAGGAGGTGACCAAAAATACAAAGGCCCAGCTCTGGGGTACAGGACACAGCTCAGACACCACCATCTCTGCTGTTCCCAAGAGCATGGAGGACAGGATGTGACACTTTGCTGCCAGCGTTTTCCAATGAGACAGCTTCCTCCTAACCCAAAGAGAGATGCTGTGATCCCCACAACACTGTCCTGAGCCCACTTCTCCAACACTCCCTTCCAAATGCTAACTAATGTGTGCTGTGAAATGGGATGGAACCGAACTATTTCTATGAACTGTTTTTACTCCCTGGTGGGGGAGATAAGGGGCCCAGTCTGGACATAAGATGCTGGATGCCACAGGACATCAACTTCGGTAGATCCGCCTAGCCTGCTCTGGTCTGAGCTTTGAACATGCAAAACTCAGGCCAGAGGAGAAGTGATCTTTTGCAAGTGATATCACACCTGTTCTGTTTCCAGGCTTGCTGGTTAGAGAGCACTTCATAGTGGGGAGTTCATCCCAAGGTTTGCTCCAGCAGCCCTAGCATAACCCAGAACCAAGCTCCGGAGACTTTCCATGGGTTTTGGGAAACTATGACTTTAAGCAAAAGGACAAAATCAATTTTCACGTAGACTAATTGAGACAAACAAAAGTTCCTAGGCCTATTTATGGTCACTAAACTTCTAAATGAAGACCCAAAACACTTCAAAGCAAACAATACAATAATTGTGTTCAAATCAAACAATAATTTGCATTCATTCATTTTCCAACTCACTTACTTGATTCTGCTTCAAGGATGTCGGGAGCTCAGGGAGCAAACACAGCACCAAGCCTGGACAGGACACCCTGTTACTGCAGGATGCACCACACCTGCACCCCACACTCACACAATGATCCCATGTGCACATCTTTGGGGTAGGGAAGGAGCGGGAGTCCCTGGA
This sequence comes from Condylura cristata, assembly GCF_000260355.1. Classification (NCBI taxonomy): domain Eukaryota; kingdom Metazoa; phylum Chordata; class Mammalia; order Eulipotyphla; family Talpidae; genus Condylura; species Condylura cristata. The sequence goes on from NW_004567115.1 coordinate 12,429,658, forward strand.
GAAAACCCCTGCAGACATGGGGAGAACAGGCAAACCCCAAACACACAGTGCCCACCCCCCAAGGAATTGATGGGTTTTTTCCATCAACATTATCATGAAACAACAACACTGAATGAAGTGACATTAGTCGAGGATCTGTTATAAGGTACAAGGCTGTTAAGTCTTTAAAAGCCCAACACAGATATTGATTCTCCTTTTACCTAATTTCTTCCTTCTTTTGTTCCTGGTACAGCTGGCTGCCACTTAAGAGCATTGGGTTTAAAAGACAAGCACATAGGAGGTTATTGATTTTCTCCTAAGAACTCGTCGGCTCTTGAAGTGAGCCGCACTGGGGAGGTGGAGGTCGGGTGATGGCCTGATGGACCCAGCGTACAGGTGGGGTGTGCTGAACAAGGATGGAAGGGAGATTCTTTTACACAATGACACTTTGTCTCTGTCAAACCACAACTCCTCCCCAGAAAAATAAAAGACTCTTAAAGTCTGAGCTGATGAGTATTTATAAAAATTAGTAAATAATTAAAAGATAAGGCCAGCCATTACTCTTAAACAACATACAGTCTACTCAACACTATTTATTAACTTACACTCTGACTTCTAGGGGGAACTGAGTTGGCTGTGTGCATAAATAATTGCAGTGTCATGTGAAACAGGCCAATCAAGGCCAAGTAGAAGATTTAGAGGAGCAGAAAGAACACATCTAACTGGGTCTTGGGGAAAAGCTGGTCAAGGACAGTTTTAGAGACACAAATATCATTGCTGTTTCCAGCAATGTGTCAGTTAGCTGGGAGTCAGGCATGGCTGAATGGAGGGCTTTATCCACAGGGGCACAGTGTGGGGAGAGGGAAGGTGAACAGGTGGGCTACCCAGCATGGGGTCACAAATGCCAAGTCATGAGGTTCCTATGACCCGCTCCAGCTGCCATCCAGGGACCTCTGGAGCAAAGACAGACACACAGAAGGTTCTCAGAGCCACACCTTCAGGAAGGCCTTAAGTTTCTTCCCAAACAAGATGCCTTAGAAGTCCCCTGGCTGACTATATCCCTTCCTGAGCTGGGCCTCACGGTACAGTCCCTGCGGGCTCCAGCTGCTTCTAGACCCAACTATGGGCCCCTCTGCTGCCAGGATAAGGATCAGGGGATCACCACTCTCCCATGGGATCGAGGACTCCATAAGAGGGATGTCCTGCTCCTGGGTCCACTCAGCCTCAGGTTCTTGAACCCCAAACTACCTCAGTCACAGCAGCACATTGAGTCAGCCACCAACCTTTTGTCACCAAAGATGGTGCTTCCAGGCCACTGGCCTGTATTGCTGCTGCTTGTTGGGAACACTTTAATTAGTTCTCTGTTTTAATTGATGGTGTGTTTTAATTGGTGCTTCAGTTTAATTACAGCTTTATTCTAATTGGGTGTGGTTTTTCTAATTTTTGATTCACAAGGTTTGAACAAAAGAAAGAATGCCAACTTATCCAGAAAAACAAAGCCATGACCAAATGGGCCAGCATCCGGGGGAAATGAGGTGTAAGCACTACAGGCCTCAGCACATTCTAGGGCTCTAGAATTCCCATGCACACCACTGGCCTCTTTGGGCCACAGCTCAAACTGCCCGACGTTCTCCCTGTTGCCCCCTCACTGCTAACTCTACACCTGCTGCTACTCACCCTGGGGCAGGTGCTTTTTCCAGACGTCAGTCCCAGGGTTTGACTTCACTGGCCTCTGTGCTGGACCATGTACGCTGGACAATGTGCTCCTCACAGGCAGGACAGGCCCCGGAGCAGCCCTTGGATTCCTGGCTTGCACGCATCCTTCACGCACCCATGATGTCAGGGAGAATCTGAGAACTACCCTGGGCAGCCAGGATGGACAATCCAGGCAGCCCTTCCCCAGCACACTCGCCAGCCCTGGGTACGATGGGAGGTTGCTAAATCTATGCTTTGGGGGCTCCCTTCATCCCCCCAGAATGACTACCCAAGTTGGACTCTGAGCAGAAGACCATGGTCTATGTTTAACAAGGGCTTTTCTTTTAGCCCAGCAGGGTTGAACCCATCTTTCCTACCTTCCACCTCAGGAGGGGGCAGCATCTCCTACTTCCCTCTGTCCACACCCCTCCCTGAACTGTTGAACACACCTTCTTTTCTGGACAACTCCTTTCTGGTGTGAATCTTCCTCCTCTGGCTGATGTTGCAGATTCTCTCATTTTAGTTACGGAAACTTTAGAGCGAAAGGTCTACACCTGGACGCTTGCTGCCTCTGCCCCTTCTTATCCCCTCGAACATGGGTCCCACCGCACTGTGCCAGGATAACAGGTGTGCCCAAGCCCCCTCTTTCCACCCACTCACTGGCCATCTGGGCCACACATCTCATGCACTGAACACTCTTCCCTTAAATGCCCTTGCCGTCAACAACTCTACAATGACTTTATCATCTATTCCACCCCTTTGTTTTCCTAGTTCTGGGGCTCCAAGGACCCCTGATATTGCCCTGTATATTGTCTTCCCCTAGTCCCATTCCTCATGACACGTGCTGCCTTTAGCTCCCTCTATGTCCCCCACAAGTTCCCAAAATCCACAAAACTAGCCCTGCCCACCCTGACCATTCCAGCCCCCCAAGTCCTCCTGAAGCCTATTCTTCAGACTCTTTTCTACTCACTGCTTCTTCCAAAGCCAGACCACTGCCGAATGCTTCTTGGAGCAACAGAAAAAAAAAAATCCAACAAAATATGCAAAAAAGACATTCAAGAGAAACAGGAACCATGAAGAGGACTTTTCACCTGTTAGATCTGGGTGGGGGTGAGCCTAGTGTGTGCAGGGTGCAATGACTACAGCGGACCCTGGAGTCACTCAGTCAGCACCAAGCAACCTTTGTGGAAAGTGTCAGGTGGAGTTGCAGCTTATGCCAAGATGAGGTTTGAGGGACCACACAGTCAAAACTGCCCTTGCAGAGAGAGCACCATAACATCTCTCTTCGTCTCTGAGCCGACCAGAAACAGATGGCCCCTTTCTTTGGCTGGGCTCCAGATGAAGCAGTTGGTATACACTTAGGTGCCAGAGAACATGAAAACTGTGCATCTTTAACACTAGAGTCTTTAACGAGGGTGTGGCAAGAGGCCCCCAGAATGAGAGGCTTGGGGAGGGAAGGCTGACTGAGGGCTTCCCTGGGCTGTGCCATCTTGTCTATCCCTTCTCTGTTGTTGAGTGCTGGTCACATACATGTACATATATTGCCACTCTGAATGTTCAACAGATATGAGTGTTAAAAAATAATCCACTCTTCAGAGTTTATAGAAGAAAAAACCAGTATTAAAAAAAGCTAAATGCATGCTATACTTATTTCCAGTTCACAAAGTAGAAAGGCTACATACTATATAGCCATTTGACAGACCATGAAAAAGCCATCAAAAATGAAAAATATAAAAATTATGTAAATCAAGTTAATATTAACAGTAATATGCATCTAGACACAGACTGGAGAAGGAATAACCAAAATAATATGGGAACTTAGCAATTTGGTAATATGAGTCAGTATTTTCAAAAGGGGAAAGTTTGCTGACATATACTTGTCCCGAATGGTACAGTTGGCAAGCATCCTGGGGACAGAAGTCAGGGTGCTGAGGCTCCGAGGAAGATGCCCAGACATCTGCGGCTAGCCCCTGCAGGCTGCCCAGCAGGCTTGGGAGCTCAGCCAGTGGGTTGTGAGCATCAGGCTTCACAGAGCAGCATTCTGGGACAGGTCCTCTAGAATCTCACGTCTGGATCCACTGGACCAAGTCAGGACCCAGATCTGCTGTGTACCTTGATGAGAATGACCTAGAACAAACTGGAAACCTCCCATGACTGCCACAAGGATGATAGGAGTGGAGGAGCAGCCCAGGTGACTTCCCCTCCAGCTCCCAGGTGCCCCTGAGAGTTTTCTATGCTGGCTGGTGATGACTTTCGTGATGTCCACCCAGTAAGACCTAAGGAGGAACAACTAGAGAGGAAGGGGGAAGACATCGCACCACCCACTGCTGGATCGACTACGAGACACTGATAGGAAAAGGGGAATGAGAAACCTGAAATCAAGGGTATTCTTCTGTCTTGGACATGAACTAAAAAATGATAATGTACTACAAGTCTCTTCTCACATAGTTATGCTGGTGAGGAGGCCAGAATGTAAGCACCTTGCCCAAATACAGCAGAATGAGCTGAGCCCACCCCAGGAATTCCCACTCACCTGGTAGGAACTGGCCAGTGTCTTCAACAGGGATTGCAAGGGTTCACCTAGCTGTGTGGGCTTGTGGGAGCCTCCAGGGGCTGTCCTGGCTGGAGACTCTAACGGGTTGTTCCTGGCTCCAGCTCTTCGCTGACTCTCTGGTCACTCTCCTCCCTCTACTACCTCAGTTTCCTCAAAAGTCAGAGTAGTGGGGCCCTCTCTGGTGGCGCAGCGGGTTAAAGCACTGCACTAAGAAGCTTAAGCCACTTCCGCATGAGTTCAATTTCCGCCTGCCCCTGGAGATGACCCACATGACAAGGCAGACCTCTCCTGACCCGCCCGCTGCTCCCCTCAGCAGTGTATTTCGTCGATCTGCCTGTTCTGCTCCCCGCTCTGTCTCTGGTGAAGCCTCTCACCACCCCTGAGCCTCTGACCTGTACCCCAGTTCTGTATGAATAAATAAATCAATCTTAAAAAAAAGTCAGAGGAGTGGATTCCAAGGCCCCAGGGTTCCTTTCTCCTTCAACAATCTATCATGTCACATATTCCTAGCATCCTTTCCAGAGCAGAGAAGTTTCCTATGTCCCTTTTTGGAAGAGATTTTTGGGTCAGGTTACATAAGCTCCAGGCTCCTTAATTTATGTTGGGGCGGCTCTGTGGACTGCTGATGGGAACAGATTTTCAATCATCTCTTGCCATCTTGAGTGCAAACACGCCATCACTTGCGTGCCTAACAACACCAGCCACCAATGAAACTCCATATCTAGCAGATGTTCAGCAGTAATTACCTGGACATCAGATACATTCTCGCTGTTTAATTACTCAGCTCTGGTCGCCCCAGATGCCCTCCCATGTGCAGTTTCAAGTGCTCGTATAAACATGCTCACAGTATCACCCTTGATTCTGACCAGACTGAGGGCCAAATGAACATCTGGGATGGTGATAGGAAAGCTTTGGGGGTCTCCAGCAAGTAGTACCTGTTACCCCAAACTAAAGTGACCTCCTGGAAGTGACAACATGAGGAAGATGGTGTTGGTGTGGTCATCATGCTCACCGCTGAGAGAAGAGCAAGTTGTCACACTGAAGCAGGTCTGCAGAAGTTCGGAGGGAGATAGCATAAGTGAAGGCCCCTGGATGGCTTCCAGGAAGCCTCCCAAAGTAGAATCCTCTTTCCTGCAATTACCCAAAGCTGGACCCACAAAAGACCCAGAGACCCACAACTCTGGAAACGGGGGCTGAGTTGTGCTGACAGCATTCACAGCCAGGATGCCTAATGAAGCTAGTGCCTCTCCAGGTAGGCAGGATACATATGTTGGTTGGCCTGCCCTCTCCCTCTCCCCACAGACAAACTACAGGAGTCATAAGGCACATGGGAGTTGACAAGAGGACACGGTGCTCAGCAGCATCATGTTCCGGGGGGCTCTGTGCACCCAGTGGGTCTGAGTACCTGCTGCACGCTGGGGACAGACACCATTCCTGATCGGCACTTGCGGCCCAGCACGGTGCCGGAGCCAGCACTGCCAGTCTTTATTTCTGTGCTTGGTACCAGCCTCTGCATTATCATAGTGCCCATCATCAAACCCGTCCACCCTCTGACCCAGGGACGCAGACCAAACCAGCAGCAGAGGCTGACTCTGAAGCCAGGGCTGACATCCTCAGGCGGTCAGGGGCCCTCATATGTCCTGGAGAGGAAAGGTGAATCTCACCAACCAGAAAGCTGGCATCAGGCGTATTAGGCAAGGCCTGCAAATGTGAGGCAGCTAGGCTATGTGAGAAGAGACATGTAGGACATTATCATTTTTCTGTCCATGTCCAAGACACAGAGGAATACTCTAGATTTCAGGTTTCTCGTGCCCCTTTTCCTATCTGTGTCTCGTAGATGACAGTCTGAAAGAAGGTCTGACACAGAGCTGGGCAAGCTGGGCAGAAGCAGGAGTTCAAGGGGACAGGTATTGGGAGAAAAGGGAGGGCATCAGCCAGCAGGGAGCAGACAGAGGAGAGGGATGAGGAAACGGAGACTCCAGCAGCTTCTCCCTGTAGAGCTCAGCACCACTGCACCCAGACCAACTGGTCCAGCTTCCCCTGGTTTTCCTGCAGGTCCTTACCACAACACCCTGCCCAGTCACTTCCGAGGATGCCACCACCAAATAGCCCGATTAAATGCCACCTCTGGAAGGGTACATTCCTTTGTAGAAAGAGAATGAACAAGCTCTTTCCATAGAAGCGACAAGCACAACCTCTTTGTTTTCCTTCTCAACTTTCCACCTTGTCGAAAACACTACTAACAGAAGTAGAATATAAATCACATACGTAATCTATAATTTTAATCACATTATTAAAAGCGAAAAGGGGTGGAATTAATTTTAATAATTTATTGTACTTCCCCAATATATCTAAAGTATTACCACTTAAATGCATAATTTAATAAAAAATATCAAGGTATTTCTTCCCTGCACACTACGTCTTCAAAATCCAGTGTGTATTTTACACAGACGCCACCTCTTAGGCTGAGTCACTTTTCAAGTTCTCAGTAGCCACATGGGGCGCCTGTCCAGGACAAAATGGGGCTCTGACTTGATCTCTTACCAGCCCCCCCCTCCACTGATGAAAGACAAAAAATGAACTAGAAAGTCAAAGAAAACTCCTCTAGCTTCAAAGACTCTGAGATGGGGAAAAGAAGGGGACAGGGCCCTGGCCGGGAGGCCCTGTGGAGGGTGGTGAGGCGTAAACACGGAGCTCCAAAGCTACAGGTGACCCAATGACAACTTTAATTTTTAAAAATCAGAAAGAACTTCATTTCAGATATACTCAAGCATTTGCCCTCCCTCCCCCAACTGGGGATAGAGCAGGGTTCAGGGACACCGAGCTACCCTCACAGGGGACCTGAGAGATGGCTGTCTGCTCCTGTCCCCAGCCGCACTGAGCAGGCGTCACATCAGGGGCTGGGGAGGGGGGCTAGGTGCCCACACAGAGGGTCACTCTGACATTTGGGGCCACGTCGCTGCAGGCCCACACCCATCTCCCCATCTACTACTTCTCCCCACATGTCCACCCTGCAAACCACCTGTCCATCTGCTTGGCACCTCCACCTTCTCCCGCCCCGGAGCAGGGTGCAGGGCTCTGACCTCATCTCTACCCTTGGCTTCTGCCTGCTTCCTGCTTCCCTTCTGGAGCCAGAAGGGCATTCTCATGTGCGCTGCTGTGCACCTGGGAGCTCAAAATTAAGGATGCTGTCTACAGTCAGGTCACACCACTTTGGGTCTTGGCTCCGTCCCCTCGGAACCACATTATGTGAATAAGTTACCTGATTCCTTTCTTCCTCTATTTCTTTATCCGACAAACAAGTGTAATCCTAACACTACCAACAGATCGGGTTGCTATGTGGATTAAAGGAAACACACGCAACACACTCTGAGTGTGCCTGGTATCACGTCAGGCTCAGGTATTGAGTTATTCCAGGGAAGCTAAACATTCTCCAAGGTCCATTTCTCTACTCTGCTCCTGCCCTTTCTTCCTGGACCTGGTGTTACTAATGGGAGGGGCATAGGGAAATAACCTCCCTGCTGATAGGAGAAAATGTAGCAGGAGACATTTCTGAACACGCCTGTAGTTAGGATACTCCTTGGGTTTCAGCCCTGGCTTGTAGAGGAATCATCTGTGGCTTTTAGGCAACTTCTGGTCTGTCTGCTCAGATGAGCAGTGGGCGTCTGGACCTCCATTGTCCATTCCTAACACCTCAGAGCTGTCCAGCATTCCATTACAGGTTCAACAGAATAGCTTCTTCTAGCTGACTGTGGGATCCAGTGTGTTTGAAATCCCTTCAAAGACCTGAGGACTCCTGCCAGGGCAGCATGACAGGACCCTTCTCTGGCTTCAGGGAAGCCCCTCCCAGCTCTTCTCCAGATTTTGCTGTAGGTTTTGCTTTACTCTGGGTTCCTAAGCTTCCCTGGAAGTCTCTGCCTTAAAGTTACATTCTGTTTTATTTATGACCACTCTACTTGAGAAGATTTAAGTTGGCTTACATGGGTTATGTAAAACACCATAAGATATATAAAGAACCAGGCAAAAAACATTTCATATAGTGCTACATTTTTTTTTTAAGTTTCCACTACACATAGCGTGGAGAAAACTGGTGTGCATGCGTGTGTACGTGTGAGCATGTGTGTGTACCATGTGAGTGTGTAGGACAAAGGCTGGTAAACAGAATACAAAATTTAACAGTCACCACAAAGGGGTGGAGTATCATACTTTTTTTCTTTATACTTTTCTATCTTCATTTTTTGTAGAGCATCTATATACATATTTATAATCGGAAAAATAGCCATTTAAAACATCTCCAAGAAAAATAGGTGAGAAAGAAAAAAACAAGGCAAAAGGAAAGATATAAATTGGAGCCTGTGATGAGGCTAAAGCAACTCATGCTCTATGGCAAAGCCTCAAGTCAGGAGCTCGATATCCTCGTAGTCAAACCTCATCAGTTACGCGGGTCACGGGGTCCACAGAACATCAACAAAACGATTGCTCAGAAAAGCCGGGCTGTTCTTGATATGGAAGCCCAAAGCAAATGCCTCCCACGGGTCCACACAGAGGACACTGTGTAATGCAGCGAGCGCTGCCAATGACACCCTCACAGTAAACACCAAGAGTTTCACAGGGCTGTTCTGCTAAAGCCCCTCTGTGTCGGCTACGGGCATCTCGCCAAAGTGCGGAGCAGAAAGGCAATTCCGCAAGGAGTGGAAATCATGAGACAGGGTTCACTGTGGGGCTGACTTAATCCGGAGGGACAAGTTAGAGGATCAAGACAAGGGCACAGCTCGCCTTTCAGGGAATCTCCTTCTCCAACGACACCTCCCAGGCTCAGCTCAGCCCTCCTCACTGCCCTGGTGTCAGGCTGAATCCTAAGAGCTGCAGCCACCAACTCATCTGACAGTGGTTCATGTCACATGTGTTCCCTGAGCACTGACAGGGCAGTCCCATGGCACAGGTACTCCCAGTAAACCTGGTCAGACACACGCCTGGAACCCCAAAGCAGCCCCTACTGACGTCATCTCACGGTTGGCAGCAAAACAAACTACATTTTACTCCATGGGAGTCTTGGGTTAAGCTCCAGGGCAGCAGTGTTCGCTGCAGGGAACAGTCAGCTGGAGCTAGGATTGGAGGCTGAATGTGGGCCCTGAGAACCCCGTGATGGATGGTCCCTGAGTCCTGGCTGCGTCAGTGCTCTGTGTGGAAGCCAGGCCCTTATTCTTCTTCCTCATTGTAGCTCCAGGCAGCAGGCCCCAAGCCTCTCTTTCTCCTGGAAACCTTCTCTTTATTCCACCCCTATGAAGAGGCCAGGGATTGCCTTGCCATGGGGTGCATGGCTGGGTTCCCCCATTGTATGCCCATGGCTTTCAACTTCACCTGTCCACCTCGGACCACTGACCTCTCCACCCAGCCCAGGTGTGATCTCCTGTTGCACATCTACTTGGATGTCTCCGAGGCATCTCAAACTCTGCACATGCAAGTCCCCCGACATGGCAGTCTTCTATTACTTCCCTTTTCAACAGTGGAAGCCCCAACCATTGACTGTAAAAGCCAAAACCCGGATGCCATCGGTGACAGTGTTCTCCTCCCTCTTTCCCACAGCCAACCTGTCACAGCATCTGTTGATTTCATCCTCCAAACACATCTGCTCTTTCTTTCCATGTTCAGATCCATTCTGAGGATCTGTTCAAACTCCCATGCGAACTGGAGGAAATCGGCGGGCCGCCTCCACTTCTCTGGCTTTCTTAGAGAGGCTCGGGGAGGGGTGAGCACCCTAGCCACACAGGAGCCTGGGCACACCAGCTCCCAGGTTCCACCACTCATGTTCCTTCCTCTGATAACACCAGCTCCCAGGGGTTTGCCTGTCTCTTTCTCCCCTTTTCTTCTCTCACTTCTGATTTCATCTTCTGATCTACTTGTTATCCTTCTACCTCTTAGTCCTCTCTCTCTCCCCCCAACTTCCACACTTGCTGTGTACTTAACCCACCTCAGGAGAGTTTTCCTACCTGTTTTAAGTGGTCATAACAGGACAGAGGACCAGCCATCCGGTGTCATCCACATGCCCCCCCACCTCCAACCACTGTCCCCTTCAGGGTACCTCCTTTTTACTGTCCCACCCCTCTGGCAGTCTGCCTGAGCCCTAAGTCTCCACCTCCTCTTTCCTTCTCTCTCCCCTTCTCTTCCCAGTTCTAATCTTTTTCTCTTCTTGTGAGATGTGACTGTTGTAGAAAGCCAGGGTGGCACAACCTCACCTGCCCCCTCAACTTTATGGACAGGAAGGTGATACTCGGGGTGCAAAAGCAATACACCCCATCCTCAAGAGTTGGCAACAGGGTCAGCCCTCGGGTTCAGATACCAGGGCCCAAGTCCAGCATTTTCCCCAACTCAAGCCCCTATTTCACTGGTTGTCCTTGTCCCTTATCCTGTGACTATGGTGATCTGTTACAGGCAAGGTTGGTCATTCTTTGCTCAACACATCAATAACCATGGTGCTTGGGTCTGTCAGTCTGTCTATCTGTCTCTCTTCCTCTCCACATCTACCCATACACATGGACCCCTACACCCAAAGCCTCAAAGGCAGAGTGGTTTCACTCGCCCAAATGTTATGTCTGCGATGTTCCAGGTCTGCAGTTCTCCTTCTAGAGAGGGTGATGTATTTGCTGCAGTTGGATGCATCTCCAAAAATCCTCTTCAAAATCCCATCAGTTCACCACAAAGGATTTAGTAAATCCATGAAGTAGGTGCCCAAAAGAGATGGGGGGGCTTGGAGGGGGCTCGTAGTGGGGGAGTGCCTGACCCTCTGCCCTTCTCTCTTGTAGCCCCATATGGTCTTGGCACTGGAGGGCCGGGGAAATCAAATAACATCTTCGGAACCCAGCCAGATTTAACAGAGCCATCTGCGAAAACACTGCTCGCCAGGGTGGGAGTGGCAGGGAGTGCTGTGGCTGCAGATTTAGGGCCCAGGCAGACTGCCAGAGGGGTGGGACAGCAAAAAGGAAGTACCCTGAGGGGGACAGTGGTTGGAGATGGGGGGCATGTGGATGACACCAGATGGCTGGTTGTCTGTCCTGTTGTGACCACTTAAAACAGGTAGGAAAACTCTCCTGAGGTGGGTTAAGTACACAGCACCTGCGTGGGTTGGAGGCGGAGACCATAATCTGAACTTGGATGGGTCCCGTAGCCCTGGGGTTCTATTGAAAAATCCACCTGTGGCAGAGTTCCAAAACAGGGCCCTCCCTGAGGGTACAACGGGTGAAACTGCAGCACTATGAAGCTATTGCAGCCATGGCAGCATGAGCTTGATTCCCAGCCAGGAAGCTGACCCACATGGCGAGGCAGACCTCTCCTGACCCGCCCGCCGCTCCCCTCGGCAGTGTACTTCGTCAGTCGGCCTGTTCTGCTCCCCACTCTATCTCTGGTGAATCCTCCTCGGGCTCATTCTGAGGTCCACATGGGGCCCCCAGAGCCTGACTAAGGACAACGGCTCATCTCTGAGCACAGATGCAGCCAGGAAAAGGTGGACACGGTTATAGTTTCTTTCTTCAGACTGTGGAGATTTGTACCGCTGTATGATTTTCTGCCAACATGATTCATTAAATGTGTAACAAAGGGGATTTAATATTCATACCTTCTTTGAGAAGACTTAACGTGTGAACAAACTCAGCTCTGAACAAAACTACTCTTTGTCAGGCAGTGAAGAGTGGCCACGGTGCCCCTGGGTCAGGACGCCCGAGGAAAATAAGCAAGATCTGCCCCTACCGTGAACTGGCAGGAGCCCAGGGAAAGACTGCAGAAGCCAAGACAGTCCACACGCGCCACCCACGCACACGGGGGTCAGAGTATGTCCACGAAGGGGAAGCTTTCTTCTGGAAGAGGGTGGCCAGGGAAGGAGGTGAAATTCCAGGGCAGGGCAGTGGAGGGAGAGCCAAGGCGAGAAGAGAGAAGTGGAAGGGAAAGAGAATTAACCATTGGGGGAAGGAGGGAGCTCGGGCAGGACAAGGAGCCACGAGCAGAAGGAGCATGAGCCTGGGAAAAGCCTGAGGGAATCAGACAGAGGAAGAGACCCCAGAGACCCTGGCCACCTCACCCTCTTCCTCACTGAGAGCCGCCATCGCGTTCAGATGCGGGCATCTGCCAGCCCACCCCACAGCCTGGCTTGGGACCTCCGGAAAAGGCCTGCCCGGCCCTGGTGTGGCGCCCCAGCCTCTGTTGCTCTATGCCGGACCCAGCAAGATGCTGGAAGCAGAGCACCAGTGCCACTCCTGCCAACACGTCAAACCTGCAGGCTGGGAGGAAACGGGGCAACGACCCAACAGAGGAGAGGGAGGAAGGCAGCTCCTGATCTCCTGAAGCAGCTGGGAGCCAAGGTCCAGCCTTCCACTGTGATGTAATTTCCCGTCCAGCTGCTTCTGCAGGCTGTCCCCAAGAGGAAGATGACAAAGCCAACCTGGCTCTGTACCAACCAGCCAAACGACCGGCTGTAATGGACCCCACTCCACAGGGTAGAATGTCTGTACTTTCCTGGTGCCCACAGAGCAGCCAGGAGCTGGGAGAGGGTGGATGCTGGCACACAGACACCTTCCAATTAGACAGGAGTCAGGAACCCTGAGGTGGTGTGGGCACAGCATGTGGCCTCCATGCTCAGCACATATTTCCAAAGCCTCCCAGGGCCACATGAGCTGCCTGCCCCAGGACTCCTAAGTCAGCCCCAATCCCACAGTCCCTTCCCCTGTCTCCTCTATGCCAGGACACACACCTCTTCCAGTCCCCACACTCCTCCATTTCCAACCCTGGCGGAGAACTCTATGCCATCAAGGCGGAGGACCCTCCAAAGAAGGGGTCAGGGTGCCCATCCTTATAGGCCTCCCAACCTCATTTCAAGTCCCCAGGCAGGACAGTCTCCCCAGGGGCCAACATGAAGGGCAGTCCTCCTCCTCAGGGAGGTCTGAGCCAGGGGGCAGGTGTGCAGAACAGTCTCCAGCTGACTGCTGGGCCCTGAGGCCCTGGGAAGTCCTGAGTCTTGCTCTCCCTGGAGCTCCTTCCTGCTTCGATATAGAACAGTGATGACAACAGCAGTAACGGGTGGGAAGGAGCTGTAATGCTGCTGTTTTAAATGACAGCCATTGTTCCTTAGCAATTTTATGCTCATGGAAAAGAAAGCGGCCTTTTAAAAGGCGATGTAGCATGTTTAGGAGACCCTAGAGAATCAGAGAAGGTGGAAGTAAGAAGTGACTCCAAAAAGGAGACAGCTCCTTGTAGGACCTACAGCCCTGGCCCCTCTGTAGTGCCCCACAGTGCAGACCATCAGAAGCGGCCTCCCGACATGCCCAACGTGCGGCACCCACTCGGCCAAAGCCATCCTGCTGCTGGGTGACACCCCCAAAGCTGTCCCAGCACAGGTAACATGAGGCAGTAGCAGTACTCTTCCTGAGATGGAGGTGGTCCTTTCCCCCAAGGTGGGGGGCCCCTGGAATAGAGCTCCAGGGGACTCCTAGGCAAAGGCATCAGTGTAGGGACAGGCATTCCACCCAAGCAGCAGGCACAGGGCACAAGCCGTGAAGCACAGGTCTTCCTCACGTGGACCCACTGGGCCACCGCTCTGAGAGGCAACTATCCGGCTGGTTGAAGGGCCCCTAACGCACACTGCCTAGCTCTGCCCTCAAGGTCCTCCTGCATTCTCAAGCAACTGCTCCACACCTCCACCCCAGCCACTCGTCCCTGCCCTCGTCTCTCTTGAGACAGAGTCCCCATCTCCAACTCCCAGTTTTACTTGTTGGTCCACTTCCACCTCACCTTGAAAGACTTAACTCAATGCCTCCCAGACTTGCTGCCCCCCAACTTCTCATCTGACTCCACCCTCCAGGAGACCACTCTCCACTTGGCAAGGTTCCCACTTTCCAAGGCCAAAAGCACCTTTCTCCATGAAGCCCTCCTGGCCATGAGCTCAGGAGTCATTCTAGTCTAAATCAGTGGCTCTCGAAGTGTGGCCACAGGACCAGCAGCATCTGGGAAGTAGAAAGTACAATTTTTCAGATTCTACCAGCATGCTAATCAATCAGAAACATGACGTGGGATGTAGCAGTGTGTTTCAACAAGTCTGCCAGGTGATTCTGGTGCTAAAGCCCAAGCACGACTCATTGGGGCAACAGTTCCCAAGCCCTGGTGTGCACACTGATGCTTCAGCCCCCGCACACACCCTGAAAATCACTGCTCCAAACCGCCGGAGTCCTTCTGTCCACACCTTTCACCTAAGGCACCTCTTGCCTGTATATGATCTTCACCAGGCAGGACTAAGTCTCAGCTCTTTTTGCATCTTCACAGTACCCAGCAGACATCTAGCAAATATCTCTTTCTTAGATGAGAAAATAGAGGCATGCTTCCACCATGAAGAGACAACCTCAAGTCAACGAGAGCACCGCAGATGTAGGCTTGCATCAGGGAGGAGCTTCCTGGTGCAGACACCCTTCCTTTGAAGTGGCTGGTGCCTCCAGATTTGGCTTGGAAAGTGGCAGCCAAAGGCAGCAGGGGGTACACGTGACAGCTGGGATGGCTCCCTCAAAGTCTGTAGCACCATTATCATATCAGCTCCATAATGGCAAGAAAAAGTTATTTCTATTTTAAATTGTCAATATTAATCTAATGCTTGAGATGAATGGAATGGTGATGATAAATGGGGTATTTAATAAAGATGAAAGCTCCAGCAGCCTAGGAAAACCTCCTTTGACTTAAAGTTATCGTCTTGATTAAAATTTCCATTTTATTATCCTAATCAGCAATCTTTGTTCGATGTGCTACAATTTCTATTTTCTCCACTTAGAGAGATAATTAACAGCACTATAAACATATTAAAAGTAAAATGTTTATTAAAATTGCTGTTATTCATATTTAACTTATTTTTAGCGATGCTATGTAGAGACACGCCCCTGCCTCCAGGAAGACTGCCCAGGCCACTTCTCTCGAGAGCCTCACCTTCCCCCAGGCCCCCAGGGAACAGCCCCTCATCTTGGACATGCTTTCCAGCGTTCAACAATTCTGTCAATTTAGCTCATTTCATTCGACCTGCCATCTCTTTACGAAGGGCGTAAGAAACCCGTTTTTCTCCACTATGAATGTGTGGTTGAGATAGCAGGAAGACACAAACAGGAAACTGAGGCATGCAACAATACCAAAATTTCCCCAAATAAATCACCTTTGCGTGTCTCTGGGACACCACAGCCTTGTTTAACTACAGGTACTCACAGCGCAGTTATTAAACACAGATGATGAGCAAGGCTCAGTGGGAGAAAGCGCAGCACCCCACAACCCAGAGCACAATCCTGCAGGGCATGTGGGCACAGGATGTCTTGGGCCACTATTTAAGCTTGATTTTTTTTTTTAATCACAGCACTGACCCTATGCAGACATGAAGCCCGACTCCCCGTAAGGGGCGCCTGCTCCACAGTGTGAAACCCTGGAGCCAGGTGGAAACAGCCACCTGGCCCTCCCGGGATACTCCTGGGAGGGGGGCTTTCTGGCTTCTACCTCCTGCCACCCTCTCCTTCACCTTCTCCTCTCAAGACACCTACTCCCTAGTTCTGCCCACTTTACTTCACCCCTTAAACAGGGCTGACCCCATGCCAGGAGTTGTCCTCTCAGCTAACACGGGAGCCCAGCCACTCCTGGGTCAGGTTTGGGCTACTTGGACACAGCTCTCATTCAATCCCCACCAAGTCCTGCCAACTCAGCGCACCTCCAGATTTTACAGCTGAGGAAACTGCGTCTTGGTAAAGTCAGCTACCTTGCTGCCAGGAACATAGCCAACGGGCCGGTAGCAGCACTGTTGGGGTCCTTATTCTGACTGTCTCCTGGCATCAGCTTCACACACAGGACAAGTGCCCACATCTGAACAGCAGGGGACCCAGCCTCCCCGGCTTGTGCTGCAGGACTCCCAGAGGCAGCCTCTCTGTCTGGGATGTGTTTTTCCATGATGTGTGAGCTTTAGCCTGGGTCACCAGGTATCCTGGAGCCTTCCACTGGGAAGGCCGCACGCTGTTAGCCAGCGTGAACCGGACACGCCCTCTGACCCCGGGAGAGAAGGCATGCTGGAGTTGACAACGCTCAGGGAAACGGCGGAAACAGCAAAGCATGCGAGCCAGGGGAAGGGCCATTTGTCTCCCTGCACTTGGAGGAAATGAAATCATTATGTCTGCAGCTACAGAATCCAAAAGAACAAATTTCCTGCCAGAATAATAAATGGATTCTTTTGTGTTCGCCTTGACTCCCATCACATGACCCGCCTGCCCATTCCTCACCCAGGTGACTGGGCTGGATAAATACCCAGAGGTGTCAGTTGCAACTTCCCCATCAGACCAGGGAGCAGCCCACCATGCTCTCTGCTCACCTGCCCCATCTGCCCCTTCTCTCCTTCCCAGGACATAACAGTGAGCAAGGCTTCTGGGCTCATCCTCTCCACAAAGGCTTCCATAAAGAGCACTGCCCCAGCCAGGAGTAGGTGTTGACGTAAGTCCATGGAGAAGAGGTGGAAAATGCCATTTGCCACTGACCAGACTTCACACAAGATGTACTTGGGAAACAATAACACACAGCAAATATGGGCTATAATGTTCCCAGGACCAGCAGAGGGGCACCAGGGCAACGTTCCGAATGATCCACACGGCGGAAGCAGCATTGGGCCTGGGAGGTTTCTGGAAGGCAATGTTATGGGCAGCGTGGGCTGCTCTGGGCTGCATTAACATTCCCCTGAAAGGGGCCCAGGAGCCCTGCCCTGGCACTTCGCAACATGCAGGCGTTGAACCACTTCATGATGGGCTTCTGTTGGGCCATGACAGTGAGCGCTCGGTTTCTAACATGGGCCTGCATTTGCAAGGAAAGTTTGCTTCTGGCTTAGCACAGAGAGGAGCCAACATGCCTGTGGCTGCTCCTTGCCCTCCTGTGCCCTGGGCCCCTGAGAAGCTGCTAAGCCTGAAGGACACCAGGCCACCCTGATAGCAGAAGGGTCTGACCCTGTGCAGGTGTGAAGAGAAAAAGACCTACGTATTTGTGTGGGTCTCGGGAGTGTGGGGGTGCCCACACCACCCGGAAAGGTGAAAATGTCTCTTCTGTGAAAAAGAACGAGAGCTTGCTAAGCCCTCCTGGACTCCACTACAGAACCAGGGCATGTGAGTGCTCCAGGACAAAATGGTGAGTGGAAATGATTAGTACTTTGGCAGGAAGATAAAATGGTGCCTCCTAGGGGCCCTCCCTGGTGGCACAATGGGTTAGAGCTCAGTACTACAAAGCTTGCTGGTCGCTTCATCATGAGTTGGATCCCTGGACAGGGAGGTGACCCACATAGCGTAGCAAACCTCTCCTGTCTCGCGCACTGCTCCCCTCAGCAGTGTACTTCATAATCTGCCTATTCTGTGCCCTACTCTGCCTCTGGTGAACACTCTCAATGACTCTGCACCTCTGGCCTGTACCCCAGTTTGGTATATATAAATATTTTTTTTAAATGGTGACTCCTAGAGAGGCAATGTGAGCACATATAGGAAGGCTACTATCTGAGGACGCCTGCAGGGACCACAGGAAGTGGCCACAGGCACTCTCTGTATCCACCCCTGACTCGCTGTCCCTGACCAGAGAGCCTCAGAGCCACAACAGAAGGTCCCTGACACAGGTACCCAACACAAATATCACTCCTCTGGACTGCACCTGCAGTTTTCACTCATTGTTGTCATAGGCGATGCCCACAATAAGTATCTATTTATATACATATCTTCTCCGTTAGATGTCTCTCCAGAGTGCACATATGGTCTTATTTATGTCTGCATCTATAAAAAGATGGACTAAAGGATGACTAAGCCAGATGACCAAGTTCCATTTTCTTCATCAATTACATATCTGTGGAATGAAATGGAGAGTTACAAAGCATCACTCCATGCTTTGTACTGTTCTAGATGACTTCTATACCACATCTTATTTAATTCATGTAAATATCTCAAGAAGTAAGTTTTATTTTTGACATCTCAATCAAGAAACTGAAATACCTAAGGTGAACTACGGTACTTATGACACAAAACCAAATCCACATCCAGAATTCAAAGGGACCATACTACCCATAAGCATCTTTCAAATAATAAGTACAGCAAACATTTATTGGGCACCTGCTGTGTGCCAGGTATGAAGCCACAGATTGAGGATTCAAACCCAAATCCAGAGTGCATTCAGGTCCTGCTCTTGGATAAGTAAAGAAACCCAAGCTCTCTAGTGACTCTAGAGTCAGGAAAAACACCGAGCACATAAAAAAAAAATATTCAACCTAATGAGGACTCATGGTTAGAGCAGAGGGAGTGTGCTGGCAGATCCTCTTTCAAAAAACCAGCCATAAAACTGGGCACCAGCAGCCAAACTACGGGTGAAGAGCGTGCACTGAGCCATGCTTGCCTAAGGCTGCTGCTTCCTCCCCACCCCTAGATGGTTCGGTCAACATGGAAGCTCTGCCAGTAACGGAAGTACCTTGAGAACAACAGAGTTGTGGAGTCAAAGAGGACTCACCTGAGTTGGATTAGATGGTGAGACTCATGCCCAGCAGCGCTGTCAATAAAAGTGAGGTGTCAGCAGATGAGGCTGAGGACATGGCTGGGCAGCTGGGGCTAGGCCCAGAACCAACGAGGAGCAGAGAGGACCTGAGAAGGCCACTGGCCACTTGTAAGATTGTGCTTATTCACATGTGAAGCAAAAGGCCCCACTGGGAAGTAATTCTGGAGTAGATTTCAAATGACCTGAACTCTAAATGTGGTTCCATTCCCCTATAAGGCTCAATGGGCACAAAATGGAGACTTAGTGGCTCAATGCAATCCAATAAGACCTCTGTCTAATCAAAGGCAGACACTAAGCTCTGGAAACAGAAGGACTATACCTTGGAAACAAGATTTAAACATAAAACAAAAAATAAAAACTGAGCCAATGCATCAGTGGCTATACACCTCAGGTGAAAACTTTTTCCCAGAATTCACCCAAACAAATGTATAAGAAAACAAACAAATCAGTAGCAACAATACCCTTTAGGAGATAAAAATGAGGACCAATCATCGCTGTGTTATATGATCTAAAATTTTCAGTTTTCAAAAAATATACATATAAATCCATCCAAAGAAATGAAGAAGTGTAACCCAGAATCAAGAAAAAAAATTAGGCAGTGAAATTCCTTCTGAGTTCCCAGATGTTAGATTCAGCAAAGACTTCAAAAAATTTATTATAAATAGGAGCAAAAGCCAAGGAAAGCTATAGTAGAAGAATTAGGGAAATGTGACTACAATGAATCAACAAATAAAGATTTTCACTAAGATGGAAATTACAAGGAAAAAAGCAAGAACCAAATGGAAATTCTGAAGCACAATAACTGAAATAAAAGATTTACCAGAGGAGCTTAATAGAGGATCTGAAATGGAAAAAGAAAAAAATTAATGAACCTGAAAGTAGATCAATGGAAATTATTATATCCTGAGAACACAGAAAGATTAAAGCAAAAAAAAAAAAAAAAACAATAGAACTTCAGAAACCTATAGGATAACATCAAGCACACCAACATATATTTGGTAAGATAGAACAAGAAAAAGGAGCAGAATAAACTTTTTAAATAATGGTTTAAAACTTCCAAATCTGATGAAAAACATTGATTTACACCCATTCAAAGAAGTTCAACGAACCCAAAGTAGGGTAAATACAAGGAGACTCACACACAGATATATCATAGTCAAACTCGTAAAGATAAAGAGAACAGTTTGAATGCCGCAAGAGAAAAATGATTTATCACATACCATGGAACACTGATATGGTTAATATCTGACTTCTTTTCTGAAACAAAGGAGGCCAGAAGACAGTAAGATGATATTCAAAGTGATAAAGGAAAAAAAGGCTGTCAACTAAGAATTCTACAGCCAGCTACAGTTACAAAAAACAAAGGCAAAATAAAGACATTCCCATTTCAACAAAGAATCCATTGCTAGCAGGCTGCCTTACACCAAAATTGCAAAGGATGTCATTTGGGAGGGAAGGAAATTACTCCAGGAGGTACCTTAAAAACAGGAAGAAAGGAAAAGTACTGGAAACGCTAAGTATGCAGGTTGATATAAAAGACTATAAAGATATTTTCTTCATGTTTTCTCTTAAAGAATTTAAAAAACAAGATTATATAAAGTAAAAATTGTAGCAGCTTTGTAACAGAGTTTGTAACAGAGATGTAGTAGAGACAACATTAGGGTATAAAGAAGACGAAGGCACCTCTTCGAACAAGACAGTAAGAGAACACAGGGGACTGTGAATATGGTGACAGTCAGGGCTATGTGGAGGTGGGAGATTCGTGGGGACCGCACATGAGCAGGAAAATGAAATAGTGTACAAAAATAATCAGCCATGTAAGAAAATAAAAAGTTTAACAAACAGGTCAGTAAGGATGAGTGGGATGTTAAGAGGTGGAGACAGGTGCTCCAAGCAGAGAACTGAGCAGCCAAAAGCGTGGCAACAGGAATGTCAAGCTTAAAGGAGAGCAAGCTATCTGATCTGAGTCTAGATAAGCTTGCAAGAGTGCTGCAGGGAGCGAAGGAGGCACAGAGCAACCTAGGTCAAGGACACAAAATGGCTTTACCCCCAAAGAGAAATTAGAAGGGTTTTTGTTTGGGAATCTGTTAATCTGGGGAATTGCTCTTTCTCAACAGTGCATCAAAACGGAGCTTCTGGCTATGGGCATCGAAATGGTACAGGTTCCAGAAGGAGCAGGCACGGAGGAGCAAGTTCTTTTTAGGGAGAGGTTTTAGGAGCTCTGGGAAGCCCCACTCCCGGGCCAGCACTCTCAGGCATGACCTGAACATGGCTGGGCAGGCAGAGCATGTGGGGTCTTGAGTCCCCGCTCCTGGTCCATATCAGAGTTCTTTCCAGAAACCGGGAAAATTTCCCTTGGAGCAGCCAATACACCGCAGCAGCACCACCTGTGTGTTCTACCCTTCTGCGACACATGACCTCCCCTGACAGGGTCAGAGAGATGCAGTCAGGGAAGGGAACTCGGAGAGCGAGAAGCCCATCCCCTGGAAGGAATCCCAGACCAGTCATCCTTCCTGGTTTAAATACCACTCTTCCATTGATATATGGGATCATTCACTACAGGAATGATCCGATTAGAAAGTGAGCTCGAGCTCTGTGCTAGAAGCTTCTCAGGGCACTCTTAAGGAAAGAGAGTCTGTATCTGTCCCTGAAGAGGAGACTGAGGAGATGGACAGGGAACTGGCATTTACAAGATACACCAACGTTCATGTGGTAAACCGGCATCTGGATTACAACTTTCTCACCAACTCCGTAAAATACATTTTATGGGTTTTATTATGGTTCTGAATTAAACAACTTCATAAAATTTTCCCTTCTTATAAAGTGAGTGCTCTTACACCCTCGCTCATTGGAGAGACAAAAGTGCAATTGCCAAGGCCTATTTAATAGGGCAGATGGGGTATGGGCTCATCTGTTCACAAGGCTCCAGCCCAGGCAACCTCTTCTGGCTCAGAAGCCCACGAGTCCCCAATAGGCACCTGGGTGTGGGGCCCTTGCTGTAGGTGAACCAGGAACACTAACAGCATGATCTGCCATGGGCAAAGCCCAGTGTTGTGACCCACAGGAGACAGTTAGTAAAACCTGCTTCCTCAGTGCTAGTGATTATTCCACTTCTGGATACAGACAGACAGGCAGACAGAACTAATCTAAAAGGAATGAGTCGATTCTAATGGAAACACCAGCTGGTGAGGAAGAGATTTCTTACCCAGAGACATAGGCATGATATGGTACCACAGAAATCCCCTCCTTGCCTCGGCTGTGAACCTCCTACCAGGATCCTCCAGGACCCCTAGTGAGGCTCCAGGGCCTCTAGTGAGGCATCAGTTCTAGTCCATCCTGAACTAATATAGTGCAAAAGCACATTCAACCTTTCATTTGTTTGGTCAATAAAGAATGTCCCAGGACATACCACAGAATCACCTGGAAGCTTTCTCCCTGCTCTCCTCCACACATACACACAACAACCACCTATGCAGAAGGACACCTCTTTGGAGGTGTGTATTTTTGGAACTTAGGGGACATGAAAAATATAGACCAGGTAACTCTGAGGACCATCTCCCATGACTCACCACTGTCCTTCCCCATGATAGACCCCATTCTAGTCCACAGTCTTCTTTTGGGTCACTCTCTGCTAGACATGACTGCATCCTTGTTAAGCTAGCATCCTACACAGGCACAGCCTGACCTGAGAGACCCAGCCTGAAGTCCAGGGCTGGGTGTCTTTGGCCTGAGGCCAAGCACAGTGAGGGCTTCCAAAGGCAGAGACCAGTAACCCTCTCAGAACAGTGAACAAAGGAACAGACCCTCAAAGTTCAGGTGAAGTGGGCTCTCCCTAGGGGCGCAACGGGTTAGGACGCAGCACTGTAGGCTAGCCGCAGCCACTTGGGTGCAAGTCCGATTCCCCCACCCCGGAGGTGACCCACATGATGCGGCAGACCCCTCCTGACCTGCCCGCTGCTCCCCTCAGCAATGTACTTCATCAATCTGCCTGTTCTGCTCCCTACTCTGTCTCTGGTGAAGCCACTCACTGCACCTCTGGCTTGTACCCCAGTTCTGTATGAATAAATAAATCTTTAAAAAAATGTTTAGGCAAAGTTCAGAGCAGTCATTCTAGCTACGGCTTTGTGAACTGGTCACTGACAATAACATGCCTGTGAGGGCAGGGATGTGCCTGTTGAGTACAAAGGCTGTGAGTGCACAGGAGCCTGGAGAGTGAACAGGCAGTGAGACAAGAAGGTAAGTACAGTGATGGGCCTGAACAAGCCAGGCTGTCTCCTAACCCATGCCTTCCCAATTGTGTCTCTGCCTGTTAACTGCTCTGTGTCCATAAAATAAGAAGTAATATTTTGGGTTGCATATTGGAAATCAAATGATATAACATATACAAAGCACTTAACAATGTACCTGGTACATAGTAGGCGCTGCATAAATACTAGTTCCCTTCTCTCTGAACATAAGTTGATAAATTAATCGATGAATATAAGTAGAAAGAAATCATTTACTTGAACATGTTCCAGACTGCTTCTAATTATTTCATTCTTGTTGGCTTTATTAGAAGCTGCCTAGGGGCAGCATGTTCAACTTTATTTTCTAGTTTCATACCTGCATTCAAGAAAATTGTATTTTTTTAACCTACTTGTCTTGTAATTATGGTACGCTGTCACCAGGTGGTAGTGGCTGCCTGGGGCTCACCATCCAACTGGAAGGTATGATTTGTCTTCGACCCAGCTACAAGCATGAATTTCCTAGTTATTAATTTTCAAAGAGCAAGAAAGACTACATGTGATTGATTAGAGGATTCTATTAAGTGAAGGATTATTTTTAGAGAAGAGGGCAAAGCAATTATTCTCCCCTGACTTTTGAGTATATCATGAGAGAATAAGGTTTTAAATTTGGGCAAAATAGATGACAGATAGTAGGAAGAACGGATTGCCCCACAGGATAATAACATTTTAACCTAAGCTGCTAGGAGTCTGTGGAGAAGACATTCAGGAGATGTCCCTAAAAGCCAAAATAAGCTCAGGAAACCTGTAGGGAATGAAAAGGCTAGGGCATAAAATTAAAAAGTCAAGGTTTCCTTTTGGCTCTGCTTCTAGCACAGTGTGAGATTCTGACCAGATCGGCAAACATTTCTGGATCTCCTCATATATAAAGGAAATGAAGGCTGAAATGTTCTCTTATGGTTCCACGACCTCAGCCCACAGAAAGGTAGGAAACTTCTACCTTTTTGTGTCACATCACTTTGATACTAGCCTCTGTCCTCATGGGAATAGCAGAAACCACCCCCCACCCAGACTAGAATGTCAGGAAGCCCGTGGAATTCCCAAGCAGCTAGCCACTTGACCACCAGGTGCAAGGGCTAGAGGCAAGAGCGAGGGGAACACAGTCCAGGACGAGGGACTTCCTAGAGCCTTCTCAAGGCATCCTGAAGCCAAATCCCACTCCAAAAGCACCCTGTTCCTGTGCACCCCACCACTCTTCCCTGCCACTGCTTGCCTGTTTGGGGTTTTACTGAGGCACCAATTCCTTTCACTTCACTGCAGAATGTGCAGTACTTGTTCCATGAGGAGAGGGTGCTCACTTGTCTCATCCGGAGAACACTACAACTGAGATGGAAAAATGTACAAAATGATGTAAAAATAAACTATTACTAAATGTTTCTTTCCAAATAACCCCAAACCCCCTGATCCTTTATAATGACTAATTTCCAATCTTTGAGTTCCTTTAACATAACCATGTTATGATGGGTATGAGCCAGGAAGGTCTACGGAAGCCCAAGACCAAGAACTCCTCTTCTCCCTACTAGGGTTCAACCCTAGGGACACCCCCCCTAAAACAGCCCCAGCCCCTGCTCCAGCAAGGTTTCAAAGGAGAATGGGTGCCTTCTCTGTCATCTTCCAGGGCAGCCTGGGGCATTCTGTAGTAGCCTAAGCCCTGTAGGAACCAGTTGGGGATCCCCTGGCACTTATAACATCTGTCTCCATGTGAACAAGGAAGATGACAACCAGGAATCCTTTAGAAGTAAATCAAATTCCAAAACATAATATTTTTAAAGATTAAATTCAATTTTCAAAATATGAATTTGCTTTTTTATAACCAAAAAAATATGTTCAAGCTCCAAGCCATCATCATGGAGTAGAGATTATATCTTTTAGTTACGCGTTGCTTCAGATAATAAATCACTTTAAACTTCTAAGGAAAAGTTTTCCAAATGGGTCCCCATAGGCTTCTGACAGACTGGTTGCTGGACGGGGCTGGGCTCACTCTTTAGCTACGGACACACTGGCACCCAGCCACGTGAACCACTAGCTGTCATCAACTCTATGAGTCAAAGCTGAGAGTGATATGTTAAGAGATAGTAGTTGCTGACAAGTAATTTCAACTAGTTAAAATCATTCACCTAAACTTATAGACTATTCAGAAAATTAAAATGATAAACCAATCTTTTCAAAACAGTAGCCTCTTCTATGAATGGGGAAACAATGTCTTCTTTCTTTGGACAAATTTATTTGAGATTATTCACTTGGGAACTGAAAAAGAAAGAGAGCTCCTATTTCTTTTCCGGTCAATGAACTGACAGGAAGGAGAAGGTAAATGTCAAGGTAGCTTTATAATGAAAGACATTAAGTTTCTTATCTTGATTAAACAGGTTGATTCATACTGTTATTTTTAAGTCCATGTTTTATATTTATGACTACAATACTAACAATCATGCGCTTGTTTTTGTTCAAATATGATTATTACATGTAAATTTTCATTTTTACCCAAACTAAATAATTTGAATATCCACTATTTCTGTTAAGCATTATTTGCCTGATAAAGTCTTTTTAAAAAATCATCAAACATATACTGTGTCTGTTAGGTTGGAGGTGATTTATCTCTTGACTTATAAATGCAAGCTTCAATTTGTGTTCATCAATGCAGTTCCTCAAAGATTACTATATTTTCAGGCACAAAATTAAAAACAAAGTTTCTCTTTAAATGTACCATTAAAAATGCATCTCATTTATGGGGAAAAAAAGGATCCGTCACTAAAATTCACTTTTTAATTAAAATCCATCACTAAAATTCACTTCTTAATTAAAAAAAACAAGAGTAGAATAGGTATGGAAATGCCTAGCATCCACTATAGCTAATAAGTCAACCTGAGAACAAATGGAGACGATCAGGCCTTAGCAGAGGGTGCACAAGGTGTCCATCATGTCCAGAACTGGGTGCCTAATGGACTGTCCTGCCAAAAGGAGGACTCATTCCCTCCCAATCTCAACACCCACTGCATCAACCCTTTGCCTTCAAATGAAACATCCACAGAAGGTGCAAACTGCTGACTGCAATCTAACTTTCACCAGTGCCTTATTTACAAAGGTGCTTACCAACTCTCCACAGAATACCGGCCAGTTCTGTCTGAACCAAGCAGCTCCCAACACCTCCTACATCTGGAGCAAACAAAGGAGCCTACAGGGGAGAGGGACAAGAATCTGAGGTATTGATGAAGGAGATGTTGATATGGGATCCTGGGGAGCTCAGTGTCCTGTCCTCTCATTCTCAGCGCCTTGGGGATGTGTCCCCTCAGCTTAATGAATCGGGTGCTGGAATGGGAAAAACGCAGGTTTTAAAGCCAGACTCATGGCTCCTGTCATTTCTACTTAACGTGGGTAGGTCATCTGGCCTCTCTGGATCTTCAGATTCTTATCTTTATAGAATTGTGGTCAAGATTCAAGTCAATGCAGGGGAAGGCACTAGCCCAGAGGGGCTGGCTGTGCTCTCAGCATCAACAAATATCATGTTCATACAGGTATCAATGTGTTTCCCCTTATAACCACTCTACAGGGCTGGGAGTAGCAATCACGGGAGTTGGAATCCAGAATCTACCATCATTAAATGCTGTTCAGGCCCTCCCTGGTGGCGCAGCAGGTTGAAGCACAGCACTGAGAATATAAAGCCACTTCCGCATGAGTTCGATTCCCACCTGCCCCGGAGGTGACCACATGGCGTGGCAGACCTCTCCTGGCCCGCCCGCTGCTCCCCTCAGCAGTGTACTTCATCGATCTGCCTGTTCTGCTCCCCACTCTGTCTCTGGTGAAGCCTCTCACCGCCCCTGCACCTCTGGCCTGTGCTCCAGTTCCGTATGCACAAATGAATAAATCTTTAAAAAAAAAAAATGCTGCTCAGCCAGGGTACCCATTCTGACCCTCGAGCCACTAAGAGGGACATGTTTTTCTGAGTCTCTACTGCCTCCAACACCTCACACATGCCAATACCTCTCACCCCAGGCAACTGCTTGGCTAAGGAGCGGCCACTAGGAGTGACGCACCTGCTCAGATGTTAGCACAGCTTCTCCCACAGTCACCTGGCCTCTTGACTGAATTGAGAGCCTGAATCCAGACACCTTGTAGAAGCCAAGAAAGAGAAGCTGCCAACCCATTACACATAGGTCCAGCCAACCGTGAGAGAGTGCTTCTAAATTACCCCCTGTTCACTTGACTGGGGAAGTAGCATTTGTTTTTATTTTCTAGGACAGACAGTCAATCACTCGTTTGTGACAGAAATAAAGATAAATACCACCCATTGAACTTTAAATCAAAATGCTAATCCTAGGCTGACTCCTCTGTCAAGGTCTGACACTGAAGTAATTCAGCAGGCTTTGATGATGCCCAGAATTAATGCTCTAGTGGAGATTATGTCTATTAATCACGGATTTTGATGCTGTAGCTGCTCATCTTCCTCCACTGGGTGACATCCAAAACTGTCCTAATGGCCAAGAGACCTTTGTCCGGGTGTCCTCAGCTCACAAATTACACAGCAACTTCCATCTAGGAGCGTTTGAAAAGACCACTTGATGTTTACCTGTAAAAGCCTTGAAGGATGGGTCATCCCTAAGTAGCCCCTTGAAGATGAGTTCTTCTGAGCATCCAGCAGTATCTGAGCATACTTCTGAGGACTAAACAGAGTCCATCAGAAAAGATCTGAGAGTGGACCCCAGGGATGACCACACAACACAGCCCCAAACAAGCAACATTCACATTCTAAAGGACCATCTGTAAATTAGTTTGGTTTGTGTGGGGAAGAAAACACAGAGTTCTTAACTCTGGATGTGTACTACAGGGACTAAGAATCCAGATTGGAACCTAAGGGCCCATTTCATTTCCATAAAGCTGGACACTCCACATCTTGTCCCAATATTAACTTCTCAACATGTATTTATCATTTATCTGGAGCTATTCTAGGCATTTGGGATATGTCTGAACGACAAAAATCCAAATCCCCGTAATTATGGGCTTGTATTCTAGGGAGCAAAATGATTGCTCTGGTATAGGCTTTCTCATTCCCCTCCAAAAACAGATACACCATCTTCCAATTGCAGCCTCCTGACCATCACCCACCCAAGTGCCAGTGCAATATTCTAAAATGGAAACTTGATCAAAACCCCTCAGTGACTCCCCTGCCTAAGATGAGAGTCCATACTTCACAGGTTCTGGGGAAGGCTTCCATAACCCTTTGCTTATCCCTCCAGGCTCAACATGCTTGAGAAATGCAGGCAGGTAGTACAACCTCAGCACACTGTACTCATCAGCCCCCTGCCCATGTCTGGACAGTCACTCAGCCAGCCATGCCTCGCATCCCCGCTCTTCAGCATCAAATACCTCCTCACCTTCAAGATCCAGCCTGAGCACAGGGTCCCAGGCTCAGCTCAGATAGCTCAGGACTGGCAGGCCCCTCTGCCAGACCCCACTGTCCAGCCTGCCTCTTCCATTCCCAGCACTCACCATGCTGAGTTACCACTGCCAATCATTTGCTTTCTGCCCATCTCTCCCACAAGACTGAACTTCATTTCGCCTGAAACACCGCTTTATACATTTTGTAGTCCCTGCACAGTCTCTGGAACATATTAGGTGCTCAATGAAAGTTTACTATCCTGAACCAATCATTCCATAAAACCTAACCACCCTTTAGTACAATGTTTCCATGAAAAAAATCATGTTCCCAGTTCTGCTGGCCTGTTGGGGACACAGCTGGCCCATGCACAGTTCCAGTGACAAGAATATAGGTCCCCCAAGCACATTCTATCCTGTGCTGTCCTCCCATAAAAGCAAAGGGCCTGCTAGGTCACAAGGTCATTGTGAGGCAACTAGCAGCTCAGAACTGGGGACTCTTAGTTGGGTTTGTCCCTTGGCCTCATTTGTCGGTGAATGTGAGCCCCAAAGGACCCTAAGACAGCTCCAGTTGAATGATGGCTCATGACCCTGGGTCATTATCCTGAGGTTGAGCCCAGAATTTGGGATTACATCAGCCTGGGCCTGCACTGTAGGAACTCAGGTTCGTACCTGCAAACTTTCAACCCATTTCTTCTGTGCAGAGGCAAAAAAAAAAAAATCATTTCCAAGGGATGTATGAACAAAACAAAACAAAAAAAAAATCATTTCCAAGGGATTATGAACAAAACAAAACAAAACATGATTAACCATAATTAAGACACACCTAAAGCCATCATTTCTAGAATTGAGAGTCACATGAATCATGAATGCACAGACACAATATTAATACGCTAAATTGCAAGTTAGAAAAAGTTGTGTTCCTGAGCCTCCCTGGTGGCCCAGGGGGTAAGTCTCAGTGCTATCACTATGACAGCCTGAATTTGATTCTCGGCCAGGGAACTAACCCATATATAACACAGAAGACCTCTCCTATCTTGTCCGCTGCTCCCTTTAGCAGTAAAAAAAAATTGTGTCCTTTGCAGATCTCTCTGTTCCTTCTGATTATGTCAAGAAGGAAGTTTCAGTTGGGAATAGTGAACCATTAATACCTCTGGACACTTACTAACATCACTTTTTAAGGAATCAAGAGCAGTTTCCAGGTGAAGTCAAAAGTTAGATCCAGTAATGACAACTTTATCACTTTTTTTAAAAAAAAAAAGACTTCTTTATGCATAAAAGAACTAGAGTACAGGCCAGAAGTGTGGGGAGTGAAAGGATTCACCAGACAGAGTAGGGAACAGAACAGGCAGATCAACTGAAATACACTGCTGAGGGGAAAAGCGGGCAGATCAGGAGCGGTCTGCTATGCCATGTGGGTCAGCTCTGGGCCGGGGATCGAACTCATGCAATGGCTGCAGTTAGCTTCATTAGTGCTGTGTTTTAACCAGTTGTGCTACCAGGGAGGGCCCGCCCCACTTATCATTCGTATGTTTACAGCCACCTGCAATTCATGAAAAGTGATACTTTTTCTACAGAAAGTGGCAGAATCAAATTTTCTTTATGAAATACACTGACAAATGCTTTTAAGTAAATTGACTGCAGGACAAATATTACGTAAAGATTGGTACATAGGTAATAAGGGGGGACTCTGGCACTTCTACTCATATGCTGAAGTTGGGGGACCAAAAAAGATCCCAGATTTAACAGGGTAAATATTCTAGATGGTTCATTGCCTCAGACCTTCATTTGAAGGTGTGGAAATTCAGTTGTCTCATCCCTTCTGCCAGATTTCTTTTCAGTGCTGTTCTGCCATTGCTTTGCTCTCAGCCTGGCCTCCGCTCCATTCTGTAAGATCTTTGTTGACATTCACAAATGCCCGGTTTACCTCAGACAGGCTTTCCCAGCCTACCTAGCTCTTCCCCACTGGTCCATGTGAAGTTGCCAGATTGTGTAAACCAACAACGTGGTGCCCAGTTAAATCTGAATGCTAGATAAACAACATTTTTTAAATTATGAATATGTCCAAATATGGCATGCAATATATCAATGAAAGCCCCAGAATATTTGGGACATACTTATACTAACAATGATTTATTGCTAAATCTGGAAACTAAATTTAACTGAGCATCCTGCATTTCATCCAGCAAATCCTAATTGACCGTAACTGTGCCCAATGCTACTCTTACAATATGTAGGGACATTCAGACAGCATCACAAAATATCAATTAATATTTTTTTTTCTTTCAGTACCACAGCCCCACACTCTCTCAGGCATATCATACAAATACTCAAAAAGGTAAGTCCCCCCTCAATTCTGTTTGGAAAATTAGGGAAGCACCAAGAGCATGTATAACTTTTGCAATTGGAGGGGCAAAGTCAATAAAAGTTACAAAAATGGGGGGAAACATAGGTGAAGCGCCAAAGTCTCAAAGGCAGAGACAGTAGGAGATGATTTCCCATTTGAGGTTAGGATGACAACAAGGTGAACAGTCAACCCAACTATAGAAGGGTAACGCACTGCTGAACTGGGACCCTTCCACTGTGAACGATGCGCGGGTGAGTGAGTGACTTGCAGATTTAGCCTCAACAACAGCCTGAAGAAAGAGAGGATTGAACGGTGCACAGAAAGAACTTTTCTCTTTTCAGGTAAAAGGAAATAGAATGATAGAAGCATGAGGTCACAGAGAGAATCAAGTAAAGGGAAGACTTCATTACATTCCTCGAAGAAAGCAAATGGACAGTTTGTTCCTTCTGAAACAGAACAGAAAAAGTCATAGGCAAGAGCACTGAGAGTTGCACTTAAGAAAATTAGGAGAGGACTTGGCTTTTAGATCACATTCATCAATACCTCTCTCACATACCACTAGATCTTGCAACACAAAAGATAAACAAAGAGGAAAAGAATGGCATCTAACAATAGGTTTATTATCTCAGCTGTTCTATATTTCCCCCCTCCCATTTATAAGTTCTCTAATCAGTAGCTTGATAGAAACAAACCAAATGGTAAAAACAAGTTACTACATAAAAAGAAACAGAAACAGAAAAGAGCTAAAAAAAGATGAGAGCATTCGTATAAAACTGAAAATTATTGTCGAGGTGTGTGTGTGTGTGTGTGTTTCAGACAATAGTTTAGTATAAAGCCAAAGATCTCTTCCAACAAGGTAAGAGTGACAGAGGAAAAGTCATTCCAAGGCTCCAGCTCCCGTTTTTGGACAGAGAGTGCAAAGCTGATTTTCCATGCACCCTTTCTTAGAAGTTACTTGAGTTTGTCTTGCAGTCAAACAATGAAGTAAAATGAAAGAAAAATCAGGGGCCAGGGTACCGAGGCTCCAACCTAAGGGTCCAGGGATGAGAAGTCTTGGATGGCTGCTGTGCAGCAGACTTAGAGAAAACCAGCCCGATTGGAGCTTGAGGATGGAGAACTCTAGGAAGGAATTCTCTGGAAAAGTGGGAGGCCGCAAGCTAGGACACACAGAGCAATGGCGTGTCTGGAGACACCAGGGATGATTCTATGGGGGAAGAAATCACTGTGGCGGTTGTCCTCCAATCCTCGGCATTCTTTGGTCTGCTGATGCACCACACTCTCTGTTTTTGCAGTCACATGGCATTCTCCCATGCGCGTGGACTGTTCAGATTTCCCCTTTTGATGAAGACAACAGTCCGATCAGTTTAGGACCACTGTCCAGTATGACCCCATCTTAATTTAACTAATCACACTGGCACAACCTGATTTTCAAATAAGGAGGTATTCTGAGGTACTGGGGTTAGGATCTCAACATATCCTTTCTGGGCGACACTGATGAACCCACAACATGGGTGTGATGGAATTCTCTGTACTAATCTTAAACACTTTCTGTGGCACAACGGGTTAAAGCTCAGCACTATGAAGCTATCATAGCCACTGCAGCACGAGTTCCATACCTGGCCAGGGAGGTGACCCACATGGTATGGCAGACCTCTCCTGACCCTCCCGCTGCTCCCCTCAGCAGTGTATTTCAGTCCATGTACTTGTTCTGTTGCCCACTCCGTCTCTGGTGAATCCTCTCACCCCCCGCACCTCTGGCCTGTAGCTCAGTACCATAGGTATAAATAAATAAATAAATAAATCTTTAAAAAAACAAACAACAACAAATGCTTTTCTGTTAAGTTTTTAAAAATAATAATAATAACAATAATAATAATAATAATAATAATAATAATAACATAATTGAAAGCAGCTCTAGGAAAGCTTTAGGGGAAGTGTGCTGGATAAAACAGCATTAGTGGGGACCTCCAAGGTCCCCCACACCCCCAGGGCAATGAGCCTTCTAACCCCCAACCCAGAGGTGATGGACTCAAGTCCTTGAAGGGAGGAATCACTCAAGATTTAGTCAAGAACATGAATTCTTTTCCCATCAAAACAAGCTGGAGCAAGGCGTACTTGCCCAGCATCTCAATAGATGCTAGTGGTGGTTAATTAGTAGAATGTTGCTAAACAAAGACAGCTAAATAATTGTGTGTTTCACAGAATTTTATTCCTTAACTAGTATCTCTTAAAAATAGCACACTCCATATGAGAGTTCTCTTTTTATTCAAATCATGTGTGAAAAACAGCACACTTCTACATACTACTTCATCAACGGGAGGAAGGAAGGGCCCCAGGAGATGGTGGGTGCTCCCCAAACAGGAAATGAGCTGGCACAGAGGGCCTCCCTGTCAGCCTCAGGCTCAGGTGTGAATCACTCAGACCTCCTCCTTGGAGGAGACAAGACCCAGGGAGGGGTCACCCAGCAGGACCACCCCAGAGTCCTGTCACTCTAACAACCCCATTCTTCAGCAGCAAAGAAAATAAGGAGATGGCATCTTTTAACTAGGTATTACTCACACCTGAGAAGCAGCCTCCAGTGATTCCAGATGTCTACCCAGACGTCATGCCCAGGACTGGGTTGACTGGTCTCCAGGAAGCCGCATCAGACACTTCTCCACGGCCTCTACCTCCTCCGAGCTGGGGACACAGTTCCCAAGCCTCCCTGGGAGTCATTTTCTAGCCTTAAGTGCCTTGCTACTTCCGCCCACACCCCAAACAATCACAGAAACAGCACTAGAGAAGATATCACTTCTAGCTGTGCTTGCAACCCACGGCGTGACCTGGGGAATCAACTCCACCTCCCAGAATCTCAGTATGCTGGAGGCTGGGGTGAACACGCATTTTCAGTTAGTGACCCAACTTGGGGCCAGGCTCCAGGAAGCTTTAATTTGACCAGAAATACAGCAAAAGGACAATCTTGTAATCAGAAATACCCAATTTGTTTGAATCCCAATTGGAGGGCTGGGGGAACCATGCCAAGATTCAGAGCCATATTCATTGAGGATCCACAGTTGATTTCATCTACATCCTTTGCTGTGATGACTTTCACCAGCTAATCATCAAATACTACCAAGATGTGAATTTTGCACATTTATACCAATTTGAAACTGTCCCACATGCCAAGCAGATGTCTTTCCTCAACGGAGTTCCAAAAAAGGAAAGCAGGAATCTAGGGCACAAGACCTCAAGGGAGGAAGCCTCTGTGAGCCCGGTGCTAGGAAGGCCCCCTCAGTCCAGTGAGGCATGGAAGAGGTCAAAGTGTATGGGGGAAGAGTGGAAAACAGGCAGGGAAAAAAGCATAACCAACGACTATTGATGGAACAGGAACACACCCATCTCAAGAGAAGTGCTGCAGAGCAAGAGGGCTCAGGGTAGAATGCTAGGAAGGGCTGATGAAGAGGGCTGTCTCCTCCAGCCAGCCTTGACCGGCCTTGGACTCTTCACTTGCAATTTCACTCACCCTTTAGATAGTCCACTCACCCCCAGATCCCAAGGGAAAGGAGTAACCTAGGTCAATAGTGATCCCAATCCTACCCGGGTCAGGGATGAGCCTGTGACCCAGGTGGAGATAGACCAGAATGACCTCCAGAACACGTGCAGGAATTGCCAAGTGGCTGTTCCTGTTCCTGTTGTCAGAACGGACCTGCTGACTCTGATGGAAAAGCATGAGACTTACCCAAAGGAAGTGGGCTGAACGAAAGGAAAGCTGTCCTGTCAGCATCCTGAAGCCAGCTATGCCTGAAGCCGGCATCACATTGTACTTGTAACACATGAGCCCAAAAGGTGTATATTTATGTGTGTGTACATACGGTTTTGTTGGCAAACCAAAATAATAGAAAAGTCGCTCAGAGTTCAGGGTTGAGAAAAGAGAACTAGATGAGGACATTCCCTAAACCTGGCCTCAGATCCCAGCACTACCATGGGAAAGCGGTATGGTCTGCATAAACATTAGGGTTCCACAAGCCTCAGTTTCCTCATTTACAAAACAAACAGAATATTTCATGAGCTGCTCTATGTGAAAGCAGTCTCCTTGAATAACACAGAATCTGTGGAGTTTGTGCTCGATTTGTGGGAGACACTGCAGTGTTCTGGACAAAGAATTCACTCTAAGGAAGAAGTGCCATATGTTCACTAACCTGGACACTGAACAGGCCCAGTGGGGGGCCCCATTGCAGGATGCCACGAGGTGGAGCAGAGGGGCCCACCCTACCTGGATATTGACTAGGACTCATTTCGTGCAATGTTCTCAAAGGGACACTGAAAAAGAAGTCCCCTGCATGGCCAGGACCGTTCCCTCTATGAAATAGGTAAGTGACCCTCACCTTCTTTTCCCAGGAATGGGTCTCCAGTTAGTAACTACGAGCTCTACAAACTACTTGGTACTCCCTGTAGAAAAGCTGCTGTAGAGCTATGGGGGAGGGGGGGTGATTAATTTTATCTCTCTAAATGTCTCAGTATCATTTGCCAAAATGATGATTTATTATTTAGACAACCTTTATATTTCCAAGGGGTTTTAAAAACATTTATAGCAGAGAATGAAATAAAACTGATTAGTGCCCTGAAAAATAGGGATGACGAAGAAATGCACAAGGAGCTGGAGTTATTTATCCAAAACCAGAGGAGGCAGATGAAGGACACAGAGAGAATCGTCAATTATATGCAAAATGGTACTGCAAAGGAAAGGCCCAGATTGTCCCCCATGCAATGAAGGGGAGACGGAGTGGGGAAAGACAGCAATGTACTTGGGCTGATTTTAGCTAGACATCAAGATGATAGCAGTAAGAACTTCCCACATGTATACTGGGTGTAAGCTCAACATCTAAAATTTGGGCTAATCCTATCTGTGCTCTAATACAACCTACACAAAGCAAATAGGGTCCCAAAATGACATCTTCAAGGAATGATCAAGAATGGAAAAGTGGTAGGAGCCTGAGAAAAGGAAGGTAATATTTCTTCAAAGAAGAAAAAGAAAACTTATGTGCCCTGCACCATGGTGCAGAAACGGGGTGCATTTCTATGCAGAGGAGACATGCTATCACCAGGCAGCATTGTGGTATTAAGAACCACCAGCAACACCCACCCACTTCCCTTCTTGAAATCCTTCCCAGGCCACTAGACCATGGCATCTCTAGAGCTCAGGAAAACACTTCATGAAATGGTGGCTCAGACAGAGAAGTGTGGATCGCGACAAGGACAAATTGGTGGATTCAGAGCTGGCCGAGGACGAGCCTGAGCTGGGCCCTACGGGACAGCTCTCTGTGTGAGCTTTCCCAGACCGTCCTCTTTGGCATTTTTATCAACTGCTTGGATGAGACACTGCAAGGGACATTCATCCAATCTCAACTGCCGGAGTGCCCAGCCAAAACCAACCAGATGAAATGAATAGCCCTGCACCTCGAGGTTCAAAACCATCCCACCAGAGCTGGAGCTGAGGCTGCCGGATGGACAGGGGTGTTGCCAAACTGCATCCCAACCACCAAGCTTCTGGAGTTGACAGGTGGACAGTACCACAGCCTCCTGGCTGTCTTCCTTAGCACAGGATTCCCTGCCATGCAGGCCTCTGATGGTCTCCTTGTGGTTTGGAAGGTGAGGGCCTTGAAACCTGGGGCCTACCACCTGGATGGTCACTCGCCATGACTGTGAGCTTGAGCCTGGCCTGTCTGTGTTTTGTCTCATGAGACAACTTCAAGTTATTGCTGGTTGTTACCTATTGTTTAAAAGTCACCCTCAGCATTTAGTGACTTAAGACAAAAATGTTTTCTGTCTCAATACTCCATAGGTTGATGGTCTTCCCCAGGTGCTTCTCTCTTGGGTGGTCTGCAGGTTGCAGTCTGATGTGTGTGTGTGGGGGGGGGAGGTTGTGGAGGGGTCTCAACCCTCCTAAGAAACCTCTACTCAGTCTTTCCAATGGCCTGCTCATGTGGGTGGGAGGGCAGCTGGTGCTGACTGACATCCGGAGCTCACCTGGGGGCCCCTACATGTGGCCTCTCTATGTGATGTGGACATCTTACAACATGGCAACTGAGTTCCCACAGGGAGTGTCCCAACAGTTGGAACTCCCACTCTCCCAGAGGGAGCTAGAAGGCTACTAATGACCTCACTGTGGAAGGCAGAATATCACCTTTGCCACATTCTAAAATTGTGGAGCAAGTAACCTAGACCAGTCCAAACTCAAGGGGAGGGGAAACAGAGCTGACATGGACACAATCCCACTGCCAAAAAGCATGAGGAATGGGAGATACTGTTACAACCACCTTTGAACCATATAACTGAAGTACCATGATGAGGATTCCGATTGGCAGGAGCCTACCTCACCTTTGAGTGTCACTCCCTGGGAACCCAGACAAAACCTGCAAGCTCACTGGGCTTGCAAACACTCTTCCCCAGCATGTTGCCCACCTTCTGAAAGTCCCAGGCCTCCTAGTACTTAATTCCCCCACACTGGTTTTGCTATGTCAATAGCAGTTGATGGCCTCAACATGCTGGGCACACAGCAAGTAGTCACCACTTAGTCAACTGCATGGGATGCTGAGGAAGAGGAGGAGGAGGAAGAAGAGGAGAAAGAATGGAGGGAGGGAGGGAGAGAGGGAGGGAGGGAGGGAGGGAGGGAAAGAAGGAGGAAGGGAGGGAGGGAGAACGATTACCCATTTTGCAAATATTCCAAGAAAATTTTTAAGGAAATTGTATCTGTTGGAGATTATTATATGAGTTTGCAAGCTGAAGCATTCAAGGTTCATAAAGTCCATGTATTTGTTCCAAATGTCATACGCCTCCCTTTTGAAAAAGCAGCAGCAGATGCTGGGGGCGGGACGGAAGGCCTTCAGCATCTGTCCTAATGGATCACGTCTTACATCCTCTGCACCTGGCCCCTCTCCCTTCTTGCTTATCTTTCTGCCTTTGCGGGCATCTGTCTGTGGTGCCATCGCCTCTTCTCATGGAGACCGATGCTACTGCCGACTTCTGACTTCAGGCAATAAAGTATTTACTATTACCTGCAAGAGCATCAGCATGGATCTTCCCAAGCTCCATGTGCACGGAGACTTACCTACCTCCTGAGGGTTCAGCAGACTCTGTCCCTGGCTGCCTCACAGGAATCGAGGAAGAGCCCCGCCTGGGGCCCAGAAGAGGTCCTGGTGTTCCTGTGGCCTTAGTTAGCACTTAGTTTCCCTATATGAAAAATTGAAGGAGTGAGAATTACCAGGTACAGAGCCCGTAAGGCCTCAGCAAACAGGCCTGCCCCTCTCAAGCCCCCAGTTTTGGCTTAGAGGACTTGAGGGGCACTTCTGCACCAGCCCTGGCAGTTCTGGAGTTGGAAATGGGAGCTGCAAATTCTGAGCTATTGAGAGGACTCTGGTGGCATCAGCTCAGCTGTCTCCTGCTGTCTATCCCCCTATCTCCTTTTTCTCCCTGCCCTGGCTCTCCACTTGCCTTGCAGGACCTGCTTATAAAGGGCTAAGCAAAGCAGAACAAGATCCTTTGCCCCACCCACCCTCGCCCCTCCTCCATACTTTCCTGCCCCCCCCCCCCACTTCTCTTCTTCCTTACTCCCTCCCTCCTTCCCTCCCTCTCTGGGTCCTCCCATTACTCCAAATTGCAAATCCTCTTTCCACCACTCCAGGGCACTCTCCTTCAGTTTGGGTGGCCCCATCTGAGACAACCTCTGCATTCTGAGGTTAGGGGCAGTTTCTGCCAGAGGACTGCACAGGGACCGATTCTTGACATGAGTCAAAGCCCCACCCAGGAGACTGCTGCAGGCCTGTCTTAATCTTCTCTGAGGATGTTCTGTCCTTCCAGTTCTCAAGTCCAGAGTAACTCCTCAACCTCCCATCCCTTCTCCCCTATAAGTTCTGCCCTGCTCTATTCGTCAAAGCCACTGCTCACAGAAGCTTCTACCTTCTGGGAGAGCCTGGCCTGTAAGCTGATTTCTGGAAACTTCTCTCTGAATTTACTTCTTCCATTAGGAAGGCAGGTGAGTCACTTATACCAGTTCATACCTTCTCCTGAGAGACTGAATGATTTCTAAGCAAAAACAATTGTCTGAGAGGCCACTGGCACAAGAAAAATCTAGTGGAATTCTTCAACCCAGCTTTTGGGTGCTTGGAGGGTACAGTGGCCCCAGGGGGGAGGAACGAGGGGGTGCCCACCCACCTCATCAAGGATGCCTCAGCTTCCCTCTAAGCTGGGTCTAAGGCAAGGGTCAGGTCCTGCTGAGAACCAGTGGAGTTTGAACCCTGGGTGGACCCTCAGGTCTGGCATCCTTTATGGCAGACTGCAGTTTGTAACTCCAATTCCCAGCACTGAGAAGGACACAAATCTCTTCCAAGGTGATGGGGGGGGGGAATCTAACAGCTAAAGTATGCTATTTAAAAACACAAGAGTCCCCGATGTAACTTAGATCTGTCATCTTTGCAAAACGAGGCAAAATAGAAAAGGAACGTGCTCTGGTGCAGGATGGCTCATTAGAGCAAGGCTGGGAGATGCTGAAGCAGCCGTGCCCACAAGTGGTACTGAATAATATTCGACAACTTCAAACACCACATTCAATAAGAATCCTGAAGTGTCAGGGCAAGGTCCTGGTTTTAGGGAACAAATCCTTTTGCAATGGGAATGCAAGAACATCTGTTAAAGCCCTCGCCTGCACTCACCATCAGCCTGCAACATCTCTGTTCACCTGCAGCTGAGGTCGCAGCTGAGGTCTGAGGAAAGGGAAGCTAACCTGGGGGCCTAGAGATTCCAGGGCCTAGGAAGCTTAGGTTCGAGTGTATGTGTGTGTGTGCAGTCTGCCCATGGCTGGACAGCACAGTTATATGGGGTCCAGTCCTGAAGACTGGACTGTAGCCACATGGCCCACAGGGGCCTACAGGCAGGGACCCAGGAGGGCAATCAGAGGAAAAGGGTGTGTCTCTGCAAGCCAAAGCACTCCTTTTATTCATTCCCAGAAAAAAAGGAGGCCCTAGGTGAGACCTCTAGCCCCCTCCTTCCCTGGTTCAACGCTACCTCCCACTTTCCACTTAACCAGTGTTCTCCTGGTCACTGTCTAGGGCCCGTCACTCTGCCCTTCATGTGACCCCCAAGTCTGACCTTCCAACCGCCTAGCTCCCACAAAGGTATCAAATGCAGGAAGAAAACAGGGACTCAGAGGGAGATAACAAGCACCACAAGCTGAGACAGACCCCTCCAACTGCCACTATCCCCCCTCCTTCCTCATTCTCAGAAAGAGAAACGTATTTCTGTTTATATCAGAACTTTCACACCCAAGAATTCCCAGAAAAAGAGTGACAGGTTGGGCCTGAAACCATCACAAAGCCGGCTGCTCCCTCATTTCCTGGGCTGGGAATGTTTGTTTTCTTCTAAATTTTGTCTTCTTGCTATACAATCCCGCCTCCTCACAGCTTAAGTTTCTGGAGTCCATATTTCATCTTGTCTATTTGGGCTTACCCATTTCTTGCAGGTCTTTGCTTCACTATCTTTGACTTGTACTCTAACCTTTTTCATTCATCTTTGAGGCAATCATTCCCTGTTTTACCATTGTATTATCTTTTATATTTCTCTGAATTCTGCCTTGTAATATGTTTCCTCAATTTTTAAAATGCTCCCTCCTTTTTTTTTTTAAGATTTATTTATTTGTGCATACAGAACTGGGGTACAGGCCAGAGGTTCAGGGGCGGTGAGAGGCTTCACCAGAGACAGAGCAGAGAGCAGAACAGGCTGACTGATAAGTACACTGCTGAGGGGAGCAGCAGGCGGGTCAGGAGAGGTCTGCCAACCCATGTGGGTCACCTCCAGGGGCGGGGATCGAACTCATGCCAAAGTGGCTTTAGCTTCTTAGTGCTATGCTTTAACCCGCTGTGCCACAGGAAGGGTCCGCTCCCTCCCTTTTAAAGTTTGTCTGATTGTTGTTCCCTTCACCCAGCAGCAGGCACAGGAGATGGAGGCAGAGGCGGCACAGGGTATGCCCGGGGCGAAGAGGCGCCGTGGGCAGCCGGACAAATACATGATGAGAACCACCACAAGAACCTGCTGCTGAAGAGGCGCCCGGCGCTGGTGGCCACGGTGGCCAGCCTCTGGATGGAGGCCTCGGCCACTTTCTGCCTCTGCACAGAACTCCCAGACTGTGTCTGAAAAGTTACCCTTAGTATCCTTTCCTCTGCTTCATGAAGAGAGCCAGTTTCTGGTCCAAGGGGGACACTCTGTTAATGCTGGAGGGGGCGGGGAGCAGAAGACAGGAAGGTTCTGAGGCCTCCTGGCGGCTGGCCCTCCCTGGACTAGCGTAGAGGGACATTTGGCTGCCTCCACCTTGGCCCCCCACCCCGGATTCCCTCCACCCCACCGTGCCTAGAGAACAGCCATGGAGTTACAGCAAGACCCTACCACCTGCTCTGTAAACCAGCACCTCCACCCACCGGACATACTCCGTTTCTCAGCATGTGTCAGGGGGACTGCAAATGGAGAAGCTGTCCTGTGTCCCCTCCATGAAGGCACAGGGTGGCCTTGTGCCCTCTCTCCCATGGCATGTCCCTGAATGGCAGGGTGCAACTAGCCCACCACTGACCTCGCTCCTCTGTGATGTGAAGAAGAAATAAACTTTGACCAGGCTGGATAACAGATTCGGAGTCTGTTGCGACAAGAATGAGCTGGCAGCGGCCATATCAGAACTTGGCACCACGACTGTCCATCTGTCCTCTGAACTGGGCCCACCCAGCAAGGAGCAGAGCAGAAGGTGGAAGAGGCAAGGCCAGGCAAGAGAAGGGGGGCAGTGGTGCTCCTGGCCAGCCATCTCAGGGAAGCAGGCCGGGGGGGAACACTTGCAAGCCTTCCATGAGGAGAAGCTGTGAGGGCAGGGTCTGAGCGGCTGTGGGAAGCTGGGAGGGGTTGCAGAGTGGAGACTCCGCTTCTATAAGCAGAAGCCCCACAGAAAAGGCAAGGAGGAGACAGGAAGAAGAGAGGAAGCCTGGTCCGAAGGCCTGCTACATACCCGGCACTATCCCAGGCACTGGGCTTGTTTACGGCACTCACTACTGAGTTTCCGTGGGGGGTATCGTTCATCCCATTTGACAGCCAGGCAAAGCCCACACCTGTACATGGACACCTGGTCTTGGGAAATGCACAAGGAGCACCCCTGCAACGGGACATGTCATGGCAGCAGCCGTGGGCAACCTGCCGGCTGGCCAGTGCCAAGCACCCAGCACAAACGGGCAGCTCTCAGCCCTCAAGACGCAGGCAGACAGGGAGACACATACTGCACATCAAACAGAGAGCCCCGATTTATTACGGAAATGAGAAGCAGAGGTGTGTCACGCCCACCCAACTTCCACTTGTCTTTGTTCAGTTAGGAGAGCACCTTGGCACACAGCA
The DNA here is from genome assembly GCF_000260355.1 of Condylura cristata. Lineage (NCBI taxonomy): Eukaryota > Metazoa > Chordata > Mammalia > Eulipotyphla > Talpidae > Condylura > Condylura cristata. Next base: position 12,471,845 of record NW_004567115.1, read on the forward strand.
AAGCTCTCACCATTGTCCTGTTTGGTGCCTCACGGTTAGACCTGTTTCTATCTTGATAAAGCTCTACCTGACAGCTGGCCATGAAGCATCCCATCATCTCAAGATTAAATTGCCCTCACCCCCCACATCCATCTGGTTTCCAGCAGCCACATGTTCCTTTCTGTTCCTCAGATTCTGATGATATCACCCACTCATCCTAAAACACAGTCCTATGGGAAAAGAGGCTCTCGGGGGGCCACGTTTCTGTCCCCAGAATCACGGACATACTGTGGTCAGATCGCACATTGCAAGCCAAGGAGCTCCCCAGTTCCACCAGCTGCCTACCTGCCAGGCTCTTAAACTGGGAGCCAGGGACATCCACTCCCATTATTTATGAGCTAGCCAAGGCTTCCTTCCTGTGGAGTGACTGGTCAAAAGAAAATGGGGAAGAGACAGGGAAAACTACAATCAGGACTTGTAATCACCAGGGTGGGAGCTAATCACCCAGGGAGCATGTCCTGAAGCTGGCTATGCCTTCACGCAATGCACAGGCTCCCCCGATGGCTCTTTGGAGAGTCAAGGGAATGGCCAGCCAGGAAGCCTTAGGTGAGCCAAGACACAGGGCAGGAGAAAGTGGTTGGGAGCCAGACCTGGGACCTGAAGTGTCTGTGAACCTGGCCAGGAGTAGGACAGAGATCCTCTGTCACTGCACCTTCTGGCTGTGGTGCTAGAGTTGATCCCCTCCTACAGGGGTGACCATTCAGCCTGACCTGGGCCAATGAATGGACAGCAGCTACTGGAGTCAACAGCACCCATTAACAGAATAGCTGCATGAGCACAGCCCAGTATGGGAACAAAGCATCTCCCACACTGTGGTAGGAAGGGAGCACTGAGTCATAGGCCCCTTTCTCTCTATGTGGGGAAGCTGGGAAATTGCCCAGACCTGGCCACCTGGTGCTGCTGACCCTGGAGGCCCCGCTGTCTGAGGACAGGCATTCCTGATCCTGATGTGAGACTGCCCAGACCTGGTCACCTGGGGGTTGCTGACCCTGG
>NW_004567115.1:12473406-12478700 GCF_000260355.1 Condylura cristata
ATATACGATTTGTTTGTTCAGGAAGCAATTTGGGAAAATCTGGGCAGCAGGAGAGAAGGACCAGATGCAAAGAAGCAGGTGCCTGGCCCCTCTTTTACCTTTGGCAGTTCTTTAATCCTGCTGAGTCTTGACTCCCAACCTCCCCGCAAAATTATGCACTGATAAATACACATAGTAAAATATTAACCATCATTGAATCTGGGTGGTCAGCTATAGCTGCTCACTGTAATATGACTTTTTCATACTTTTAGAAATATTCATAATAAATTCAGAAAAAACAAAATGTCCCCAGGTCAAAACTGATATATGACCCCATCAAAAAGTCCCTGGCATCAAAATAGCTGAATAAAAATAGCTACATCAAACAGCTGCACCAAACCTCTCAAATGTTGTAAGAATATAAATTGGCTCAGCCTTTTTTGGAAGGTAACTTGGAACATCCATCAAACTTTTAAACAAGACATACTTTTTAAGAACTTTTTTCTTTTTAAAGCAATAGCAATCACGCTGGTAAGTTGCATAAATGGAACAGGGAACATTCTGGTACCCTTTACCCTTCATCAATTTTTAATATTTTGCCACATTTGCTTTTTCATTTTCATATTTTATGGCATAAAAGAATATGCAGTATATCACCTGCACATTCTGCATTACATATGCATGTATTATAGTGTACACACACATCCGTCCAGTTGTTTTTGTTTGCTAATTTCCCTCCTTCTCACTATCAAAAGAGTCAAGGACATTCTCTCACTTGACCACAGTATGGAGAATAGATTCGAAAACTGAACATTGTTATAATACTTTCATCTACTAAGACCCTCTCCTTAGTTATGGAAGCTCCTTGTCAAGAGCTTTCGTTTGTCCAAATACCATCACTGAGGACAAATGCCTTCCATACATAAGATAGTAAGAGGCCATGTATCATATTTACTTGTCATGTCTTTTTAGTCTCCTTTGATCTAGAATGGTCCCTTTCCAAAATATCGCTAAAAAAAAAAAAAAAAAAAAAGAGAGAGAGAGAAAGGTTTGCTAAATTGTTTGAAGAAGCCAGTTCCCTGACACATTTCAAGAGCCAGGGACTCTTGACCAAGGTAAAGCCGACTGAGTCCCTGTGAGGTAGTGTCTGAGATTCTGTATTTCCAATAAGCTCCCAGGTAAGGCCCATGGGCTGATTCATGGACCACACACTGCGTGATGAGGTCAACGAGGACCTCTTGTGAAACACTGCTCCACACCATTGCCGGAAGCCGCCTGCTTTCCTCAGGAGAGCCCTTGTTGGCAATATCTCCCTTGTACTCAGCACACAGCAATGATGCTGAGCGGGAACACCTCTAGGGCTTTCTGGAGCCAGAAGATCCAAGACACAGGAACACACATCACAGAATCAGATTTTTCTGCAGGTTCTCTATCCCAGATAATTTTGGCCCAGGAAGGGACAAGTAGATCTGGAAGTATATCTGGAAGGGAATCTTATGCCCATACTCTGCCTCCTCTACCAGTATGAACTCTATCTCCTTCAGAGGTATACCCCCTCCTCCAGGAAGTCAACCTGGTTACCTAGCCCACTCCAATCCCTCTGTCCCCTGACCTCTTACAGTACTGACCTTCTGGCTGCACCCCTGAGCACTCACTTGACTGTATGGAATTGCTATTCCAGGTATTTGTCTTTTTCCCCCAGCACCATGACTCTGCTTTCGCTATTGCTCCTTTGCTATGTGCCCCACCACTCTCCGTTTGCACAGGTTCAGCGCTCAGCTTATCTCTACGATTCCATGAAAGCAGATCCTTCAGTACACCTCGTCTGAACCATCTTAGATCGCTCTCGGCCAGCACAGGTCTACCAGTTTGTCTCCACAGTTAGATCTTCTAGATTTCCTAAATTGCCACTGCTTTTATTTACTGAGTCCCTGGTGTTATGCCATTGGTGGCACCAACATTAGTCTCTGCTTAAGTGACCTGGGGCACCCAATCTATCCATCCATCCATGCATCCATCACCAAGTGCCTATGCTGTGCATGCTCTGGCTGGATTTTGGGGGCAGAATCCCAAGCCCAAAGTGATGCAGCATCTTTCCTCAGGAAGATAAGAGGTGCTTGTGAGAAGTGATGTGGGGCCCAGCTGAGCACACCAATTCTTAATGGCATTATGGCAGGCCTCCACAAACTTGTCATGTGTCACCTCCCCCATGATTACAGTGATCACTGATCATCATCATGCAAATAACAACAAACATGGCTAAAGCATCCACACCCTCCCTCATGCCAAAAGCCTATGGAATCCTGAGTCTGTCACCTACAGCTCAGATAGGAGCCAAAGTGATTCCCTCAAGCCTTGAATACAGCACAAACTAGAGAGCTGGGAAACACTTAGGAGTCAAAGCTGCCATGAGAAAAGTGATGAGCAATTGAGTGCGCCCAATACCCTAGCGAGTGGGTGAGTGGGTCCAACCCTGGAAATACAGGCTTCACTGTGCATTTTCTGTCTACCCTTCATAAGTCATCCTACAAAGGGGAGCTGTATCTTCCTCCATGAAAAGAAAATCCAAAATCCAACGATGCCTGTAATAAGTAAACCCTGAAAAAGCAATACACTTGGGGCTTTCTACTACCATCACCACTGCGACCCAAGCTCCCCTACAATGGTGGACAGGGGTTCAAGGCACATGGGAAATAAACACAAGATAATATAATCTCCAATGACGTGAGTTAGGGTTTCCTGCATACGCTCACACACCCCCATAGCAAAGGTCACTTTTCAAAGTCCTGCCCCTGTCTGGGGATGCAGTACTTTCTGGTAAGTGACAACCATCCTTTTTAAGAAGGTTACACCTATCCCTAGCCCTGCTCCAGCAATAAAACGCCACAGGAACCAACGTATGGTCTTCTCAACACAACACAGCAAGTTCAAGAGTTAGGCAGTAGTGACGTTGGGACTTCTGTTACCTCCAAGCAACTTCCATGTTGAAAACAGATCCAGAAAAGACACTCAACAATAACAAAAAATCGGCAAAAGATCCAAACACCCATTTCATCAAACAATATATACAAATGACTAAGAAGCACAGGAAAAGCACATCATTAGTCATTAGAGAAATGCAAATAGAAACCACCAGATGCCATTATATACCCATCAGAATGGTTCAACCTGGGAAGACTGACAACTGCTGGTGAGGCTGTGGATTCACGGGACTCTGATGCAGAGCCAGCAAGACAGCCAGGTGGTACTGGCAGTCTCTCATAAAATCAAATGTGTACTTTCCAAATTCTCCAGCAACTCCACTCTTAGGTACTTATCGAACAGAAATGAAAACCTACTCTTCATTGTGCATCCACACAAAGACATGCACTCAAATGTTCACAGTAGCTTTTTTTGTTCAAACAAGCCAAAAACTAGAAACTAGAAAATGTCTACCAACAGCTGAATAGATGAACCAACTGTGACATAGCTATGCGATGGAGTACTACTCAGCAATACAAAGGAGGCACCCACTGAGAAAGGCAACAAGATGGCGAGTTGCAGGAGTGTCAGTTGCATTGTGCTCAGTGAAAGAAGCCAAACAAAGGACTACCTGCTCTATTCTGTTTAGATGAACTTTTAAAAATGGCAAAACTGTAGAGCCAAACTCAATCAGCAGTTAGCGGAGCTGTAGGCAGCAGGAATAGGACAGGAATGACAATGAAGGGTGGTAAGAATGTTCTCTATCAGGCCCTCCCTGATAGCACAATGGGTTAAAGCACAGCATTACACAGCTGGCAGCACCCTTCAGCACAAGTTCGATACCTGGCCAGGGAGGTGACCCACGTGGCACAGCAGATCTCTCCTGTCTCACCTGTCCACTGTTCCCCTCAGCAACGGACTTTGTCAATCTGCCTGTTCAACTCCCCACTCTGTCTCTGGTGAAGCCTCTCACTGCCCCTGCACCTCTGGCCTGTACCCCAGTTTATACGCACAAATAAATAAACCCAAAAAAAAGAATGTTCTCATGTGTGTATGGCAGCAGGAAAAAATCTCACAGAATGGTACACTTCAAGCTGTTGGATTTTCTTGTACATAAACTATGCCTCAAGAAAACTCACTCAAGCAATGGTTCCAGACTCAAGGAACTATATTCAAATATAGTTGAATACAGTGGGCTTCTTCTACTGGCAAATCACCATGCCCCAGGCTCTAGGTACCTTTGTGCCTTGTGCTGGCTAGGACTCTACAACCAATGGTAAGACTGGTCAATGAAAGACTTCCTGGCCTAGCCAACATGGACATCCTTCCCAGCAGATCAGTGCTACTGGGACTGCATTAGAGTTCCATAGAAAAATAGCTTCTGTGCAACAGACAAAGCCTGCACAGATCTGAGACATACAACAGAGAAGGGGAGGGAGAAGGGGAAGAACAGGAAGGGGAGAACAGGAGGGATCACAGGGATGACCATGACAGTTCATGGGTGCTGTGGTGGTGGGAGATTTATGTGGACTACACCTAAGAGAAGAAATCAAATAATGTACAAAAAATGAAAATCAATGCTAAGAAAATAAAGTTTTTTTAAAAAAACAAACAGGAAAATAGATGGTGTGGAGCCTGAACTCCAAAGAGCTGCAGGCTGGCTAAGACGCCGCCGGGCAGGTGGCCTTAGAGTGCACCTTCTGAAGGGGGTAAAAACTGGTTCTCAGGGGAGGAAAGGAAGTGAAAAATCTTAAATCCTACAATGGTTTGTGGCTCTTCCCTGAGCCTCAGTACATGATCAAATGGTACCTAAGGTACCATTTCCCAGGCTAAGGCTGGTTGGGGGAAAAGTGTCTAGAAGGTCTCCTTAAGAGGCATGGATGAGAACATTGTGAAGGAGCACCGAATTAGCTACAGAACCCCATGACCATATCAGGGTGCCACAGAGCCAGTCCCCAGACCCAAGTGTGGAATTCCCCTGCAGGCACACCCACACAAAGGGTCTCTCTCCTTGGCAAAGTGAGGTGGCACCGTTGGCCAGGAGAATTCTGAAGAGGGAAAGGGCCATAGGAGCCCCTGAGATCCTTCTTTACAGGACATGCTTCATGGGAAGCTAGCCACTCACCCTGAAACAGGGTGGTCCCTAGGAAAAAGGAAGTTCCAGATTCCCTGCCCCACCCAGAAGGAGGGTGGAGCTGAGCAGAGAAAAAGGAGAGAAGAGAAGGAATCTGGAGGGAGAAGAAGAGAAGAAAAGAAGGAAGCTGGGTGGAGAACAAGAAAGAGACCTGAGGAAGCCACATGGAGCAGCAAGCATGTGAGGAAGAAACCGGGCTTGTTTCCTGACCCTGGACTGG
>NW_004567115.1:12478984-12586171 GCF_000260355.1 Condylura cristata
CTTTTTATTGAAGTTATATGTTTTGTCTTGTTGCGGCGGATGGCAGAACCCACTTAGAGCAGGCAGGTTTTGGGGCTTTAGGGGTTCCCCTCTCCCCCTGTCCTGAAACAGATTTTGTCCCGGAACAGATATGGTGTCCTATAACACTTCCTTTAAACCGACTCAGCAAACCCTCAGTGGGATCCCCAGGGGCAGCTCAGCTAAGCCCAGACCAGCAAGGGGCTACAACCTGGACTCCACAGTAAGGCCGCAGGGAGAAGAGCAGAGATCCAAGGACTTCGCCCTTCTCCTCTGTCATCGTAGCCGCTGGAGCCCACTGTGGCTGCACTTTGGTGGCTTTCGGCGGGTGTTAAGGAATGAAGACAACTTCCGGGTGAGAAGAAATCCAGCATGTGGCAGAGCCCCAGCTTCGTCAAGCTCAACCGAGCCAGGGCCTCCCTGGGAACAGCTTGCTCTGTGCACTTATACATTATGACAATACCATAATTGCTTCTTCAGTCTTTTCCAGATATTTAATAACAATGTGAAGCGGGAGTCGCAAAGGTCACTCCTACTGGAGAATGAGCTTTGTTCTTACTGTCCTTTTCTGAATAGCGCCTTCCATTTCCCAGGCAGCTCCAGGCCAGGGAGCCCTGGTGGTGAGGACTGGTGTTGATACAGACGCTGCACCACCTACTCAGGGAGCCTAATTGGCTAAATGATCCCGCGCCACTGTCTAGCTACATCATCTGCATAAACGCACACCCAAGCGCAGACACAGACACGTACACACTGGATGTCCCCCTCATTCCCTTCGTGCTCCCCACAGCTACAAGCCCGAGAATAGAAAAGCTATCAACTGCCAAGGCAGAAAAACACAGGTGATATTCAGATCTGGCACATCCATTTGGCAATTACTCTCTCTGGCTAGGTGGGAAGTGAAATTTCCTACTACCTCGATGACTATCCGAGTGGCATCTGATATCTACGTTAATAAAAGAAGCTTTCTTTAAATTATTCTAAAAGCGAACAACAGTTGACATTTCATTTCAGGATTCCACAACCCATGAGACTGGAGCGTGGACTGTGGACTGGGGCAGCCTCGCCCTGAGCTCCATCCCTCCTTGGCGAGTTCCAGCTGCTTGACCGCCTGAGGGCAGTCATTTCATGTCTCGGAGCCTTGACTGCCAAATCCATAAAATGGACTTAATTTACCACCTGTCTGAAGATAGGACTCTCCTCCAATGCTGAGATATGGGATTCTCTTTCTGAAGACCTGTACCAGAGGACAGTGTCAGAAGCAATGGGGCATTTCAGTGCAAGGGTCATTTAGAAATCAGTATGCCCAGCCCAGTGCGGGGGGAGAGGGGGTGCAGAACTGCACTATAATTCGGAGCCCATGTGACATGAGTAAACTGCTTCATGTCTGAGCAGGGCTTGGTTTGCTAACTCAGGCACCCGTAAAGGAGGGTGATGTTGCCCTGGCTGTCTGAGTCAGAGAGCAGCTTTGTACCTAATCCTGAGGGTATGATAGTTGCTAAGGAACCATTGAGATGCAAATGAATTGGCAAATACTTAGCAGCAAGATATCAGAAAAGGGTGGGGAGGAGATGTTCTGAACAAGTTAGTCAGGTGAGTGAAAGGAAAATTACTTTCTTCTGATTGGAAAAAGAAAACCATGGGTTTTCATGCAGAGCAGCAGCATTGTGCTACTGTGGAAAAAAATTAAATAAAATAAAATAAAACGGTTCTTTTTCTGCTTGGCTGGGAGTAGAGGAAAGTTGGAGCCAAGAGCAGGGAACATAGAAGGGCAAATGATGTCTCCCTCTGATGAACTCCAAGCAGATTTTAGATGCCTTTCTCTCAATGAGAGGCATCTAAGCTGTGAAGGGACAAATCTACCTAGGACTCTGAAGGTCTGCCATGTTACCCAGCTCTCAAAACCTACACAAAAGTAGAGCAAAACCTCTGAACAATATTCCACTGATACAAGATGAAGATTCCAGTGAGACTAAACCATGATTGAGACTGGGGGGAGGGGAATGAGTTGGCAATTCCTTCATTCTTGCTCTCCCACTGGACAGCCAACTAAATGCACTGATTATGCTTAGATGTCTAGTATCTGTTGGAAGTAGAGCAACACACTCATTCCTTTTTCATCTTGCTTCCTTCAAAGTCTAGTTGAGATACCCTCGTCTTAAAATCACTTTGCCTTAAACTAAACACCTCTGCTATCTATCTGCCTACTCGTCACTTTAAGTCAGATCCCAATGCTCAGGAATACATCTTATATTCTTATCAGGAAAAAAGCACCATCTGTTTTCTGCCAGGACCTTGGTTGACACAAACACAAAGCTAAGGAATGATAAAAGAGAGATTGCGACCACCTGGGTGTCCCAACTGGTGTCCAGGCTTAACAAGTGCCAGTAAACTTTGCGTTCCTCAAGCTTGAGCTGAACATGTGTCTCTACAACCAAGATATGGCTTGATGGAAAGCTCTGGGTATCTACATTCATGAGACAGAAAAAAAGATGACAATCAGACTTGCTGATTGTCTTCTATCTACTCCACATCTTATAGACCTCTCCCATCCACTCTATCTCCGGCACGCTCTCTCCTCTCTTGTGCGTGCACACACACACAAACACACACACACACACACACTCCTTCTCAAATCTTTCCACTGGAAGTATCATCCTGTCATTTAGTTGTTCTTAGTAGCTGCTGTGTAACTATTATGCCCTACCCACCAAGCTCCATTCAACATCCTATCACAGCTTGCAGTTGGCTTGGCGGTCTTCCCCAGCAGACTGATGATCAGTGAGCTCCTTGAAGAAAAGACTATGTCTCCATTACCTTCATGTGTCCAGTTTCCAATACAATGTCCTCACCAGTTGCTCAATAAATGTGTTCCCTATGAATGTTCATGAAACTACTGGCTTGTAAGCAGTCAGTTCTGCTCTCTGCTCCACTGTTCACAACTAGTATAGAATTGGGGGCTCTCAAGTCTGGGAGTTGCTCAGCCCTCCCTTGGATAGCCGGGGATGGGTGGTGTCATCCCTAAAGCAGTCCATCCTATCCTAGTTCAGTTTGGTTAAAAAGAAATTGTGACCCAGGCCAAATCTATGTCCCATCCAGAGTAAATAAAGTTAAGCCTCTTGGGCAAGATTGTCCTTTACACATTCACAGAGGGGTCTTTCCTGCCCCACTCTCTCCACCCTTTTGAAGTTTTAAGTTGCTCAAATTGCACCTTCACCCTTAACCACATCACTGCTTTACTCTGTTTGCAATACTTTCCTGAAAGTGTATTATAATTTGTCTTCTTTTTTTGATGTTTAATAAAAGATATTTTACTGAAACAGTTTTTCTCCAATTCTACTGAATACAGTAAAACTCATTTACAAGTTAATAGTTCTCATAAACTTGACCATTTCCTTTGCATAAGCACAATAAGCACAAAATATAACCATATACTTTCTTACAACCTACTTTGCTGGAACATCTCATAAGCAATCTTAAATTGAAGTCTTAATGGCTCTCTGCTCTCCAAGATGTCCCCAAATGTTGGGACATTTCCTGACACACAGTAGGAGGTTCACATATATTTCTTAGATGTTAAATGAATGCAGAGCCTGCCTCCTCTTTCTCCTCAGCCTTCCCCAGTCCTCTCCACTTTCTCTAAACCATTTTTCCTCTACAGCTTCTCCTGGGATCTCTTCCTTATCCAATGTTGCATAACAGACAAACCCCAACTTAATACTTTTAAACAAAGGCAACATTTATTTTGCTTCATAATTTGCAATTTCGGCAGGACTCAGTGAGGAAAATCTCTCTTCCCCCTCAAAGTCAGCAGACGGGACTACTTCCAGTGGACCTACTTCCAGCTGGAGACTCGCTCATTTGCTGTCTAGAATTTGATGCTGGTGTGAGCTGTGTATGAGTGGGGACCTCTTCATGGGGTCCCCAGCAAAGTGGCTGGGTCACCAGGACAAGCCTCCCTGGACAGAGTCAGGCAGCTGCTGCAGCACTGCTATGATCTCACCTCCCAAGGGGTGCAGGATCATGTCTGCCATATTCTAGCCACTAGGGTGAGTCAGAAGACCAGCCCACAGGCAAGGGCAGAGGAATCAGGCTCCATATTTTGACAAAAAGATGATCAAAAATTTGCAGACATATTTAATTACCACATCACACCTGACTTCGTTTTTTCTTTCTTTTTATTCATTAGTTCAATACACATGTATTAATGCCACTCATGTGATGTGCCATGTCTTGCGGATACCTTAACAGTTAAGATTGAGCCCCATCCTTCTGGGGTTCACAGAGCAAGGGGGTACCCAGCAAAATCAGCATGTGTGGACTGAACTTCCACAAAGGGAGACAGAGTGGCTGTGGTGGATGGAGCCCAGAGGGCCACCTCAAATGACCTGGGCTGTGAGGAAGGCTTCCAGGAAGAAGTGGCCACTGTGGAAAATTCTAAAGAATAACTGCGGGTCAGTCAAGGAAAGCTTGACCACACAGTAGGAGCAAGTAGGAGTAGACCCAGAAGCAATAGCAGCAAAAGGCCTATCTGGGGCCCCTGCAAATATGGTGAAAAAGAAAAGAGGATATAATGTATGTATGTACCTACATAGTGTGCATCTGTGTCTATGCAGAGTGGAGAAAGGAGTCACAGGAGATGCTGTTGGGCAAGAAGGGGAGGGGGGAAAAGGCCCGGGTTGTAAAGGGCCTTGCGTGGATCTGGAGAGCTAGAAGAGATGCACGCTCGTGGTGCTCAGGGTAAACCCAAATATCCATCTGAACCCAAATCATGGTCTGTCCTGTGCTCTCCAGAGCTCTAGACTCCCACCCAAAACTCAGCACATTTTGTGATGATAACATCAAGGTTCTCTTTCTTCCCCAAACCTCAGGTCCTGTGCTCCGCTATTCAGACCCTCTAGATGAATGAGCACAGAGTCTGAGAGCATCCCTGGCTGAACTCCCCTCTGCTCTCCCAGTGAGGCTCCTTCTCTCTGTCCTCCCTTAAGCTCACCACCCAGCTCCAACCTCAGCATCTGTGAAAAAGCCAAGGGCAAAGGTCCTACCTTGATGTGCTGGAAAAATAACAAGAGGAAAACAACAGAACAATTAACTGCAGGGCCCAGCTGCCTCTCACAGATAAGGCATTTTCTCTGCCACCACTGTCAGTGAAGCTGTATGTAATTATTCCAGCCCTCCTGCTCAGCCCTTTCCATGGTCGCAGGCCCAGGGGACTGGCCACTGTCCAGTGAGATGAGGATACTGAGGGGTTCTCTCTTCCCCATCCTCCCACATGTCCGATGCCAAATCCCAGGCATGATGGTGTCTGTACCTGCAGGTGGGGGGGAGCAACACAGTCCCAGGCAGGCTAGGGGAGGCCCCCAAAAGTGACCCCTCCTCTTGAAGGGGGGCTTGTGGAGCCCTGCACAGCAGCACTGCACCCCACAGACACCCCCACCACCAGAGTCAGAGACAGGTGCCAAGGCACAGTGACCTAAACAACCAACTCATCAAAGACAAGATTTCAAGGTGCGCAGGGCAAAAGGAAAACCAGTAATGACCACTGAGGGGTCTGACGCATGGGGGCACAAGGAAAAGGCAGTGTGCACACAGGACAATGCAAAGGGAGAACAGGGGTGCCTTCCAACTGGGGGTGCAGGTAGGGCAGTTCCTGAGGGCAGAAGGGAGCTGGTCCAGGGGACTTGAGCGTGGAAAACAGGTGGCACTGCCTATTACTGTCGACAGCCCCTGGCGAGGCAGCGGACACACAGCTGGTGCTTACTATGTACCCCCTTATTTAATGCCTGAATAATCGATGATGCTTGGAAAAGGCACGAAGTGGGAGTCAGAGATCTGGGGAGTTTGTCCAACTTCAACCCATCAGAACTTCGCTTTGAATCTTAGCTGCTAAGTCAATAACTTACCCTCTCAAAACATCAAATCCTCCACCAGTGAAATGGGAAGACAAATGCTTGGATATTAAAACAAATAAACAGATCAGTACCTAGCAAACGCTTAGCAGGCAGATGGGAGCTTGGTTTGTTCTTGACTCTAGCACTGCCAGTTAGAGGATTTCTGGAAAGTCTCTGCCTTTCCCTAAAACTTGCCAGGGACACAGGAAGGAGCCTGACCCCTGTCGGTTCCCTGGAGCATAAAGGACCCCAGGATCAGTCTCAGTGACCTCAGAAACTAGTGCAGGTAAGCTACAGCTTGGGGCCTCCTGCTCCCCTCACTTGTCTCCTCCCCTCCTGACCACCTGCCTCTGTCCATTTCTCTGCTCATTATCACCTTCACTAGGGGATGCAGAAGTAGAGCAAGAAGGTTAAATTCAAATCAGTCATTTTGTCACTTGCTGCCAGGAAGCGGGGTCTCAGGTGCAATGTGTGGGCAGAAATGAGTGCTGGTAATTCTTGGGAAATTTCCTATGTGTTTCCATGTTGGCCTAGTTCTGCTAGAGAGCTCTGGGGGAACTTTCCATGAAAGGACAGAATGGGCTCCAGAAGCAGATGCTAATGGTGCTGTCCGCAGGTATTGGGATTTCACCTGACTGGGAGAAACATCTGTACAGGCGACAAAAGAGGAGAAGGGCACAGTGCCTTCATCATCCATTTTTCCCCTTTAACAAAGGTGTTGTTCTGAAGCCTGAGCCATAGCAATGAAGGACCCCCTAAGTCTTACGTTCTGGACATTTTTCCCACAAAGCCCAGTATCACTCTGTGTTTGCTGGGTGCCCGTGAACAGATGAATACAATTCACCAATAAATAGGCTGGGGACATCGTACCTTCTCATTCACAAATTAGCTAGAAGGAAACTGACTTCCAGTTGCACCAAGGGGCCTGCCATAAGATTCCCTCAGGGACCAGTGGAGATGGTGACCCCAATGCTGCCTAGACCACCTACCCAGCTCTGGACCTGCTGCTGGCCAGGAGGATGTCAGAGAGCTGGGTCTAGAGAAGGGCCTGAGGCCAAGACCCTTCTTGAAGCTGACCAAGCTCACCTTAGCTCCCTTGTGTCCTGTGTTGCCCCTACAGAGCTCTTATGAGACTGTGAGGATCCATGTCCCACAATGAGCCAGGGGTCACCATGCCCAGATTGAGTTTTATCTACTCTTGCCAGCCTCTCCACTTCTACTACCGTTTTTTTTTGTTTGTTTGTTTGTTTTAAGGATTTATTTATTTATGCATGACGGCGAGAGAGAGTGGGGAGCAGAACGGGCAGATCTACGAAGTACACTGCTGAGGGGAGCAGCGGGCAGGTCAGGAGAGGTCTGCCACGCCATGTGGTCACCTCCAGGGCAGGCGGGGATCGAACTCATGCGGAAGTAGCTTCAGCTTCTTAGTGCTGTGCTTTAACCCGCTGCGCCACCAGGGAGGGCCACTACTACCATTTTTAACCTAGGGATTATTCCCACCCAAACCAGCAAATGGCCTCTCCCTTGATCTGAGTGAACAATGAGGAAGCTTGAGACACACAGCACGGATGGGAAGAAGGGTGGAGGAGCCAGGCATGCATCGGGGTATCTGAGGTCAGAAGGAAAGCAGGCCTCCATGAGCCAAGAAGAAGCAACCCCGCCAGCCAAGTGTCCCTAGGAAGTGTGTTCCCATCTTTCCAACTCCCAGAGGAATGGTCAACCAAAGCCAGTGAGCTGGCTCGAAGCACCAAGCCTCAGTGTTCTTTGATGGAGCTGGTGACCTTGACCCATCCACTCAGTGGCCTCTCTCAGCACAGTCAAACCCTCTGACCCAGGGCCCCCCATCGCTGCAACTGAAATGGAATCTGCCAGCTCTAAGGAATGGCTCATGCAAATTTTTGCTCTTAAATATGAAATCTCTCCCGGGGCATTACTTTATTATTATAGTAATTTCCTCAGAAGGGCAGGCATCCAAAGCTCTGTTTCTCCACCACCTTTGGAGATATGAAAATCTGATAGAAATATTCAGGCCACTTAATGTACTGCACTAGCTCTACTGGCTAGCACAGAAAAGGGAGAGAAAAAGGATCCTTCCAAGGAAGCAGACTTCTGGAATCCAAGTAGAAAGACTGCTTGAGCTAGTTGGGGGTGAGCGGGGGGGTGACAAGAAAGGGTCCTGTGCGCACCCTCCACTGCCCCCAGGTGCATTAGGGTACCCAGGCCCATTTCCTTTGGGGATACTGGTCTGTGGTCGTTTCTTCCTTGGGAGAGCTGGGAGGAGCAAAGAGGCTCTTGGTCCTTAGCAGCAGCCACACAATGGACATGCTGGGGGGGGGGGGCGGATAAGGGTGGGAGCAGGGAGGGAGGACCGGAAGCTACATGTAAACTGAAGGGAGTCAAGAGTGTCGGTATCATCCCAAATATTTCCCTCATCTCTTTGCCCACAACCATGGAGACTTGGCATGCCTAGAAATCAGGCACTCTGCGGTCACTGGTGGAGTCAGCACCAGAATCTTCCTCATACTAAGCCTGCAATAGGGCTGTAGTAAAACAGAATGATGATGAATAGCCTCCACAACTGTCAGCTCTGGTTCAAATGCAGGCCACTGACTATCTGCATAACCTCATCAAGCGACTTAGCTCCTCTCTATCTCAGGCTTCTCAGCTGAAAACTAGGAGAGGCTCATTGATAGAAAACCACACCTAACTGACAAGGTTATAGGACTTAAGTGATTTGCTTTATGTAAAGCACCTAAGACAGCTCGCAGTGGTAAGTGTTAGTAGCAGCAGTTCCCAAATGCATTGATGCCAGGCTGCCTGCCAGAATCTCCGCAGCCCTTGCTCAACAATGCAGGGACCCAGGCCATTCTGACTCAGTGACTGCAGAGTGGAGTGAGACCAGCCCAAGGTTAGAACCATTTTCCCAGGGTATGCAGGAAGTACCTGCATTGGGATCTTCTGCGAGGCCAGAATGCAGATTTTCAGGGACCAGCCAGGCAAGATGAATTGTGAGGCTAGATTCCCAGAATCCATAGCAAATTGCCTAGGGGTCATGAGGATTCCTGAAGCCTGAGTAGAGCTCTCTTGAAGCTGTCAAAATTGCCTTTACCCTTTGCTCACTCTGGAAAAGTCTCTACTCCTGAATCTTAGTGTTGCCAAGAATCCTCAGAGATTAGTTGTAGATTTTTCTAATTTGACAATAGGAATGTATTTTTGATGTTAATGGTATCTTTAATTTAAAACAAGTACAAGTATATCCTCAGAATATTTGTTACTAGTCCCAAATTCTAAGGATAAGCACCATGCACACTGTGCAAAGGAGGAGTCTGTAGCCAGGTGCACTAGTGATTTTCCCAAGAGAGTGGAACCTGACACAGTCTGGTGGCCCCCTGGGGCACACCATCTCGCTGTCTCCACCCACACTCATCCCTGCCCCATCCACATGGCCAGCCCCTGTTATTGATCCTGCCACTCCTTCCACTGCCCCAACCTCAAGAAATTCAGTCACTCCAACTTGAGAATCAAGAAGTTTCCACCAAATGGAAGCTCACACACTAGAACCAGAGACAGTGCTGCTGTGGACCACTCTTTTGGGTCCAATTTGCTTTATCAAAGATAGTTTCTTGATGGTGACAATTTAACAAATTGTCACATAATGCCTCTGTCTTTTTCCAAAATACATCTTGGCAATTGGGACTCACCCTTGTGAGGAAAACAAGGTAAGGGTGCTGATAGTCAAGTCTGGGTCTGCATAGGTCAATCACAGGCAGGAGGGGCTGGGGCCGGGCCCTTGTGTCCGAGCGTGCCATGCCTCCTGGGCATCAATGCAGCTGACAGCTCATCTCTGCCAACCCAGAAGGTGCAGCCCAGGGCTGGGTCCAACCTCACAAGCTGTTTACAGTGCTAAATCTTCTTTCAAGCAATTGTCCAGCACCATGTTGCCCTGCCTCAGTGGCATTCCACCCATTGGCTTGCAAGGGTCTCTCCACAAACACTGAGTAATAACCACCTTTTCGCAATGATGCACAGAAAATACAAGCAGCTAGTGGATCAAATTTTCTCAAATTTACTTTTCTCTCTCAGACATTTTTTAAAATTTTTGGCGCCTGCTACTGCTTAGAGACTCATGCACACACTCGTGGACACCCAAAATAGATGTATACGCAGCAAAACAATTATGATGCAAGCACCGCCTGGCCTGTTATAAACTCATAGGCTCAGGATAGCGGTTTTCCACCATGGGCCTGTAATATAGACTTGACTGTGTGCAATGATTTGCCCCTGCCACTGCGTTACAAGACTGGGTAAGCCACAAAGGGGGTACAGCTGCTCAGGCATGTATTCAGGCATCAGCAATCCCTACTGAGAACCAATTCATCAAGACATAAAGAATATACCACCAAAGCAACTGAATGCACACATTCAGGTTGCCAAGGCCAAAACTTCACTGTATTCTGCACCACAGAGTCAATCTCCCAGGAGGGCGCTGGTCACCCAGAGTCCCAGGACTGAGGCCCCCTGCAGGTGTGAGCTCATCCTCAGACACAGAAGGGGCGAGGCTGGAGGATGCCAGGAGCTGGCAATGATTCTGAGTTGCTGCTTTCCGGAAGAGGCAAGATATTTAGTCCCAGCCTGCCCCTTTCAAAGGAAGAGATGGTTCTTGCCAGCCCAAGTCCCTGCTGCTACAGGAACAGAAAAGTGGATCAATGAAGAGAAGCCCAGGACTGCAGACCCTGTTCGAACGGGAACAAGTCAAAGGGAAGCTCAGAGAATGCAGGCAGTTGTTGCCTTCCCTCCAACAGGGGCACAGCCTGTTCTTGAAAGGCTCACAGAGTGGAAAGCACAGGATGGAAGAGGCAGCTGTGGGGTTGAAGAGGCAGCAGAGGGTCAGAGAGTGTCAGCATCCCTGTCTCCCAGCCTGCCCTGCTCCCCTCAGAACAGACTTTAAAAGCCTCAAGAGCCTTTCCCCTGTGCTACACCTCTCTCCCCACCCAGCAGAGCCACTGGAAGGGGGGAGGGGAGGCAAGCAGGGAGCACAGGCATGCTCTTTCAATGTGCGTTTTCCACACTCCAGGTCAGCCAGCGGTGCCCTTCTCCTTCCATCCAGGTGGAAGGTCTCGGAAGGCCCTGCCGGCCGCTAGCCATGTCTCATGGCTGTCATTTTCCCAGCCTAGCTGAAGTCCGCCTTAGTCTTGGGGTTGCTTTCCCCAGGGAATAAGACCCCCCACTGATAATCCATCAGAGACCCCCCCCCCACTCCTCTGAGGAAAGAAGAGAGATAGACACATAAGTGCCCAACCAGCAAGGAGAAGCCCCCCTCGACACAGCAGACTTGGGGAGGGAAATGCCATCTCTGTAGGCAGCTCATTGATCCACTTTTCTGATAATTATTCCTCACTCATCACAAACGGAATGACACTGGCCCCAGCGCAGCCAGGCAGGCGGGAAGGAGGCTCCGTGTGTGTGGAGAGTAGAAAATGAACCCGCCTGTGTTCACTGAAGGAGACGAAGGAGTGAATGGTGTGTACTATCCCTGCGCACTGAACAGGGACAACAGGGGCTGCTTTAATATTCTGCTGAATGTGGCATTTCCATTAACCCTTGAAGGAGCGATTTGCAGCCTAGAGTCCGGTTCCTTCCCGCCAGGCCACTAGCAAAGTTTCTAAGGTCTGGAACCAGAGGCGAGCCCACACTGGCAGCTTCAGATGACCTGGGTGAAGGGCCAGATACAGATCTGGGCACCCACACAAGAGCCCCCAGAGACAGGAGCTGCCCAGGGGATAGAAAGCTCTGACAAGATAAGCAGGGACCTGGGGAGGAAATTGTGGGCAGGCATCCAAGCACCCGGGTGTGCCCCCACATATTTGACTCTCCAAATAATTTGCTTAACATGAGCCCCCTCATCAATGGAAACCCAAACTCAAGATCGCACTCCAAGACTGAACACCCATCGGGTCCTCCAGGCTCGGTCTCCAACACTATGGAGGGACACAAAAGGTAGCGGGAGCGACTAGCACCCCAACGCTGGAAAGCCTGGCCTCCGTTCCATGGCCTTTGCAAATAAATGCTCCTAGTCCAGGCTGTCCTGAGGGGTTAGGGAGTGTGCATCCCGTGCACAGCCTTTCTATTTCAACCGCTCCCATACTTGCTCCTCAATGAGTCAAGCCCACACATCCCTGCTCCGGGATGCTGAACGCGCGCTCTAGTCCCTTGCACGCCCCCAAAATCATCCCCTTCCGCACAAAGACCAACAGCCTGAAAGGGCAGCGAGAGGCGGAGCTCAGACAAAAAGACACCTTCCGAAAAGCCAGCCACAGCTTTCTAGGCATTAATCGCCGCACCCCCGCGCCACCACCAGAACCAAAGCGGGATGGAGTAGTCTCGCCCAAAGGCAAGAGATCTGGGGCCCGCCTCGGGTCACGGGTGCCCCAGTTTCGCTCAGAGGAGGGCCGCGTTCTCTGGAAGGGTCAGGGGGTGCTGAACCACAGTATGCCGGGTTAGTTTCCGCTGGGCAACCGGTAACAGTTTGGCGAGGAAGCGAGTCACCCAAGACCTCGAGCTCCCAGCTCCGGAACGCTGCGCAGGCTCCTGGAGCAGTGCCCCTGGGGAGCCGCGTCCCCAGAGGAGTTTCAGGGCGCGCCGGACTCCGGGAAGCGGGCCTGACAGCAGAGCTGCGGCAGCGCATCGCCCCCAAGAGTTGCTTCCATTCTGGCAACTCCAACTCCGCTCAGGGCCGAGACGGGTTCCCAGGCGGGCTGCCGCCGCCGCCGCTCGACTGAAAGGGATTGGGGGCGGGAAGAGGGGGCGGGAGGCGGGGAGCGGGGCAGGGATTTCCCACAGGGATTCGCGAGCGCCACAGAGCGCCCGCGCTCCCCGCTGCGCCAGGCTCGCTGCCCGCCGAGAGCTCTTTTCCGGTCACAACTGGCGGCACCTCCAAAGCTCTAGTAGCTGGGAAACTGTCGCTGCCGGTCGGCTCCCGGCCGCCGCGTCTCCCTTCCTGGGGTGGAGAGATGCTGGGCGAGTTTGGCAGGACCGACCACGGCCCCACCCCGTTCCTAGACTCAAAGGGGGCGAAGGCGCCCACCGCGCCCTTATTGGCAAGGGAAAGGTGCAGCCCCGCAGGGTCCCAGCCCGCCCCGCTGTCTCCAAGGGGGCGGCTTAGAAACTCGCGCCTCTCCTTCGGCGGCTACTTTCGGGGTGCTGGGGCAGAGCGCTCCTGCCGCCGCGCGCAGCGCTGCCCACCGAGCCCAGAGTTCCGAAGCCCGCGGGCCCGCAGCCGGGGAAAAGGCGAAGCGGCGAGCGGCCGCCGGGCGCACCGAGCCGGGATAGGGAGGGGCGGTTGGAACCCGCGCCCCCAGGAGCCGGGCCCCGCGGCGTCCCCGACTCCCTCCCGCCCAGCTCGGCCGGGAGCCTAAGAGCCTGCACCGCAATGCAGCCGGCTCGGCGCTCTGGAGCCGCGGCGGCGGGAGCCCCGCTCGGCCCGCGAGCGCTGGGGCGCGGGAGTCAGCGGGCTCGGCTGCGGGGGGCGAGTCAGCCGAGGGCGCGCCAGTGGGACCCGCCTCAACCTCGCGCTCGGCAGCGGCGGAGCCTCCCAGACATTCTCGCCCTCGGGTCGCGGGATGTGGGCGACGCGAAGCAGCCAGAGAAGCCCCAGCGAGCCAGGAGCCAGCCGCCAACTTGTCCCGCTCCGGGTACGTTACCTTCCATCGCAGCCACTGCGGATGCCAGGAGGAGCAGCAGCAGACCATCCAGGGCCATCGCCGGCCGGCGGCTCCCAGGCGGAGCCCGAGCCGAGGCGGCCGCGCGGGGAGGGCGCCGCGTCCCGGGGCGCCGCTGCGCTCCCCGCCGGTGGCTTCTCCGTATCCTTTCGCGCTCTGGCTGGGACCGGACTCCCCGGAGTGCGGCGTGGGCGTGGGCGGGAGTGTGCGCGCGTGCGGCGGTGCGGGCGCGCGTGGGTGTGGGTGTGCATGTGTGTGTGTGTGTTTATGGGAGAGGTGGGTGTGTGCGTGTGTGAGAGAGAGGGCGAGGGAGTGCGAGCTGAGGAGAGCGCGCGAGTGCGTGTGCGTCTTGGTGTCACATTGCGAGCTACAGCCGAGCCTACGAGAGCACCGAGCCGGCCAGACTGAGGGGGGAGGGAGCGGGATCCCCCACCATCAGCTTTCTCCCCACCCCTAACACCTCCTGTCCAATCAAGGAATCAAACCTGCAAAATTCCCCCGTCCAATCAGGCGCGAGCACCTCCTTACACTGGCATTGTTAGTTTAAGAAAAACTTTTGCTAGCGAGGCTGTGCGGGAGGGCTCGCTCGGCGCTAGGAGGGGTCCGGGCTCCCCCTCGTGGTACTCTCAGAGAAGCGCTCCGGCCTACCCCAGCTTCCCTTGCCTGGGACCTAAGGGACCTAGCAAGGAGCAGGTTGAGGCCTTTATTGCCCCGACAGCACACCCAGGAACTGGATGAGCTCTAGATAATCGCATTTTTTTTTTCATCTTAGCATGACTTACCCTGACGCCCCTGGTCCGTGCGATCCTATGGCACACATTAGCCCTCCTACCCATAGTATTTCACCTTCCGTGTATGTGAAAGGCAGTCTGGGTGTAGCAGGTCTGGGTAGCAGGCGGTCTGGGTACTGGGGAACAAAATAGTATCAATCAATTGTGTTTATTGTGGTTCTCCCCTGTTGGGATGGAATTTGACTGAATGCTTGCTTCAGAGCATCTATGGGCTGCCACTGCCCCTGTCCAGCTCCCAGCATCTCTCATCCTTTGGCTGCCTTTAGCTTTCACTCCTGAATGCATCCTGTGAGCATACACAGAGGGTCTGAGCCCAGAGCACTAGTTCTGTGGGAGAAACCAGTGGTCACACAGCCTGTTGTGAAAAGCAGCGAGGACAGCAGAGGGTTGTGAAAGGTGACGTGGAAGGAAGGCACCTTCATTCTGGTCAAGTCCTTGAGCTTGGGTTGGGTGCACTGGCATGGGCAGCCATGGGAACCACTCTCCCAGGCTCGGTTCTGGCAAGTCTACTCTCTTTTCCTATCTCTGGAAATAGTCAGGGGGTTGAAGGACCCACCTTGAGAGTGTCATATTATGCAGATGTGTCCTCATGCAGCACCTCCGAACCAATCTGGTGATGTTCTGGTCATACAAACCCAGGGAGAACCCGTTAAATAATCACTGTTACCCACCCTCCTACAAGGTGGCAGAGGCAGCCACCTCTTCCCAGCCAGCCTTTCTCCAGAGTTAACAGTGGGCAGCTGTGATGACCCCACGTGTGCTCTCCATCCTCTTTTACAGGCTTCACCCAATCATGTTTAAGTCTTTCCTTGTGGGACTACTGCCCCTTAGCCACAGTGACTCATGTCCCCATGTTGACTCTGCCTTACTCCCCCAGCTGGACTCAGCTGACTCCCTCTCCACTACCCTCCACCCCACCCAGACTCAGCTCCCGATGGGTGAGCCTGTCTGCCTCCACGCCATCATCATTCTCAGTGCCAGGCCTGTGCCCTGCTCCTGAGCACACACCACCAACTCCATGCCAGCATCTCTGGAGCCAGCACCTGAGGAATGACCCATTCCTAGTCACCCACTGACCCCGGCTCTCCACACCCTGACATGAGTGAGCAGCCATTCGTAAGGCCTTGCCTCAGTTTGCATCACCCCAGTCCTCCTCCAATCTGTCTTCCCACTTCTTACTGTTATTCTCTCTTCAGCTTTCCAAGAGAGGTCTCCCTTCCCCCCTCTCCACAAGCTCTGGGTCCACGGACAGTTCTGTGGCAGCTTTTCTGACCCCAGCCCTCCCCTCGTGATTGGAGGACAGATGGAGAATCTCAGGTCCTCCACTCCCTTTACTACTTCACGACCTATTGAGCGACATGCCAGGTAGTGCCCTCTTCTGCCATCTCCTCCCAATACCCTGTCCCAAGCCCCAGAGCCTGCTCTACTTGCAGTTCACACTGCTTCTTTGGACAACTGGAGCGTCTGAAAGGCCCATCTCCTTCCCTTGCTAATCCTCTGCACTCTGCTGCCAAACTAATTCTTTTAGCCAAGCTTGATGTTATCTCTTCCCAGCACAGAAACCTAGTGGCTCCTTACTGTCTGCAGAAGACACTCTGGCAGCATCCAGATTTCTCTGCAGGCTACCCAGAACCTGCCCTCTCAGCCCAGACTCTGCCAGCCTCCCTCTGGACCTGGGCTTCTCAGCCAGCTATACCCTCCACACCTCCCCGCAGCCCGCAACCACACACACACACACACACACACCAAGGCTGTCCTTCCTTGCACCTGGTTAGTCCTGCATTCACCCACATAGTCAGCAAGAGTTCACTTACTACTGAGTTCCTGTGCAGAGCTAGGCCTGCTTTGGGCTGTGTGGACCTGGTAGACACTGGCCTCTTCAGGGGAGCTTAGCATGTCATGAAGAAGGATGACAATATAGAAGCAATATTATGCCAGGTGATGAGAAGAACTAGAGAATACAATCTGGGTAACAATGAAAAGGGGTGGTATATAGCTAGCCATGAGGATAATAGCATTTCTATATTAAGGGCCCTCTGCATACAAGCCTTGCACTGGACATTTTTATGCACAGTTGAATTGAATTTTCTGTCCTCCACCGCTTTTCAGACCTCACTTCTCCCCAGAAGTGTGGTGTTCCCTCAGCTCTTTCCTCAGGCCTATACTACATCTTTGTGAGGTATTGAGTGGCTCTTCCAGAGACGACTGAAATCAGAATGGGCTGTTATCCAACTTTCAACATCACTCCGTAGAGGGCCCTAAGGGTCACTAGTGCAGAGACCCCAAAGGAGAAAGACCATTCAATCAACAGGCAAATTACACAAGAAATTCCAACTTCCAACCCCCAGATCTCACCTCGAGGACTTTAAGTTAGTTTGTAGACCCACATATATAGGTCTAGACCCACAAATATAACTTATAGACCCCACTTCCACGAGATTCTACTGCACATGAAGCATGGGTATGATTGTTCTTGAATTCAGAGTTTAAAATTCCCAGACACCAGGTGAGAAATACTAGACTAGCCAAGGGAGGAAGCCTCAAACCTGTTTCAAGCAGCTTTTTGCTATTTTACTGGGCACCTACATCAGGTTGTGCTGAATACAAGAATCCTGTGGCAGGGAGCAAAAGGAGGGGACAGTAAGATTAAGGAGAGGGTTCAGTTAGGTGGGAATGGGGGCTATTCTTTGGAAGGATGAGAAAACAACATTGATAGCTTTAGAACAAGCTAATGGCTCAGGTAAGAACAACAGCCATTTAGGGCTTTCGTTAATTTCTCTAATCACCCAGGGAATTGACTTTTCTTGAGCAAGTTAAATATTAATTGAGCTGTGCAGCAGATTGATCTTTGGGATATGATTTGTAAATATCCCTGAAAGCACCGCTGGTTGGGATTCTAAGCCTGGATGCCTACTTTCCCCTAAGCATCTCCTTGGCTATTTTTTTCCTCTGATGTCAAATGCTCACTTGTTTTCTTGATTAATCACTCAGCTATTTGATATCACTAAATCGCTCTTTCAAAGTGACAGATGCTGTTCTCCAAGCCAACAACTGAGAACTCCCAGGCACCCAAGGGTGACTTGACCCTTTTGCTAGGGCAGAGAGGCTTCTGGCTGAAAGGTTTTAGGGCAGCCAAGCAGTTCACCCCCACCTCTAAATAGTTTTGTGCTTAAAAGGTTGAAAAGCATTCAAGTGAAGGCAATTGCACAACTTCCCTTGATAATTGTACAGATGATGAAGCTGCCCTATGAGAAAGTCCGCACATGTCTCTAAATTACATGCATTTTGTTGTGGTTTGATCCCGTTTTCTTCATTCTACTTAGAAGTGGAGCTTAGAGACAAATAGTAAGATACTGAGGATGAGAGTAAGAGTGTCTTGTACATGTGGGGATATTAAGTTGCTCTCTTAGCCCATCTTTTTATTTTTAAACATTACTTAAGTGCATAAATGAAAGGTTTAGTTATACACTCTATGACCCAGACTACCTTTAATTAGATTCTTAAACTGTAAGATACATTTTCCCTCTATCCTTTTTGGAGAAGCAAGTAGACCTTTTATGAGTCATTTAAAAACAATTTAACACTGGATAATAGACAACAAAAAGCTTTCTCGCCCTCTTTTGTTCTTTCCATGTTTATTGAGTAGCATTTCTGTGCCAGTTGGCTCCAAGGTGCTGGGGACCCAGTGCTGTCTGCGACTCAGCACCTCCTTTAGGGATCCTCAGAGCCTCCCAGGAAGGCAGGTATTGAATTCTATTGTGGGACTCTGTACAAAATGGTCCCTGGCTAGAGGTTTCCAACAAGCTTTTCCTTGTTTCTCAGGAAAGTCCCCCAGCAAATCAACTCAAATATGAATATCCACACTGACAAGGTGAATGAGCCCTGACAGACAACCTAACTGCTAGTATGTGGAAGGAACTGACGATATTTATAAGGTAGATCAAGCTGGAATGGAGGAAAACCTATCAGGCACATGTATGACATATGCCAAGCTTTCTTCTATAAAGAGAATCTGCTTTAAAGAAAGAGATAAGAAGGTACATTGTAATTCCCTCTCTCTCATTACTTGGCACAAATACCTAGGATCTCTATTAACCAGAGCATGGAACAAATGTCTCTCACCACCATTGTGGCTTCCGCTTCAAACCACACAAAGAGGTATTGCCTCTGATCCTTCCCCAAGGTCCTCTTTTATCCTAGGAGAGGCTGAAAATGTGTGCAATAACTGGGCAAACAGATGGGAAGATGAAGACACAATGCACTCCAAAGGTGAAGAGCAGCCCAGCGACTGGAGCAGGCACAGAAACAGCTGTGGGAATAGTGCAACCTGCTGATTGTAGCTTTTTCTGTGAAACAGCAGGTTAGAACTACCGCGAGTAGTGGTGGTAGCAGGACAAAGATGGTACCTAGGAAGAGGAGATAGGCTCTAGGCGAAGCCAGCAGACACTGGCAACTGACTCTTGGTGGGTCCTTCATCTGTAGGTTCAAAAAGGTCATTTAGCCATCACAAGTAGAGAGAGATGGTCCAAACCCAATTTGTTCATCCTGCCTGGAAAAAAAAAAAAAAAAAAAAAAAAAAACAGCAAGAACTGGTGAGTCTCCCGTTTTTATGGACAAATAAGAGAGGGATTGGGACAGTTGAGACAACTATTGGAATACTAAAGAACAACATCCAGGAAAACCAAAGGCCAGAGGGGAGCATCACTTTGAAAATGTACTCTGCACAGTCATGAGATTTTCAGGAGACAAACTATGAAAAAGCAGCAAATTTCTGAGAAAACCAGCAGGAAACAACAGAATTCAAAAAAGGAGAAAGAAATAAAGAAAGGTTTTAAGGCCACATATGTATGGCAGGAAAGAGCAGAGGTAGTGATGCTGAACTCTGGGTAGATGGCACAGAAAACAAACTGTAGACCCCTCCTGAGAATACATCTGTGATAGACAAAAACAGAAAAACATTAAATGAGAACACAAAACATATGGAAGACAGAAAATGGAAAACCAATATATGTAAAATTGTATCAGTGCTTGCAAGAGGCTTTAATAGCCCCCAGTAGCACCTTTACCTTTAAGAGTTCCAGTAACATCCTTAAAGAGTTGAGTCTCCAAGGAGAAACAAGCACAAATGCCATGAACATAAAGGCAAAGTTATAAAAGATGAAATCTCTTTCTAGTGGAATAGCTGATAGTGATTTCTAGTTAAGATTTTTAAAATTTTACTTTTTTATTTTTTATATATATTTTTATGTCATTCTTCATTTTTTGGTACAATGTATGCTTTCTCACCTCTTATTAAACATAAGAATGTTATAAAGAAATCTTGCATCTACTCAGACAAATATAAGTAATCACTAAGAAAATACATTATATGTCATAGAATAAATATCATTAACTTCATTACATTAAATTCTAAAAAAGAACATAATTAGAATTTTATCATATATAATGATATATTTCTATCAGGCTAAGGGCAAGAGACATTTTTGAGTCTCAGAAAATGTGCAACAATTCAAAGAAATAATCACTTGAAAATATATTTTACTAACAAAGAGATAAGGCTTAGTGGCAAGCAAAAAATTAAACTAGAAGTTAACATGTTTGCAAGATACTATAAATCAACTTATTTATAAAATGGCAAAGTCATAGTATAGTAAAGAAAATATATTGTTAAATTTCTAAGTACAGTAATTTAAATTATGTTAGTTAAGAACAAATGAAGGATAATCTGGGAGGGGAAGCAATGCTACCTGAAGTTTCTTATTTATGTAGAAGTAATTCAAATAATTTCTTTTAACGCTTGAATCTTAAAAACAGATACATTGATTTAAAATAGTTAAAGTTGGTTTTAAATGGTTTTAAATCATTAGAGCTTTGCACCAATACAGTTTAAAGTATATAACTTTGAAAATACTAGAGAAAATATAACCCTCATGTTAAAAAAAATTGAAAGAATATTAAACAGAGGGGTAGTTGTAAAAAATAAGAATTTCTAAGAAATGTCAAAAATCAACTTCCAGTAACAAATATGAATGATTGAATCTTTATTAGAAAGACTCTTTGTGGGCCTTCCTGGTGACCCAAGGGTTTAGGTCTTCAGCTATCTGAAGCATGAGTTTGGAGTTTGATTCCAGGCCAGAGAGGTGACCCAGATGGCACAGCAGACCTCTCCTGTCGCACCTGCTAGTCCCCCAGCAGTGTATTTCAGTAGATCTGCCTGTTCTGCTCCCTGTTACTCTGTCTTTGGTAAATCCTCTCACTCCTCACACCTCTGATCTACACCCCAGCTCTTATACTTAGTTCACAAGAGAATAATATCATTACATATCATGCCTAAAATAAAGGAGAGTATTTAAATAGTAAAAGTTAACTTTTATCCCTAATGTTTTAGGCTAATCCACAAAATTTTTGCTAAACACATCTATAAAAATATTATGTATATTGGCCCTCCCCAGTCGTGCAGCAGATTAAAACACAGTACTAAGAAATTAAAGCTACTTCAGCATGAGTTTGATCCCTGCTCTGGAGGTGACCCACAAGATGCAGCAGACCTCTTCTGACCCACCAGCTGCTCCCCTCAGCAGTGTACTTAGTCAGTCAGCCTGTTCTGCTTCCCACTGTTTCTGGTGAATCCTCTCACCACCTCTGCACCCAGTTCTATATGCACAAGCAAATAAAATCTTTTAAAAAAAAACATTAGGTAATATTATGCAAAATAGCTTCCTTCCAATATATTGCAGGTTCTATAACAAGTATCCTCTTGAGTCCAGAATCAAAAAAGTAGTAAAATTCACAATGGTGAATATGGGAGCATATATTGTAGTATGTGTAGGTGTTGTTCCCTGGTCTGGGAAATCTAATGGTTTACATTTTAATGCATATCAATCAGAAACAAGGCTTTGAATGAATGGAGACAGAAACTTGGAACTGAGACCACTGCATAATACTAAGGTTTCAAAGTGGCAACGCCTTCATTGAATGAAAAGACTGAAAGAAGAGTTTACCCATCATTGTGGAGTAGAACAAGGCAGCTTGTCTCTCTTGTCCCTACACACAGGAAAAATAAAGTCCCTTTAAAATACTTATGTAGGCCTTTACTTACTTGGGTTTGGAGTTCAAAATTATGCTACTTGATTCAGACCATGCAAGTGAACAATTCAGTTAAAAAAAAAAAAAAGGCAATGGATAAGTAGAGTAAATATGGGAGACTTGCCCCCAAATATTCCCACAATAACCCTGCCAAAGCCAAACTCAATTCAATAGCACAGAAGACGTGACTAAGTCTGTAATGAATGAAATTTAGCAGAATGAACACATTTAGACCACTATTATTGCAGTGCTATCAGAGAAAGACTTTTAATATAAATATTTAAAATAATAGGACACTATAAAGAAAGAATTGATTTGAAAAAGAACCACATATAATAGGGGAAAATTAAAGACATTAAGTTAAAAACTAAATGGATAGTTTTAAGAAATTGAATATATTTGAAAGGTTTACAGTACTTCAAGTTAAAGCTGAAAAATTAACTATAATGCAACATAGGAAAGATGTGTATAAGAGAGGTTGAGAAATGTGGGTGAATCAAAGAGGAGGCAATTATTTTTTTAATAATTAAGAGGAAATAATAGAAGGAAGGAGGATCAAAGAAAAAGACAAATTTCCAGCACTAATGAAATAAATGCATTATTGAGAATCAGAAAGAACAAATTTAGGAAGTCCTGAGCAATAAAAACAAACAAATAAAAAAATTCTGTGACTATACAAATCAAAATGAAATTTTGGGACATCAAAGATAAAAAATATCTTAAAATCTATCAGAGAAAAATGACATTACTTATAAGAAATGAAAATGAGTCTTTAGGGCAATAAAATATAAGTGCAGGATGAAAATAATTATCATCTTAAATTTTACATTGCTTAAAAGCTTATGCCAACTTAAATTTTATTAAGATTGCAAGCAAAATAAAGACATTTTCATGCAAGACACGGAGGTTGGGGGAGGCGAGGACAGCACTGGTATATTTTTCCTGAGATCTACTAAAGAACATTAATTTAAGAACAAGCAAAATTAACTTAGGAGAGCAAATAAGATGAACATGGGTAAATCTGGGGAGTTAATAAAAGCAAGAAAATGCTAAAATACTAAGTAAGAACACGTTTCAGATGGGATTTAAGAAACTAAGACATTTCTAAAACCCTGGGACCATTCTGGAGGCAGGCAGAAGTAGTAAATAATGAAGATGTTGCCAAGTCAACCATGCTTTAAAATGTGAATGATAGCCACTTCCAGAGAAGCAGTGAAAGCAAAATGAAACTTAATCAATTCAGTGGGAATTAGGACAAGTGAACAAATAAGAAAAACATAGCATGCATAATGCACACAATAAGATGATGGAAATAAATCCAAATATACTAGCAATCACAATAAATATATCAGCAACACAATAAATATAAATGAAACAAACTCATCATTTGAAGTGACAGTCTTCAGATTGGTAAAGAAAATTCAGTTATACTGTTGGAAGAAACACATTCAAAACATAAACCTTGACATGTGTTCAAAGTAAATATAGTAGTTAAGAAAATATATACCAGGGGAAAAAATAGCTAGATTAACATAAAAATCTTAAAAAATAAGCATTATTAGTAGTACAATAAACACTATAGAATAATAAAAGGAATAATCCCCTTGGAGAGACATATCAATTCTGAATTTTTATGCATCAAATGCATGTTCTCAAATTTTATAAGGAAAGAAACCAGAATTTCAAGTACAATTGACAAATCTGTCATTGAAAAAGATCTTACCTACTTCATTTGATTACCCATTGATCAAACAGAAAATTGGTAAGTAAATGAAAGACAAAAACAAAAAAACTAGCCAGAACCATTTAACATATGTATATAAAGTCCTATCCAATCACTAGTGATGCATGTTCTATAGATCACAGTATCTGACCTTAAAGCTAGTCAATTAAAAATAAATAGCAAAAGAAGCTTTGAGACTACACTTTAAAAACCTTTCAGTATGACATCAAACTGGAAACTGAGAAATATTTCAAATTAATTGGTAATAAAAACTTGACCTTTCAGAACTTTGATATGCAGTCAATGTGGTATTATAACCAAAATTTCTAATTTGTATTGTTCTATTCTAATACATTAGAAAGTATATTAGAATATAAGAAAGTTACTAAGTTAGACAACTCAAGGAGCTCAAAAAAACTTTAAAATGTTTTAAAACCTATAAGACTTCATCATCTAAATAAAACTAAATGAAGAGATGATGCAACCCATCCATTTGGAAGCTTAATTAAATTACTCAAGCCTCAGTTTACCCATTTGAAAAATGAGGGGATTCTATATTCTGCACAAAAGCCAATTAACAGGCACTTGAGAGTGTAAAATCTGGTCATTTTCTTTAAAAAGCATTACGTGTGCTTGATCAAGGAGAGGAAATGAAGGAAATTATTCTTGTTCTTCACAAAGAGTCTGTATGAAATGCTAATCATTATAAGCAGAAATACAGTCCAAAATAAAATAGTGTTAGATGCTCATGTAACTAATTGGATGTAACTAATTGGAGAGAGAAATCCGGGACTTAATGGTGTAAACCACAGGTACATTCCAACAAATGCACCAACCCCACACACTTCCCACCTATGAATTCAGGCAAGGAAGTCCTCCAAGCCCCAGAGACAGCAGTTGGAAGAAGTTAAGCCACTTTGAGTAATACTCGAAATGAGAGATGAAGAACAGGACGGAGAGTTTGCAATTCTTGCTCCTATTTTTTTATTCTATCACCTGAGTTCAGTGCACAGACCTCTGCAACTTCTCTATCGGGTGCCAAACTGACCCTAATAGACAGGACCCTCTCTCTCCCTCCTCACTCACACTCACCACTCACACAGCATTTTTCTATGAGGTAGAGTTCACTAAGGTTCAGCAATGATGGAGAGAGTTACTTTGTAGAAAAGAAAATAGTTTCAGAAATCACATTACACCTTCCAGAGCTTAAAAATCCTTCAGCTGCCCCACCCAGGGAAACTTCGCTGGTTGCCTCAACTCCAGGCTACCTGTGTGGACAAGCAGAACCCCTGAAGGGGTTCATTGAAACAAAAGGGTCTTTCATTATATGGGACTCACTCTCCTTAGAAGGTATTTGAGTAAAAATAAAGCAATTTTCCTCTTTATTGCATTCATATCGTGGTATACCATTATATTGCCTTGAGATTAAGAACTTGAGATTTCAAGTTTGTGTGCTAAATTGGAGAGCAAATTGTTTATTATATCATTTCTTGACTGTGTAACTTAGCTCAAGGGAAAGAGAGCAGGAATAGAGATCACCCAGAAAAATGTGGAAGAGAATTGGTGACAGTGAGGCTTCAGGATCAGCCACAAGAGAGGGACAGTTAGGGAGTAAGACCCAGAGCAGGCCCGTGGGAACTGTTTCCTTCCCTCTGGCAACCAGATGATGGTACTTCCACAAACCTCCATGCCCCCCGGGAAAGCTCTTCCGTGGTTCCCCTGATTTATTTGATGTGTCTATACTGAGAACCTGTTCCATGGTGAGCACTGGGGAAACAATGGTGAGCAAGACAGGAAGTCCTCGCTCTAGTGGACATTAAATTATAGAGGAGACAGATCACCCCTTCAAAAGCCAAGCAAACACAGTAAGATCATCTCAGATGGGCCTTCCCTGGTGATGCAGCGGGTTAAAGCACAGCACTAAGTTAAAGCCACTTCAGCATGAGTTTGATCCCTGCCCTTGAGGTGACCACATGGCATGGCAGACCTCTCCTGACCTGCCCACTGCTGTCCTCAGCAGTGCACTTCGTCAATCTGAATCTGACTGTTCTGCTCCCCACTCTGTCTCTGGTGAATCCTCTCACTGCCCTTGCACCTCTGGCCTGTACCCCAACTCTGTATGCATAGATATATAAATCTTAAAAAAAAAAAAAAAAGATTATCTCAGATGATGCCAGCTGAAAGTCATATAGGAAGAAATTCTCTAAGCAACAGTGGGTGACTGTTGGCAGGTTGAGGTGCACAACTCTACCCAAGGCCATTGGGAGGACACCTGCCAGGACACAGGGAATAAAGCAGGAAAAATAAACTGAAGAGACAACAAAAGGAGGGGGACAAAAGGGTGAAGCCTAATCAATGAGGAACAAGTAGCTGAGTGTGGAGGACATAAGACTGGAATGATGGGCTGGGTTTGGTTGTGCAGCACCCTCTTCGCTGTGGGTGATGATGTGAAGAATCATGTTCATGGAAATGGTCTGCAGAGATAGCAAGGCACCCTGGGCTTTCCTCCTTCCACACGTTCCCTGTCCCTCCACTCCTACCCACCCCCACCTCCCCTGCCTCACACACTACTACTGACAGTGGTGCCTACAATTTAATGCTCAAAACAGATTTGGCCTCTATGGTGCCATTTTGCCAGGTTAAGGGAATGATTTGAAAGGCCTCCAAAGCTTCCTCCCTGCCAAGATCTGTAAAGAGGCCCCTGCCTGCTCCAAGAAGGTCTGGTTCTGCAGGAAAACAGCCCACAGATTGCCCCCCTGTATGTGCTGGCTAAGTCACCTCTTTACTGAAGCCTTGACCCCACTTCTGAGTGCTGGTGGGAAGCAGGATCTTGCAGTCTGGCATGAGGAGGAATATGAAGAGGTGACTGCAGTGGCTTCTCCCCAGCAGTCTGTTGTCCCCCTGAAGCCTGTGGTCGCTATGAGCACATGGACACCGGTGGGAAGCTGGGGCTGGCAAGCATCCCCCAAAGGGCTCTGGACATGTCAGGGCAGAGGGGGGAAAAGAAGAGACCACTACTGCCAACCACGCCTTGGAGCCCCAAAATCCCTTCCCAGAAGAGGTTCACTGCCCAACCACAGCACCTGGCAGCACCAATCTGGACAGCAGTCTCCATCAGCCTGCAGCCAAGTTCTCTTTCCTAACCCCAAAGACCTCCAAGGGCATAAACTAAACCAGAGTCAACTTGAGCTCCTGAAAAAAAATTAAAACTTTTGCTCCCAAGATGCCCAAGTTCTCTGCTCCCACTCGAGCACAAGGAAACACTCACACAAGTCTGGGGCTGCCGTGGATGTCATGGGGAAACACAAGGCGCCCTCCTCTGTTTGGCCACAGAGCCCAGACCGGGTGTGCCGTTGGCACGGACAGAATGAGGAGAATGAAGGTGAGAGCACCCTATTTCCAAAGCTAAGAGTGGCCCTGAGTCTTTTCGCCTGGAGCAATTCCAGAACACAAAAGAAATAATGGGGAATGGGAAGAGAGAAGGAAATGGAGGAAGTTAGGGAAGGGGGAATGAGCAGAAAGGGGAGGAGAGAAAAACAGAAAAGCGAGAAGGCTGCCTGGCTCTCTGTCAAGTGCTCTCCCACTAAGCGACTGGCACCCGTACAAGATGTCCACAAGCCAAGTGTCTCCCTCACAGCCATTACAGTCTCCCATTATGGCTGGCTAACAGAAATCAATCTTCTTAATGCTGCCTCGAACAGAGAGGGAGGCCAGCCAAGTCTGGCGAGAGAACCCAGCCATGCATCAGCTGCACCCGGTGTCTGGCATTAAAGGGTCAGGTTTCTCCCATCCACCTCCTCTCCTGGCATCAAAAAAAGCACAATGCCCACAGAGCCTCCAGGGCAGAAGGCAAGGGGCCGGCCAACACCTATGCTTCAGATAGGTCTGGCCAGGCCGCCTCTGCTTTGTGGGCCTGTCTACCTCAACCCCTCCTACGCGGTGTGGCTGGATCCACTTTCCAGCAAGATGTATGCATTTTTACAAATAACCCTCATTCCTGCATTTTCAAAACCCATAAGTCAGAGATGGGCCCAGAATGTAAATACAGGATATTTAAGAATATCCTGTATTCGGACCCTCCCTGGTGGCGCAAAGGGTAAGGACCCAGCACTGCAAGCTGGCCACAGCCACTCCAGTGCAAGTTCTATCCCCCGCCCCAGAGGTGATCCACATGGCATGGCAGACCTCTCCTGACCCGCCCGCTGCTCCCCACTCTGTTTCTGACTGCCTCTCAGTCCTCTCACTATCCTTGCACCTCTGGCTTGTACCCTAGTTCTGTATGCATAAATAAATAAATCTTACAAAAATATATATCCTGTATTCTTTGAGAGTCAGAGGACAGCAACTAGATGTTGGGAGTGACCGAGTGCAGAGATTTACTGAGGGACTGGATAAGGGCAGTAATAAATTAGGCCTTGCATCCAAGGGTGATAAGGCGGTAATAAACTGGACCTTGCATCCAATTAATGGGGCCTTGCATTGGGATGGGACTAGATGAAGGTGATAACAAACTGAGCCTTACATCAAGGGACATAGCGATGAGTCACCCTTTTGGAATTTGAGTTTAGAATCTACATAAGAGACGCTTCCCCCCATAGGGCTGACAGTAGCTGGGGACCCCACTCTAGGGGCTCTAACTCAGCTGCTGTCTGAGAACAATAAACTCTGCTTGCTCAGCCTTTCTGCCTCCTGCCTTCCTTTCTTGCGGCTGGTCACAGAAGTTGGGACAAAACACTAGAAGAGAAAAGAAAGTCTTGTGAAACTAGTGTCTTCATCACTTGCACCAGCCTGGAGGGAAGACAGAAGTTCACCTGGTTGCACTCAGGAAGCCAGCAGAGTAGATGGCATGGGGACATTTAGGTTGTCTGTGGCAGGCCACTATGCAACTTTGCAACTTTGTCTCGGCGCCCAGGGATGGATGTCAAGATGTTGACTAACATCGATCCAAGTGTATCCTCAGCATTACCTTCTGGCCAACATGGATTGGTAATGTGGTATCAAATTTGATGATGGTTGCTAAGAGAATCAAGGCAAAGTATTTGGTATGTAAATCTTATCTTTGTTTTCCAAATTAGCATCAACACAAGCTGTAACTGAAAGACTTTGAAGCTAATTAGTCATGTACTAGTGATTAAGACAAAACAGGCTCAAGAGGAGAACTTGGAATGGTCCTGAGGATACTATTATTTAGCTATTTGTGATTTTCCTTTGCCACATAACAATAAGGTGGGAGCTAAAAGGGGAAATGGCATAGGCCCAGTGGAGATCAGTTTCCATCACCCACATCAACCGTGGTACAGTTAACCCATGATTGTGACTGGGAGAAGGCAAAGTAAGAACTTTGAATGGTGTCAGATGACAAACCAGTTTCGTCCTTCATAATCGCAAGGGGAGGGAGAGCTTAAATTCTAGAATCAGAGATTAGAAATTCTGGAGAAGGAATCACTAGCCACATGGATTTACCAGTATATTATTAGCCCCCCCTCCAGCCAAAAGTATTTATCAAGATTTCACTTGTGTGCCAGACACCAACAATTCTCTAAGTCTATCAAAACCATCGACTAACTGTCAAAATTACACAGCCAGGCCTCAGCCCAGAATTTTTTTTTAAATAATACAATAGTTTGTTTTTACATCATTTTGTGCAATCCCATTGGGCTTCCCATCACCAAATCACCCGTGTGTCATCATCAGAGTCCATTGCATTAGCCCCACCCACTGTTTTTGATCCCATTCCCCATTCCATTCCCATAAAATGTCTCTGGCATATCACTGTTTTATTATTATTATTATTATTGTTATTGTTATTATTATTATTATTTTCTCGCCTGGTCCATTATACTCCTGCTGTGAGTGAAACCATCTGGTATTTTTCCTTTTCTTTCTGGCTTATTTCACTAAGCATGATCTTTTCCAGCTCCACCCATGTTGCTGCAAAAGGCATGTGTTTATTTTTTTTGTTTTGGTTGCTGAGTAATATTCCTCTGTGTATATATACCACATCTTTTTAACCCAGTCATCTACTTTTGGGCATTTGGGTTGTTTCCATGTCTTTCCAATTGTAAATAAAGCATCGCCACCCCAGAATTTTAGTACATTGATTTCATGTAGGTTCAAGGCAGCTGTAGTTTTGACAGCATCCCCATGCTCCCCCTAAGCTGCCATGCCTTTCGAGGCTCAGTGCCAGTGTTCACAGCAGAGTCCTCAGACATGACTGAGCCTGAGTCCCCTGGAGGGCTTGCTAAAGCAGTTTTCATCTCTCATCCCAAGACTATCTGCTTCAGCAAGTCTGAAGTCAGGCCCAAGAATTCACTTCTCTAGTAGTGATGCTGAACCCACCAGGAACATCCCAGCCCAGTGATACTGAGTATTAGTATTGCATCTCCTCTAGTCTGCAGTCAAGTGATAACTCTCGCTTGCCTGTCTCTTAGTCTCAGGAAACACCAAAAGTCAGGCCACCCTCACTGCAGAGCTACCCAAAGCTGTCCTAAGTGTCTCCCAGTCCACAAAGGATCTGACTTGAGGGCTGGCTTTGAAGAGAAATGTGCAGAGAGTCATGTCCAACCGGAGGCTCTGGAAGATAAGCTCACAGGCTCACATAAAATGGGTCTAGCACTCAGATCCTTGAGGTTGTATGACTGAGGTCCTTGCTTCATTGCTGACTGTCAGTCAGGAGTCCTCCTTGCCCCTAGAAATCTCTCTCTGGTCCTTTCACATGGCCCTTCTGTCAGGGTCAGGAATAACAATCAGACCCTCCTCATACTTTGAATCTCCCCTGGCACCATCTTCTTAAAATGTGGGAAAATTACCTCCTCTTCAAGCCAGGTGATTAGCAAATTTAATGCATCTTCAAAGTCCCTCCTAAGCTGTAACTAGATTAGTATTTAATTGAGTAACCAGGGGACAGGAATTCTGAGAGGCCTTTTGGACCCTTGCCAACCACGCCGCTCTAGCTATCTTAGTGCTTTCCAATGAGCAGGCACTTGGAGAAGCTACTCCTCGATGTCAAGCAAGTGGTACCTAGAGGTCGGCCTTCCAGCACCTGGACCAGCCCCGGGTTCAAAAGGGATGCCAATGCCAACTTAGAGGAGAGAAGGGTTTGCAGCACCTCTGGCACAGTGTGAGGAGGTAGTGAAGGAAAAATGCCTCTGGTCACTATTAAAGCATTTCATTGCTGTAATTAGAGCTCCTGTAACTTTCAAGTAGGCCTTGCAAAATTAAGATCTGTAGTCAAAATCTGCCGCAATACAAATTGTTCCTTGTTTTGGGGAAATTCAAGTCTGACTAGCTTAGATAATCCTTAGTAATGGAGTCACCTATTACAGATAATCTCTGGGCTTATGGACTTTAATCCAGTGGCCACAACACAGCCACCCAAAGGGTAGCTGAACACACAAAATGATTATAGTCCTGCCTGGTTCTGAACCTTCCATGGCTCCCCATTTGGTGCCAACAATTTCAAGTGTCTTCTTCACTATATGGTAAGGTCCTACTATTAAATTAAGTTTCCACTGTATCCTCAGTAAGTGATTCGAGTTCCCTGGACACACTGTGTTATTCCTTACCTTCAAATCTTTGCTCTACTGACTCTGCCTAGAATATCTTTCCCCCTAGTCTTGGCTAATCTTACTCACCCATAACTCAATCAAATTCTATAGGAAACCCCTTCTCTCTCCAAGTAAGCCAAGTTAGGTGCCCTTGAATGTTGATTTTCCAATCATGCACCCGTCTCTTGCCCTAGAGGACCAGCGTCTTAATGGTGCATGGTACCTGGCACAACATGGCCACTCAAATGTCTTTGCTTACCAGCAATACAAACAACACTTTTGGCAAGAACAGAGAGTAGTGAGATCCAGACTTATGTATCAGAAGATGCATTGATATGATCGGTGTGGGAGTCACAGAAAAGGTAAGAATAGGGCCCAGTCTACAGGACATGCTTCTTCATCTACAAAGTCCATTGCAAAATGAACATGCCAGGCCCCTTGTTATGTAGTTACTAAGAATTTCAAGACAGCAAAGCAATA
This sequence comes from Condylura cristata, assembly GCF_000260355.1. NCBI lineage: Eukaryota > Metazoa > Chordata > Mammalia > Eulipotyphla > Talpidae > Condylura > Condylura cristata. The sequence continues at coordinate 12,510,239 of NW_004567115.1, forward strand.
AACTAAGCATGGGATGTTTCTGAGCACAGAGCCAGCAGACTTCACGGCTCACAACCCTTGACCTTGGCCTGCCAGTCTAGAATCTTGACATGGGATAAAGGGTGGAGCTAGGAAAGCCAAAACACTAAACTCCCATTTCTCAACCCTCAGGCCTGGTTTTAATTGTCTATGGTGAGAATCTATTGAAACAGTCTCTACTTGAGTTGGGAGTGTAATTGGGTCTCCAGTTAAGGCCTCTGCCTTTGGTGGAGAGGAAAATACCACCACCCCAAAATACTGACCACATAGTATAAAGCAACTTTATCAATAGCCTGGGTCCTGGGGCCCATTTCTCCACAAAGTGGCTGCACAGGTCCACAGCAACCACTTCCCATGACTAGGCTGAGGACTCTGCATAAGATGGAGGCCGTGGAAGGTCTGAGAAGTCCTCCCCTCATGCACAGTCCCTGTGGGTGGGAGTGGCTCCCACAGGCAAAAGAAAGGAAACCTCTGCACAGAACCAATTAGTCCCAGAACACTACAGTGACAGGGAGTGCCCGGAAGGAAACAAAAAACAGAGACCTCTCAAGCCAGTTTTTAAAATACCTTTTGGGTTGTGGCAGCATAGAACTCTTGCTGGATGCCACAGGGTGAAACTGGAGGGCCAGAGCACTCCAGAACTTAGAAGCACTGGGCAGTGATTGGTTAGTTTCTCCTTCAGTGTCCGTGCTTTCCCTGGCTCGCGCTCCATCTCCGCCCTCTCCCCCACCGATCAGAACCTTCTGATTACATGCAGCTGCTGTTCCCACATGACACATTATTCAGCTCTTCATGGCTGTTCTGATTCCATTCCACTCCCCACCCCCACCCCCCCATACCTGTTCCTTCTGTCCCTATGCTCACTGCCTCAGCCTTTCTGCTTTCCATCCTCTCCAGAAGTCTAAATGGCCTGACATCAGCCCAGGTACAGAGCCTCAGAGGCCAACTAAGCAGTGATGGGCAGATGACCAGCCTTGGTCAGACAACTGAAGCTCAGGCGGCCGGTCACCTCTGGTCACTACTCAGACAGATCACCACTCACCCTCTGCTGGGGGCGTGTGGGCAGGGCAGGCGGGAAGGGCCTTCCTAGTACTAGACAGAGCAGTCCTTGCTGGCGGTGGCCATGGTGGTTAAAGTTAAACTCATGTCATTTGTGACAACCAGAGAGTCAGATAAAGACAAACATTAAAACCAACCCTTGAAAGCTGGCCACAGATGAGACATCCATCTATGTAAGTGGAGGGCGAGGGGACGAGAGCACAATGAACGCATGGAAGAATAGAGGTGCTTTGATGACAGAACTACAGTGACCACAGCTGAGGGAAGAGATCTTATACTGTCAAAATGTTAACAAGAATGTAAAATAATCATACTTCATTAAAAAATAAAAGTAAATAAATAAGTCTATTGCTTAAAAAAATAAATGAAGTTCCAGTCAGTCAGGCAGGCAGCCAGCACCAGAGAGGCCTGGCATGGACACATGTCCCAGGCACTGGGCTCGTACTGGAGTGGGGAGGATCCCGAGAACCTGATCAAGTAGGACCCCAAATCAGGAAGCAGGCACCACAACCAGGTGCTGAAAAGGCCGAGAAAGATCTAACTCGCCATGAAGCCTCGGCTGCGCCCCAGAGGGCTTCTTGGATCCGCCTCTCTGACCCTCTACATCAGGGCTGTCAGAAGAGGAAAAGCTTGGAGGTGATAGATCCGGTGCATATTAATGAACATATTTGAAAGGCTTGGGGTGGGGGGCGGGGGAAGCTTCAGTCTCTGATCACTCTCACCTTCTGATCCCTGTGACAGTGACCCCCAGACCTTACTTCAAAGCCTGAATATAAAAATAGGCACACACATAATACTGTGGAAGACACTGTCCACAGCAGCCAGAGCGCTCTCAAAAAAATGCAAATAAGTCCATTATGCCCTGTTTAAATTCTTTCACCTGTTTGTTCATTCAGCAAGTGTGTGTTTATTGGAAAATGATTGTGTGCTGTGGGTACAGGAGGAGCAAATCCAAATGCTCTAGTGGGGTTCATATGGCCTCTATCCAGCCCCGGCCTACTTCTCTGTTGGAGTACTTAATCCTCAAACTTGAGCTGCATCACAATCACCCAGAAGGCTTGTTAAAACAGAGATATCTGGGCCCCACCTCACAGTTTCTGACTTAAAAGGTCTGTGGTGGGGTCTGAAAATTTGTGTTTCCAGTAGTTCCCAAGCCAGGATGATACTGCTATCTCTACTCTCTACTCCCCTCCTCCTCTCACACACAGACACCCTCCCCACTGCCTACTGAACTTCCACCAGTTTCCACACCACTCTGTGCTGTAACTCATCCAGATCTTTATACATGCACTCACCTTTACCTGGAATATAATTTTTCTCTGACTTCCTCACACTCATACTATTTCTGATTGAAGATTCAGCACAGCTGCCACTTCCTCCAGGAAGCCTTACTGGACTTATACCTTTCCCTTTATTCACTTATTCACACAGCAGATTGGGCTGAGACCCTGCTCAGATCTTCAGGAGCCACCTGTACTTCCCCTCCTATAGATCTGCAGAGTTGGTCTGTCTCGTGTCTTTGAGGGCAGGAGTCAGGGCCATGTCACTATTTCATTCACTGACCAATAAGTAGATAATCAGTATTTGCCAGGTGAAAGAACAACATGAGATATTAAGAGATTAGCCCACATTCAAATTAGGTAGGATTTATGCATATACCGCTATAGTGATTCTCAAGGTCTGTCTGGAACTTCTTAGAAATACACATTCTCAGGCTCATGCTAGAACCACTGAATCAGAAACCTAGCGATCTGACTTTAGTAAGCCTCCAGGTGGTTCTTACACTCCTTCAAGTTAGAGAACAACTGCCCTGCCATATAATGAGTTCCCAAATGAGTGACCTTGTAAAGTGTTCTGAAGGTACTCACAGGTGTTGATGAAGTCAACTGTTGGGAGTGACCAAGTGGAGATAACACAACATTTACTGCCAGGACTAGATAAGGGTGGTAATAAACTGGGCCTTGCATCCAAGGGTGATAATTAACTGGGCCTAACACCCATACGAGAGATACTACATACTGGTGGGACGAACTGGGCCTTACATCTGGGGGCACAGTGATGAGTCACCCCTTTGGAATCTGAACTTAGAATCTATATAAGAGACCCGTTTCCCCTATAGCACTGGCAGTAGCTGCGGACCCCACCCTAGGGGCTCCGTCTCAGGTGGGGTCCGTCTCAGCTGCTGCCCGGGAGCAATAAAGTCGGCTTGCTCAGCCTTTCTGCCTCCCGCCTTCCTTTCTTGCGGCCGGTCACAGAAGTCAGGGCAAAACATCAATCATGGTGAATAGCCCCTGGAGGACATAGACCTTCGACAGAAGGATGGTCCACACGCAAAGGGAGTAGGTACCCTCCAAGTGGTCCAGCTGAGTTTATTCTCTAAATTATCGAGAGTTATAAAAAAATAACTCCTGGGATAGTGGTGCAAAGAGAGTTTGGAAAGGACATGATTTCTGTCAGGTGAATAATTTGGAGACTAAATTGAGAAGTGATAACAAGAAAAACCTGGTGAGCTGAAGATTTATGTTATGGCAGGAGTAAGAAGCAGTGGGACAGGGAAGGTGACAAGTTTGGGGGAGCAAGTCCTTTCCAAATTCTGCATGCTGACCCTTTGTGACAATACAGGAGCTGGGCACCAAAGAGAAACGCTGCCAAAGTGACAGCCCAGAGACTGTGGCATCTCAGCCCTTGGGGAGAGGCCCAGGACAGGAGTGGGGTCCACAACAGGAACCAGGGAGGATCTAGAAGAGAAGCTGACAACAGAAGTGAGTTAACGCTACACAGCAAAGCAGACTCTCACATCCTGTGTACAATGTCAGGATTAAAGGAGCCAGCACTGTTCAGGGAGGAGCAGAGCCCAGGATGGACTGGAGAGAAGACCCCCAACATGGGGGCGGACCCTTGACACCTCCCCAAGTGCTCACTTTATATGAAAGATGTATCAAGACTAGGAACATGGGAATGCACACAGCTACTTGACATTGAAGCCAGATAAGGCGCTAGACTTGATGTTGGCCCATGCCCAGCAGCGGGCTGTGGAGCTACCATCCGCTTCTAAATTACTACTCTAGACAACTTGCTTCTTCTTGTTTTCACCTGCCAATACAATACGCTGACTGGAACTAGACTCGGGCTGCCCTTTTGACCCATGAGTATAAAGGACGTGTTGATCCACAGTAATTGTCACTTTACCTCATGCCCTGTGAGCTGGTACCCCAAGAAATGGGCTGTGTGTCAGAGTGCTCTAAAAGCAGTTTTGTCATATGGAGCCAGAGAAGGATTCATTGGAGCATTAAGAACAGGGTGTTACAGGGGCCCTCCCTGGTGGCGCAGAGGGTTAAAGCACAGCACTAAGAATCTAAAGCCACTTCCGCATGAGTTTGATCCCTGCCTGCCCTGGAGGTGACCACATGGCGCGGCAGACCTCTCCTGACCCACCTGCTGCTCCCCTCAGCAGTGTACTTCGTCGATCTGCCTGTTCTGCTCCCCACTCTGTTCTGCTCCCCACTCTGTCTCTGGTGAATCCTCTCACCACCCCCTGTGCCTCTGGCCTGTACCCCAGTTCTGTATGCACAATAAATAATCTTAAAAAAAATAGGGTGCTAGTAAAATTATCACTCCCCTTAATTATGGGCAAAGATCAGGGTGAGGGGCACCAAGGACGACATCTCAGGTAGGTATTGGAGGCCCTTGATTCACAGGAAACTTTTTCATCTGAAAAGAAAGTGTGATTTGGAGGTAGCTATTCCTACACCATACAGTGAGTTTAGGAAAGAAACTTAGTCCTGCTGATTCTCAGTGTTATCTCAAAACAGGGATAAAATTCTTTACTAAGCAGGGTTGTTGGAAAATTAAGCAAGATATGACAGTATCTGTCATAGAAGCCTAATAAATTTTAGGACACTGACCTTCTAAAACCTCTAAATTATGTAGTCCCAGATATGGAACTTCAAAACATAGCCCTGAACTATAGAAAGGCCACAATTTTTAATGAGTCTTATAAATTACTTTTGAAAATGGATGATGACACTGTTCCTACCCTCTGATTTGCTTTGGTAAGCTGTCTTGGCCTGCTTATTCACAATTAGGAATATCACCACACAAACCCTAAAGGTGACACCGTGAGCCTCTGTACAACCCCCAAGCTGGGGGTGTAAACCCCCAAACAGGGTGCAATGCCCCTTACCTCCCAGCAAGAACATCTCATCCCCCTTATTCTCTAGGTCCTGAAAGCTTAGCAATTTTTTGTTTTGTTTTGTTTCAGTGGATAAAGTTGTTTGAATTAGTTTACAAAAGCTGCCATAACAAATTGGGTAGTTTAGTCACTTGAAATATATTTTCTCCTGGTCTTGGAAACTGGGAGTCCAAAAGCGGCATCTAAAAGGCTTTCACACAAGCAGAGGGCTGAGAGCAGAGTCCATTCCAGTCCTCTCTGCCTGGTTCATAGATGGCCTCCCTCTCCCTGTCTTCATATCCTCTCCCCTGTATACAGATCTCTGTCCGAATCTTCCCTTCAGATAAGGACACCTCTCACATTAAATTAGGAACCAACCTAACGATTCCATTTTTACTTAATTCCTCATAGATGCTTGATTTCCACATAAGGTCACATTTTAAGGTACTGTGTGTTAAGACTTCAGCATTTTTGTGCGGAAAGGGAGATGCAATCAACCTATCAAATCCTATAATGCCACTCATGGGCACTTGTGCCAAATTGGCTTTTGGGGGGAAGCACAGTGTTTCTTGGCCCAGGTCCTGAAGAAAATGGCCCAATGGAGGGGGGAAAGTCCCCTCGTGATACTATATTCGCCTTCGGTCAAGCTTACCCAGATTTGCTCCCTGGGAAGGCATACACCTGGCCTCTCTCAGGCTGACTGCCTTTAGGCCTTCCAACATTTTTAAAGGCTGGACCTATAGGTGGGGCCTCTCTTCACGGATGTATTAATCATGCTATAGGCAAGTTACCTTCACCTCAATGGCATCCTTGTACTGTGGTGTCATCTCAGAAACTATACATAAGCCAAGGAAGCGATGTCAAGGTGTTTCCCACCTCCCATTCTGCCCCACTATCTACAAAATTTAGTGACTCTGCGGAACCTCAGAATAAGAACTGCTGGAAGATTTTGCTCCTGCAGGAAAAATACAAAGAGCTGGTGGAGAGTTAGGAAAGTTTCCATGTTTTCGGTATGAGTGGAGAAGATTGCCCAGGGTTCTGCTGGCTTTCAGGATAGTGACTGGGAACTTCAGAGTATCCCTCCCAGCCACATCTGTATCTTGGGGACAGAGGAAAAGGGGATGAGCACATTTGACAATTTACATATAGAAGGAAAATCAGAGCGTGACCAAGAGTCACGTTTAGAACAGACCAAAGTCTGTTCTAAATCAAGCAGACAACCCTGAAGGGCTAATGTCAGGACCATGTGGATGGACAGAGTGCCCAGAGGCTGCTGGATCCCTGCCCCTGTTATGCCTAGGTTTCCAGTTTCCCAAAGACCACCAAGGAGCCGATTCCGGTGCAAAGTACACGAGGGTCTTTATTGCAAGCTGGAGCCTGGGCTCCCAACAAGCACCGATGCAGCGGCCAAAGTTGAGAGCCCTGAGCTCAGGGCAGGCAGGGTTTCTATTACAGAAGAGGGGAGTTTCAGCTCAGCAGAGGATAGTTTTTAGCTCAGCAGTACATTGATTGGTGGTCATTCAAAGTTATCTTGTCTTAACCCAGTTGTTCTATGCATGTAAGATGTGACTTTCGCTACTTGGCCCACATACCTTAGGACATCTGGTGCTTTCCCAATATGTACTGGTTACTTGCGTACTTGCTAATTGGCTGTTGCTGTGGGATGAGTAAGATTAGGACATTTACAGTTAAATTCAGCCTTGGCGCCTTGTTGATAACCAAAACTTAGGCCTGGCTGGTTCAGAAGCATTCTGAAGCCTGTCAGGGCGTCAGTTTGGTCTTTCACCGCCCTCCCCCCATGGAACCCCCCCCAGAGCACAAATAGTGCCTTTGCCCCCAACCCCTCATAAATGCACTGTTTTGCTTTCCCTGTCGAACAAAATGAAATTTGCTTGACTCACCTTTAAGGTGATTAGAGGATACCATTTCTCCCCCCAGCCATCTTTTCTAAAGTCTCCACCAAGGGCTACCCAATGGTAAAGGGGGTGTCCAGGGGACTCCTTGGTAGGCACATTCTGCAGGAGGGAGTTCCAGCCAAGGCCTCCCAGCCAGGCTAGAGCCAGCCACATTCCCCAGCCTCCTTCATTTTCCATATTCATATTTATGAAAACAAAAACCCTGATGATTTAATTAGAGGGCCATGTTGGGAAAACGCTTGGGCAGGGTTTGGTGGGCAGCCAAGGGCAGCTTGCAGGCTCAGGGGGACTGGCTGTCTGCACACTTAAGTGGGAGGGGCAGAGGATGAGCAGAGGAATCACCCCAGGGAAGGTGGAAGCTGGTTTCAGGCCCTTCCTCAAACAGAAGCGGTGGTGCTTTTGCCTAAGAATTAATTCTGTCACTTAAGAGTTAAAAAAAAAAAAATCACCCTTGGTTTTGTTTGTTTTTTGCTTGTTTGTTGTTTTACTTCCACAGCTTTCTGAGCTAGTCATTCTAAAGAATTAGAACTGTAAGGGTCCTAGCCTGAGAATTCAGATGGGCCATGCAGGGAAAGCCCACTGTGGCCACTGAGGCAAGAAGCTAGCTGATTCTTCATTATCTTGCAGAAATACCCTCCAGCTGAGAGAGGCCCAAGGACAGAACCCTCCCATCCTGGTCTGCAAATAGTGGTGAGGAAGCAACTTACATTGAATGTTGAGCTTCTCTCCTGACAGAAACCTTTGAGAATTTCTTGCTCTGGGTTGAGTACTAGCTATTCTGTGTGGCTTCAAACCCATTCCTTAACCTCTCTGGTCTTCACAGCATGGCATTGTTGTTAGGTGTCAGTGAGCACATGGTCATGCAGGACATCATCCCTGGCAGGCACTTGGTAAGTGCTGGGCCAGTTATCCTAGTTACTGTCCCACACTACTAGATTCGGGCCATCCTCTCTGCAAATATACCAAAAAGACTTTGAGCGGTTGTGGTAGTGGTGGCTTCCTCAGAGCAGAGTCTTAACTTCAGTTTCCTCCTCTGAAGAATGGAGACAAGGAGTCCTGCTATTCTGGCATTCATGACAATGTAAATGAATATTTTTACATTTGACTCAAGAATTCATACCCTAAAGTCAGTTTATCTTGAATTCGAATTGTTTTTTAGGTAGCTACTTAACCTCTGTGTTCTAGTTGTTCATGTGCAAAACAGGGATAATAATGTAGGTTATTGGAACGATTAAAAATTGTGTGCTAGGTGTTTTGAAGGATGCCTGGCACACCTTAAACATACAATATTCAGTTAGTCCTCTTCTTTTAGTCTTTCAGTTAGTCCTCAATATACCAGTTAGGCCTCTTCTTTTACTAGGACAGTTACTGTCATTCCTGCTATCACAGTTCAGCTACACCATTCATGACCACGCTGAGTCTCTATGGTTGCTTATCCCAGAAGTCTTCTCACACATCCCTGCCAGAGCCCAGCTCCTTAGATAAACATCTAAATATCGTAAAAGCCACTTGTTTTCCCTTCCTCCCACGGCAGCCACCACTTAAACTAGGAGCCTTTCCACACCACTGATCTCCAAGGCTGTTTTCACTTGATTCCAGTAAAACCCAGGTGCTGCAAGTCAAAGCCAGGGCCTGCCTATCCCCTGCTTGTTTGGATCACTTTCCTGATGTTGCAATATTGATGGTCTAGTGTAGGCAGCCCTGGGGGAGGTGGAGGTTTCCCTTGCCAGGAAAATCCAGTGGGTGATGATGCCAGAGGCAAAGCTAAGTCCTTCATACTAGCCCCTTCATGCACAAACACCAATGAGTTGGCAAGAAAGGGCCCCGATTCTTACGAAGTTATAGACCCTGACCAAAGAGGACTGCTCTTAGCATGGGAGAAAGACCCATTTGATCAGAGATTGTACTTCTTTTCTATTGCTGCTGTTACTATTACACACACACACACACACACAAGTGTATATATGTGTATATATGTATATAGAGTATTATGTACATAATATATGTGTGTATTACAAACTAAATGACTTAAAAAGTATAAAATTACTATCTCATAATTTTGTAGATCAAAAGTCCAGAATGAAGGTGTCAGCAGAGCGACATGCCTTCTGGAAGTTCTTCCTTGCCTCTTTCAGCTTCCGGTGGTTCCAGCTGTTTTTGATTTGCAGCTACCCCTCTCCATACTCGGCCTTCATCTTTACACAGCCTTCCACATCCTCCCAGCGTCTTTCCTTTCCTATCTCTTATAGGGACACTTGTCATTGGATTTAGGGTCAATTGTTTAATCCAGGATGATCTCATCTCAAACACCATTCAGTGAATCACCTCTGCATAACACTTCTTTAAAATACGATCATATTTTCAGGTACCAGAGGTTAGAATTGTATCTCTTTTTTGAGAAGAGAGATCACCATTTTACCCACCACAGAAGAAATTGTTGGATACGTAAATTAACTAACAGGATTTTTCCCTGCTCCTCTGAAACTAGAATCTCTTCTTTTGGGGAAGTATTTACATCAATGATCTGAGGGCTAAGAGGACCCCAGGGCTTCTCTGACACAGCCCTGAAGCTGAAGCGGAGCCCAAAGAGGAATGTGAAACTCTTGATGTGTCAAATCAACATAGACCCTGGGAGCCCCAGATTGAAGTGAGTAAACCACCTTTGGGCAAATGAGCTGCCATTGACTGGGCAGCCCAGAGTTTGGATGGCAAAGAACAAAAAGAGAAATGATGCTCTGGGAATGGTCCCAGGCTAGTTTGGGGCGCTGTGCTCACACTGACTTGGGAAACTAAGGGGAGCTACCAGGGCCATGTGTAAGGGTCTAGGGTGTTGATTAGAACAAGTGGGTCTAGAAGCAATCCATAATGGGTCTGCAATGAAGACAAAGAGAGACCCTTCTGCTAGAAATAGCCTGTCAGGGTCCCTGGACCAGCCTCATCCTACAGAAGAGGAAATCAAGGTCAAGAGAACCAAGCCTCCCCCAAGGCTCACCGTCAGCAGGGCAGCAGCAGCTACAGCCCTGGCCCTTGGCTACTGGCCCAAAGCCTTCCTCTGTGTAGAGAACCAGGAAGTGTCTCTGTCTCCTCTGGGGAGACACGATCAGTTGACCATGTGACCCTGAAGTCAGCAGGTCCAAGAGTGGCAGATGTGCAGACATAAGAGCCAGCTGAACAGAACTAACCTGAAACGTGACTAATAAAGAGCTGGTAAAAAATGGTCTCATGTAAGCTCCAGACAGAACAGACCATCTTTGAAGGGAAGACTTTCTTGATACATGGCCATTGGAGTTGGGGTCGCAGGGTAAGGGCATACTGCCTGGGGAGATTCTAAAAGTCAGGAGAGGAGGCAGAGGTGAGAGAGGTAGGTGAGAGGGGATGAGTAGGGAGTGGAAGGAGATGGAGCAGGCCTCCGAGGGGGAAGCTGAAGAGAGGAGGTAGCAGTGGGGTCCACAGAGTTTGGCCCTGACCTATACTGACCCATCTCCTCAGTCTCCTCAGCAACATTTTAAGAAACCTGAGATGTTTAGGGATATAGGTGGGGGAGTAGAGTCTCTAGAAAAAGCCAAGGAGAGGCTTCCTTTATGTAGTTGTTAAGATGACCCAAGCAGGTGTGGGAGCAGAGAAAGCCATAAACAGTCATGTCCAGATACCTGCATACATACGTGTGTGTGTGTGTGTGTAAGGGAGGAGGTAGGGGTGACTCTCATACATGGTGCAATGGATGTTGGTTGGGCCCATCTCACCCACCTCTTCCAAGAGACTCCAACTGACACTTGGCTCACACCTTTTTAACACAGTGACCCATAAAATGGTCAATAATGGTCCCCACATCTATCATCAGGGGAGGCTGATAGACATGTTGTGCTTTTAACTGCTTTTCTTTTTGTGACCCCATCTCTACACAGTCCCCCTGACTACCCCATCACGTCTGTGCCCCAGCATGCTCATTGTCTCATACGGCACACTTCCCCTCACACCCGGTCCCCCCAGATCCCGGCACTTACCGACTGTCTGCTCCCTTGCCCCTCACCTGGGCCCAGGGGGGTTGATGCAGAGCAAAACCATCTCCTCTCCCAGGGCCAGGGTGCTTTTGTCCCCTCCCACCCCTCCACTGTCCTCTGCTCATTTGCACACCCCAAATCTCTCTGGTTCTCTGACTCCACCTGTAAAGTCTACAATTCTACCTAGTTCTCCTCCATCTGCAAAACCGGCTCTTCCCTGACCACTACCTCTCCCCTCATCATCCTACTTCTCTCCTTTTCTTCACACAGGGAAGGTCTTCGTAAGGTCTTCAGTACCCATGCCTATGTGTCTCCCGGCTGCCTTCAGCACCCCCTCAGAGACCCTTTTCCTCAGGCTCACCCCCAGTACCCTCCTCCTCAGCCTTACCTGGAAGCTGCTTTGCCTGCTGATGCAGGTGGCCATGGAGGGCCCCGTCTTGGTCTCAGCGATGAAGACTTGATGATGCTCCCTTCTCCGCAACCTCCTCTGGCTTCTATCCTGTCTCCAGTCCACTATTCCAGCTTAAGATGGAGGTGCCTGGAGCCCATCCCACTGCTCCTGTTAAAGTGGGAACCCACCTTGGAAAGGATGCCTTCCATCAAGGGAACATCTCCTCCCAATACCCCCATGCTCACCACACACAGAGTCCTTCTGACTGGGGCAATTGAGACATACATGAACCCAAGATGTATACATCTTTGGGGTGTCTTAGGAACCCAGATTCCCCCAGAGATCACCTACAGAGACATGCAGAGAATGTATATTTTTCTGCACAGATAGTGGCCTCAGCCAGGAATTTATACTTTTCCCAGTCTGGCATAGGTGATTGAAGAAGAAAAGGATGACATCCCTACCCCTAGAGGCCAAGTCAACCCTGCCACAACCCTCAAGTCCAATTGCTTTATTTATACAGTATGGCAGCTCCCACTCTGATACCCATCTGAGTCCCCCGAAAGCCCTGAGGAGCTGAGAGGTGCTGACCACCCTTCACATTCTCCACCAGAGGGCAGCTCTGGATGTGGGCAGGGCTCTGCTGTTTCTGGAAGGGCCCAGGGCGTCCAGTCAGGACTCAGGACTCTAGAAGGAGCTACAGGCTAGTGAGGAGGTGATGCAGTCTCCTGCCTCCCTCTTTGTACTCAATACATCCCACAAGTTAGCTCTCAGAACCCATATGGCTCAGCACCCCTCCTCTGAGGTCAGAACCAGCTGAGCACACCCTCACACACCCTAGAGACCTCATGTGTTCTGGTCCTGACACTCATGGAGAGGAGGGAGCCCAGGAGCTGCAAGGCCTGGAAAGCTTTGTGAGCATTGCCCATGCGGCCCCTGACGCCCCGCCAGCCGAGGCAAGAAGGAAGGCAAGAAGGAAGATTGGAAAAACTGATAGTTTGCCAGTTCTTAAGAGTCATGGGGTTGGGTGGGAGTATCAGAGGCTTTTTAAACGAAACAAGTAAGATGCTGGCCTATTCCAGCTCTTAAAAAGCCCCACTCACAGATATAAAGTCAGGTCTGCCCTGTTTAGAAGAGGTAAGCAAACTTCTGGTGCCTAACTATGTCACCTCCACCCTGGCTGAGCTGTCCCTAAAGCAACCTTTCTTGGGCAGGCTGGGAGTCCCAATGATACAGCTAGAAAATCTGGGCTGGGCATTCTGAAGCCTTAGGTATGTCCATAAACCCAGGCAGCCCAGATAACTGGGCATGAGAGAAGGAACCACTATCTGATAGAAAGCCAGGGCTTAAGAAGTTGCAGATCCTCTCACCTTGGGGCATTCCCCCCATTGACAGGATGCGCTGTGTCTTTGCCAAATCCTGGAGGAAAACTCTGGCCTCTGAGGAGATTCCTCTTGGGCTACAACTCACAGCCTAGGATCCCTGAGCAGCAGCCCACTGCCCCAGGGCTGTCCCAGCAGGAGCCCAGACAGAGACAGCCTCAGGGCACCGAGGACAGGCCTCAAGGGCAACTTGAGGCTAGGACTGCTCCTGCCTGCCTCTCCCTGGGGGTTTGGAGGGTGGGGGGGGCAGGGAGGGTGGGGGGTGCAGGGGGCAAAGCATGCTACTACCAGGAGGAGGGAGCCTCACACTGGGGAAGTCTTTTGGGTTCAGGATGTTACTTTGTCACATTTTCAGTAAAGATTGAAAAGAGTGTTTTACACTGTCCTGAGAGGCTCCCTAAAGAGAAAAGCCAGATCTCACAACAATCATGGGCAGCTCACATACACATAATCCCCACATGTGATCAATTGCAAATCTCACAGGCACTCACAACAGACACACACACACACCCATGGCCCACCCCACGACCCCGAGGCAGTATTGCAAAGCAGTCTGGAGAGAGCAGCTCCTGGGCCAAGAATCCCCCCACTCAAGGCTTATATGTGATGTGACCCCCACATCTCTGGACCATCGCTTTCTCATTTGTAATGTAGCTGTCACAGCTACCAACCTCCCAGGCCTACGATGAGGGTGGAATAGGAAACCAGCCTTCAAACACCCAGCCTGAGAGCTGCACCTGCCATGTATGTGAACACCCAGGGCCACAGAGCAGAGTGAGGGGCTCTGGGAACCAGAAGGGTCTGGCTCCCTCTCGACGTGACAAACCATGGTCTGATGGCAGTATCACTGCCTTTAGGTCCACTTTTCAAATCCAGAGGCCCCCGGGGAATGAGAGTCCTCGGTATCAGAAGGCCTGCAGCGTGTGGACCATGAGAAGGATGGAATTTCAGCCTGCATGCTGCTAGCCTGGAAGACCCAAGAGTTAACAGCCAGTCTCCGTGGAGCGAGGCATTGACCGCAGGGAGACAATGAGGGGAAAGAGAGCTGGGATAAATATAGAGGAAGAGAAACTGTAAATAGAGCAGTGACAGATGCAAAGGGAACGGGTGGAGAAGGCCTGTATATAGAGATCAGCTCAGGAGGATCACAAGAAGACAACCAGCTGCTGAGACATGCAGAAAGAAGGAACGTTCCCTGGGGTCCTGGGTTTGGGTAATCACGCACGCACAAGCGTACACAGCTGAGGACAGAGAACAAAGCTCGGTCCGCGGTGACCTTTGTGCCCACTGCATGGCTGGAATCCCAACGGCCCTTCCCTCCCAGCAGCTGAACTTCTGCCAGGCCACTGGCCACCAGGCCGGGCGCAGCTTGGAGGCTGGCAGGGCGGGCTGGAGGGGGCAGCGCGGGTCACAGGCAAGCAGAGGCAGGAGGAGGAGACTACGGCTTCAAGCAGCTCCGCACTGCGCTGCAGCCACAGGCAATCACCAAAGACCTTCACTTGTCAGCCCTGCATTTTAACAGTGTTAATGAGGCCTCATGGAGCAATTTTCTCACTGGAGAAGACACTTGTTTTCTATGATTCTGGCCCTGCCAAGCTGCACCTCTCCCCTGTCCCCTCGGTGGGGGAAATGGGCAGCAAGTCTTCATGCCTTCTTTTTATAATTGTTATTCATTCTTTCCAAAAGGGACAAATCAACTCGCGTCCCAGGTACCTAATCACCTGCTATCCCTTGGGTAGTTTGCCCAAGAGAGGAGTTGGCTACCGTCGCCGATGTGAATGTCGGCCCAGAGAGTAGATGGGGACGAAATAGAAGAAGCCAGATGGGAGGATATCCAGTCTTTCCTCGGCTTCCCTCTCTTCGATGGGAGAACATTGGTCCTGTCACCTTCTCTCAGCCCAGCTGTGTTGAGCATTTACCTCAGGCACTGGGTTGTTGCAATGATGTGGTTGTTGCAGTGATGTGTCCTCTGTCCTGGGACCTTGTGCCCACATGTCCCCTTACAGATGTTCTCTGGCTTCTTTTTAGCTCTTAATGTTTTGCTTGGACTCTGCTTCTACTGCTAAGGGTAGATCTGCTTTGGCAGCTCTGGTCTGTCTGTCTGTCCTCCTCCTCCACCCCTTTGTCTGTGTAGCTCTCATCGTCTTGGGTTCCAGCTAGTGATCCATTTTCTGTTTGTCTCGTTCATTTCACATTATCATCCCACTTTTTCTTCTTTGTGGCATTTTCATCTTTGAACAATTCCAGTGGCTCTTCTATCTAGGAGGAGAAGGGTGGGAGGAGTTAGGGAGAGGTGGTTCTGTCTGCCTGTCAATGTAGTTTCCCTGGTTGGAAACTCTGATTCCTGGTCTGCAGATTTAAGTTGCTGACAAGATCTAGTTGGAGTCATAAGATCTTTTCCACACCACTGAAGTGTCCTCTGCATTAGTTCTCCTTAACATTTCTCCCTCCCGTTGCCTCGCTCTATCCCTATCTGCCTGGTCCTGGCCCTTTCAGGGCCTCCCTGAATCATCACAGCACCAAGAGCCTTCCAACCTGCCTCTCTGACCCAGATAGCCCCTCTCTAGTCAATCTCAGTGAAAATCTGGCACTTCACCTCTTTGCATCAGTGATTCTCAAGTGTGATTCCCAGACCACCAGCATCACATCCCCTGGGAATTGGTAAAAAATGTTAATCATCAGGACTCATTGCAGCCCTGCTGACTCAGAAACTCCAGGCCAAGGCTTGACAGTATGTGTTTTAATCAGTTCTGCGAGTGAGTGTGATGACTCCTGAAGTTGTAACCACTGACCCACTTACAAACCTTCATTGGTTCCCACTTCTAGGCCCAGCCTCTTTGGCAGTGCAGGCAGAATTCAGGGACCCAATTTTTACCTCTCTCCTGATTTCCCCCTCCTTCCCCCTCTGGACACTGCTCACTTCCATACTTCTGCTTCCTACCAGCCAGAGTTTCCCTGCATAGGGGCAGTGTAGGTCTCTGTGTGATGTCCCTTGGGATGGGGTTTCCTTCCCTCCCCTGGCAGAGCACAAGGCCTCTCCCTCTTGGGGGTCTCTTCTAGGCCCCTGCTGTACCCCAGTGCTAGCCTGTTGCTCTCTGTCCCTAGTCTTCAAGCTCCTTGAGGACAGGCCATGCACTGGCTCTTGTGAAGCCCAGCACCCTGCGCACATGAGGCAGCTGGGTCAAAAGCTGTGGCTTAGGCACTACCTTCTGGTCATGGCAAGGCTGCTGGGTACACACTGGCATGCACCATGATTGTTTCACTCCACTACCCTGCTTTCTGGGCACCTACAGATTACCCAGCTAACCCAGCTTGCCCAGACCCATGCTCTTGATACCAGAGCTCTTGGGTGCATCCAGAAAGGAAAGGGACAAGGGAAAGAGGGAGAGGACAGGGAGTTGGAGGCCAATGACCTGCTTTTATGTCCTCGCTCTGTGACTTAATAGTCCTGTGACCACTGGGGGGAAAAATACAATACTTGATTTTTCTCGCCTGTAAAATGGGCTATTGAAAAATCTCTCAGAATCTTGTACTAAATTTAGTTAAGTATATGCCTTACGTCCCTTGAAAGCAGAGTCTAAGGCAAGAACTTAGGTGCAGGCAGTTTATGTAGCAAGTGATCCAAGAAAGTAGGAGGGAAGATTTGGAAAGAGCAAGTCAGCAAGAGAAAAGCCAAAGTAATTAACGCCAATGTAATTATAGCTGTCGGTCGTGGGAGGCTTCAACCTGACAGGACCTCTGAGAAGCACACAGAACTGTTCCCCAGGACTGTCCAACTGAAGGACAGGAAGTAGAGTCATTTATCACACATCCATCTGCTGTTGGTTAAGGGTTGACATGATCAATATTCCCCCTGCCCCCAGACAGTACTTCTGGGGTGCTCTTGTTTATGGGTATGTGGGTTCTGAAGCAGCAGAGAAGGCCTGAGGCAGAGAGACATAGGTGCAAGGGGCATTTGAAGTGGGACTGAGTTCATGAGGCGCTGCCCATATGACTGTAGATGAACGTTGGCTGAGGAGATGTGAAATGGGACCCTAAGAGCATCCATGGCCTTCTGTGGACAGGCCCTCATAGAATAGTCGTGACTGCCTCTCATGTCTCCTCTTGTGGAATGTGAGTCACCTTTTGAGATGACTGTGTTCTCCATTTGACAGGGACTTCTGGGGCGGGAACAATGTCTGTCTTGCTCATCACTGTATTCTCAATGCCAGAGAGAACAACCTCAACAATATCTTTTGAGTGGCTAGATGAACAAAAGTTTCTCTCATATGATGGATGCTCAAGACAATCAACCACAGCATGATTTAGACCTTCTGAAGTGAAGGGGCGAATACACTATTTGCTAATAAACTTGCAAAGAATCATTCAAGATGGAATTATAGAGACTAGGTTTATCTTCTGAAGTGAAACTACCAAAAACCCAGGCAAAATTTAAAACTCAAGACATGGACAACAAAGAATTATCTCTGAGTGACAGGAAACAGGTGAGGAGAGCCCTATGAAGGCCCCAGGCTAATTCTTAGAGTCTCCAGGTGGCAGTACAGGGGCTAAGACATGGTGGGACATATTATAAATGGGCATAAGGAAATTTTAGGGGTGATGGCTATGTTCACTGTCTTAATGATGGAGGTAACTCACACAAGTACACACACACATTTACATATATTAAAAATGATCAAGGCCCTCCCTGGTGGTGCAATGGATTAAAGTGCAGCACTGCGAAGCTAGCTGCAGCCACTTCTGCACGAGTTTGATCCCCGCCAGGGAGGTGACTCACGCGTACAGACCTCTCCTGACCCACCCGCTGCTCCCCTCAGCAGTGTACTTAGTCCGTCTGCCTGTTCTGCTCCCCACTCTGTCTCTGGTGAAGCCTCTCACCGTCCCTGCCCCTCTAGCCTGTACCCCAGTTCTGTGTAAATAAATAAATCTTTAAAAACACTGATTATTAGACATTGATTATTAGACATAATCAGACTTTAATAAAGCAATTTCTTTAAAAAAAATAAAGATGAGAGAACTGGGATTTCTGTCCAAGAAATAGAGAATTACCTACTTTAGAAAACCACCCACAGAAACACATTATAGTGTGCATAGGCAATCAGTATGTTTCTGATAAGAGCCTTCTCTTTCTGTTTTTTTGACAAATAATCTTTGTCTAAAATTTGGGTCTGGTTTCCAGTGGAGGATCAGAATTTTGTCCGCAGACCGACAGAATTCGTAACACATTTGTAAGTCCCCCCAAGTCCCACCCCCTCCTGCTCAGAGAAAGTCTTGGATGGGCACATGGACATCCTTAAGCCCCATGCCAGACTCCTTTCTCCTGAGGCTTGAAACTAGCTCCCCGCATTCTATGGCGTCCAGCAGAGAAGCCCTATGAGACTCATTCCCGCAGCTTCCACACCAAGTCGGTGTCACTGTCGCTTGTTTCGAGGATCGCGGTCCCCCCCCCACCCCCGCCATCTGCGCATGCGCACTGCCCTGCTCTTGGGCCACTCAGGCCGCCACTCAGAGGCTGGAGGCCCCTGTTTCTTCACTGATCCCTCACCCTTTCCTTCCTTCCAAAACTCTGCACAGGGGAGGAGGAAGGCCATGAGCTGCCTGTCCAGTAGCCTCCTGACTTCCCAGCCACTTCCCGGGCAGAATAACTGAAGTTCTTAAGGATACAGTTCTTCCAGTCTGACCTTATAGCTACCTCCTTCTGAGACTCCGAAGATGTCCCTCGGGCTATAGAGGGGCACATTCAAGGATAGACTGATGCTCCCTTCTCTTCAAGATCCAAGCCTGAGTGTAGCCACTGCCCAGCCCCTCTGTATTCACATCCTCTCCTCTCCTTGGGAAGCTATTGTCAACTCAGCCACCTGGCATCATTTCCCTCCACCCTTCTATTTCCATATGCAGCCCGACCTAGCACCAGGCTGCTGAGGCCGGGGCCCTCGTTCTTTCCCACTGGGGTTCTGAGCCCAGTGACAGTCTTCACAGGTGGGTAGGACCAAGTGTTGGGACCGTGGGAACAGATTCATAATTCAAGGTGATCCACAGAAAGAGCTCTGTAAAGGTGACCAGGCTCTGTCTTCTACCCTAAAACTGTTGTTGTGGAAGGAAAGGCAGATGCTAGAGGAGGCAAGGTTGTAAGTTGTAGGACCTTATCTTAGAAAGTCTCGGATGCTGGCCAAGGAGAACTCTGTGACTGGAATTTTTGTTGCAAACATGTTGGGGGAAGGGAGAGTTTGGGTGAACATTGTGCTATGGAGGAAGCAGCCTTAACCAAGTTCCTATTGACACAGATAGTCCCAGCTTGGAGTAAGCAGGAGAGGAGAACCCAGTCTGATGTCACAGCTGGATACTCCAGGTGTCCATAAAGACTCAAATCTATCCCAGTAGCTCAGTGAAATAGGCCCACAAGTACCCAATACCCACTCTCTGGAGAAAATTCTGGTTCTATTATCTCCAGAAGCACCAACAACCCCTATATCTGTCTCACTGCCTTGTCTGATCCCTGCCTCTCACCAAGGTCCCACTGCCAGGTTTCTGCCTGCAGGCCTAAGCTCCCCAAGCCTGTTCTGCTGCAGGGGAGAGTGTTCTGAAAACAATCAAGCCCACAATTCCCATGGCCCAATGACAGTGCTGATTTCCTGTATGTGGAGAGGGAAGTGTGATCCTGGCCCCATGAGCCTCTAAGCCACCACTGCTGGGCCCTCCCACCCCACTTCTTGCCACTGTCAACTTGTTGCCATTCATCAGACACACCAGACCCTCTCATCCACTATATTTCAGCAGGAAGGAACCAGAAAAGAGGGAACAGGGAGACATGTAAGAGAGGAAGACTGGCGGATGGAAGGAGACATAGGAGTTGGCAAGGGCTACGGGAAGGGAGGACAGAGAGGTGGCTGACGGACCAGAGAGAAGGAGCTGGCTCCACACCCAAGAATGAAGTCTTCATAGGTGAAAATGGAATTTGAGGGGGACCATGCCTTAAGCCAACATTATCTAAACTAAGTAAGAAGTGGGATCAAGATAAAACTGCAAAACAGTGAGCTGTGTCCCTTCAGAACACGCACACACACACACAAACTTGCACATGCACACGCACTCTCTCATTAAGTCAGTCAGGCAATCCTGGGATAAAACTTATTTGACTATGATGCATTTATTCTAGTAACTATGGGACTCAGATTCCTAGTATTTTGTTTCCATGTGTAATCTCCCTTCTGTGTAATATTATTTAATCATCTACCTATAAGAATGTTTTCTTTCCAGTTGAGGCTAATTACAAAGAAAGCTGCTATACACATCTACATGGAGGCTTTTGTGTGAGTGTAGATTTTCATCTCTTTGGGGAAAACGTCCAGGAGTGTGACTGCTGGGCCGTATGCTATGTGTCACTATCAGTAACTCAGCTTCTTTACCACTTGCTACTTTTAAGACTTACTCTTATCCAGTTGCATTGGCTAAGACATCAGAGACAATGATGAATCACAATGAAGAGGGGGGCCATTTTGCCTTCATGGGAAAACCTCTTGTGTTTTGCCAACAAATAGGATGCTGGCTTCATGAATTGAATTTTATATATTTTTGTCGTATTAGGAAGTTCTCATCAATTCTCATCAGTTCTGTATAGTTGCATAGGGTGGATGTAACAGGGTTCTGCAAACTGAGTAACTTAGAACAATAGAATTTGTTCTGGAGACTAGACCACTAAACACCTGAAATCAAAGTTGTAATAGGGCTGTGGCCCTTGTGAGTAGGGAAAGGACTTCCCTGTCACTTCCTAGCTCCTGGGGCTTTGCCAACAAAACCTAGATGTTCCTTGGCTTGCACTGTAGCACTCAATCTGTGCTTTTATTTTTATAAGGTGTTCTTCTTTCCCTGGTCTCTATCTCTGTCTCTTCTTATCACACTGGCCATATTGGATGAAGGGCCCCCCTTATCTTATCAATGACCCTATTTCCAAAAATAAATCACTCCATAGCTGCCTTTCTCTTCATGTTGTTTTTGAAAAGACTGATGGAAACTTAATTATCTTTGCATTTAAGGAATTTCATAGTTCTGTCTGGAAACCATGAGAAGTGATGTCATAAAGTCCAATAGTTGTGTCTCAGACTTGATCATTCTGGGACAATTTATCAAGCATTCATCTCCATTTGGACACCCAAACTCATTGACTCTTGCTCACTAACACACTCGTAGGGACCTCTTTTGCTTTTAGCCCAAGAAATGAGGACTCTACTGCCATTGGATTTCAGACTAATGGAGTCAGCTTCCTAGAATTTCCATCTAGACCTTTACCAACACCCTTCAGACACACCTGGGCCCTGTGCCAAGGCCAGACCTTAACAGGCCACACTGAACAATCATGGCCAAGAGTGCCAAGAAAGACTGCCACCAGGACTCCCCTTGCTCAAAATAATATATATATATGTGTGTGTGTGTGTGTGTGTGTGTGTGTGTGTGTGTGTATTATTTGATTACATGCCTCAAAATCACTGCAAAGTCCCTCTGGATCTTTTAATCACCCCTCTCCCCAGGCCTCACACGTGAGTTTTCCTGCTCACAATTACTCAGTGACCCCTGTGGTTTCTTCTTCTATGTCTAACTAGTTATATAAAGCTAATAATTGGCTTTCTCTAAGTTCCCTGTAGAATTTTCCATAACCGATGTGATGACTGTCTCTTACTCCTGCTCTGACCCTGACAGACTTGGGATTGAAGATTTTATCCATCATTTATTGGCTTGTGACGTTGTCTAATTGACTGAACTTCTCTAAGATGTCTATCCCTCACCTATAAAGTGGGACTAGCACAAGCAACTTCTCTGAACCAGACCTTGTTCTATAAGAAACCATTTGGACTAATAGGTGGAAGTTTTGCTAATTCCACACTGGAAATAGGTCTTATCATTCTAGAAGTGATGCAGATTAATGGGGATGGCAGATGCAAACTTCATGTTCTGCAGAAGTAGATCAACCAGATCATGCTATATCCACACTGTAATATATTGTGCAGAGGCTAAAATATGAGGACATTCTTTATGATTCATAACTATAAAAATCAATCTACATTTCTGTGAGAAAACCAAGATAGGAAACAGTATGCACAGTGTGCTACAGCTTATAATAGAAAGGAAAAAATGCAAAACTATTTTATTGGCTTACTTTATCATAAGTAATACACACAGAACTTAATAAATAAAATTGGTTAAATCTAGTGTGAAGATTGGGATAATGATGACAAAGCAGTGGTTTAGGCAGGGGTGGGAGTGAGATTTGTCACGATATATCATTTTGTATGGTTTTGACTTTGGAACCATGTGAATATGTAGCTTATTCATATATAAAAATTGAAAAGTTGGACATTTTTCAAAATTAAAAATAAAATCAAACTCCAAGTTGCAAGTTACATGAGACCATGTATGTAGTGTGCTTATGTTGTATGTGTTGTGTATATGTGTACATGACCAGAAAGCTATATGATATATAATAGTAATACACTTAATATTGCTATTTTTCTCTAATTATGAAATTCTAAATGCTGATTAGGGAAGATTTTACAAGGTAAAAACATAACTATGGGAAAAGTAATCAGGATGGAGACTAGACTTCTAGTGGTGATCATATTGTAATGTATACAGATGTTGAATTACAATGCTGTACACCTGAAACTTATATGATGCTATTAGCCAATGTTACCTTGATAAAAAGATGTCAAATAATGATAATAATCAGCTGTTGTCCCAGCACTCCAAGGTACATCTTTTTACCTAGAACAATGTAGATAATTTTTAATCTTTCATTTAATTTATCACAAAGCTAACCCTTACAACTACTGCTTTTAATATCTGAAGTCTACTCCACTATATAAATGGCCTTTGTCACCTGTTCACTTGTGCATGTCCACTTGGCCCTATGAAACCCTTGAAAATAAGGTGTGTGATTCCTTCATCTTTATGTCTTTATGTGTGTGACATGCAGAAGAATCTTGATAAATTTTGGTTGACTAAATGTACAAATTAATAATCCCAAAATTATCTAGTCCCTTAATGTTGGGCTTTGGGTGATTTCCAATTATCTTTATTCCTCTAAATAATGTTAGTATTGTCATTTTATATGTAAATCACAAATCACCTCACATATCTTTATGTCTTTCCTTAGGTGAAATTCCTAGAAGTGGAGTCACCAGCTCAGCGAGTAGGAAAATGTTTAAGGTTGTTGAAATCACATTGCTAATTTGCCTCCCAAAAAGTTGTCCCAGGATGCACTCTCAGCCGCTGCTGAAGGAAGTCTAGGCACTGACGCCCACTGACGTTAGGAGCACCAACTCCGGACATTTTTGCTCATTGTATGAGAAGACCAAGGACATCCTATTGCTTTCATTTAATTTCTTCTATCATTTTAGTAAGGTTAAGCAGGTTTTCAAATTTTATTACATGATTTTTTTAAGCTAGTCTATCCACTTGGGCCTTTATGTTTTCTTCTATGTCTTCTCTTTTTAAATTTTGTAACTCTGCTTGTATAGTTCACCTAATGTCTCTAAGGAATTGTTCTTACAGGTTCAGGAAGATTTATATCTTATTTAAAAGAAACAAAATTAGAGGGGACAGTTCACATTGGCTTCCCCTGTCCCCTTCATACAGCCACCACACAATTATAAATACTTTAACAAAGTTGTTCAATTTGTTTATCTTTTTATTTCCCAATATAAACATCAAGACTTAAAAAAAGAAATAGAATATTTTAGGCAAATACTAGACATCATAACTAAATACTCATAACTAAATAATTTTTAAGCTGCCATATCTGTGATTCTATTCAAGGACATGGATTGACTTCACAATAAGGAATTTATTTAGAACATTTCAGAATCCTATGCTCTATCATTTCTCCACATGCAGTTGACTTTCTATAAAATATGATAAAATATGGCCTTTGTCATCCTCTAGGCCATGTGCATACACTCCACTTGTTGGTGAAATGTTGCAGTCATGCTTTAAGGACAAATGAATGACCAAGGCCTTGTCAAAGTCACTTAGCTCAGTAGGAGAGGAGAACCATCAATTTGCATTTGCTGAGCACATAAACAACTCGTCTCCAGGCCTGTGTTTTGCTAACTGATCACCCACCTTAATCAAATTCATAATTCAATGGCATTAACACTGTTAAATCTGAATTCATCTTCATTAAATAGTACCTCATGTTGAGAGGAGGAACTGGGTTTATTTTACTCTCCTCCTTGTTAAATGGAGACTCCTTTGCCATGCTAGAAGCAACAAATCCCATTAACCTCCCCTTTGCCCAACTGGGCTCACGGCTTAAGTAGAACGTCAAGATGGTGGCAACATCTTTATTTCCTCTGTTGGAACCATTTTATCTGATTTCAAATCTCTGCAGAAATCAGAATCTGAGAAAATATGAGGACTCAAATGGGAAGGCTGGAGTTGTGCAAACTGGAGGAGTGGAGAGAGAGATTATGAAGAAGATTGCAGCACAGCAAAAGTCGTTTTTTAAAAATAAGTGCTTGCAAAGACATATCTGCAGCCAGGTTGGAAGAGGAGAAGGCCTGCCACCCCCGTGCTCGGCTGCAGACCCTGTGCTAATCCTGGTGAGAGCAATAGGAGCCTCGGGAATCTGAGCTGCCCGCCTGACTTCAGCATCTGGCGCTGTGGCTGGGACTGGGGATCCGGGGAAGTTATGTCGTGGTAGTGAAGAAATACCAGCTTGTCAAGGCCCAGGACCAGTCGTGGCTGGGATCCCAAACCCGCTCCAGAAAAGTCTAAATGCCCTTATTGACCAGCAGTTACACTGGGGTCAAGCTTTTGCTCTGCACCAGCCCTTGGCATCTCCTAACTTGGGGTGCTAAGGGAGAGAGAACAAGTGGTCGCTCAGCCTGCTGTAACATCAGGCGACATTCCTACTCTGTGAGTGTGTGCACACGTGTGGCCCACACGTGTGTTTGTGAGTGTGTGTGCCTCCACTTCTGCAGCTAGCGGTTACAAAGCAGCTCACTCAAAAGGAGGCCTGCTGTCAAGTGGTAAACAAGGAGGATTCTGAGGATTAAAATGTCACACAGACTCAAAGCCAGGCCTTTGCTAACTTGCACAGTGGCCTCGTGGCTCCCGGAAAGTTTTAAAGGCCCAAGGCCGGCACGAGGTGTGTGAAACCAGAGCTTTGCCTGTCCATGGAAAAAGTGAGGGGAGAACACAGCAGCAGACAGACTCTCTCACCATGAAACGTGTTCAAAGAAGAATCTTTTGAATTAAAATAGATGCACTCCCAAAATAATCTTGTTTTGAAACATCAGAAATCTTAGGAAGAGGAAAAGGCTATCAATACACTTACCCTTTGAATCTGTTATGGCCCTTGCTATTTATAATGTATTTTTCCTCCACGTGGATTAAAAGAATCAGCAGACATTATCATGTTAACTCCTGCCTTTCCACAGACTCCTGCCCTTCATGGTCACAGAGGACGCAGCTCTGGTGACTGTGGCCTCCACTGCCCTTGCCCCGTTAGTCCTCTGGAGAGTGCCCTCGGCCCCTCAATCCATGACTTCCCCCATGCTCACTGATAAAATGAGCGGAAGTCTGCAGGAGGAGCAACTCCTAGGCCCGTGGTCCTTACTACAGTGGCGTCACCATGAGGCCCATGACAAATGACAGCAATAAAGTTCTGGTGCTTACAAATCATTTACTGTTTAAAAAATAATTCAAGTGGGGCAAAGGTATCTCAAGAGAGGGTGCAAAATGGCAGCCCACATGATGAGGATGTGTTGAATTTAAGACTCAGAAGACATGCTCATCTCCAAACCCTCTACTATCAACTTCACACGGAAAACTTAGGGCTGGCGCTCCAGCCCTGCAGACCCTGGGTGGGTGCTGAGTGGCACTGCTCCTTCTGCAGCAGATTGCTGAGTGACAAGGAGTCCCTGAGTGGGCAATCACTCCTCTGGAAAAGGTCCTAGTAGGAATTTGGGGAGTGACCTTTGCTAGGCAGGGGAGAAGCTGGTCTCCAGAGGACCAAACCTGCACAATTTGGAGGAAGGGGATAGATTTTAAGGAAAATAATACAAAACCACAAACACAAAGTTAAGTGCAAAAGCAATATCTAAAATGAACAAAATGACAAATTTGAATACAAAATACCAAGGGTGATACTTAGGAAGAGATGTCAATATATATACACACATATTCCAGGGAAAAAATAGGATTTAAAAAAAATAATAATAACACTTCACTTCAGGGCATGCCTCTATCAGGCTTTTCCTTATCTTTTTTTGCCTATCCACACTTTGATCAGTTGTCTATATGTAAATTACATTGTAATTTTCCCTACAGACAATAGATAGAAATTCACTGTTCCCCCCAGATCTGCTGTTTAAAATTGGTTTAAATTATGGGTAGCTTAAAACAGTTTCTTATAACTTTACCCATTATGATTGGTAATATCATGTGCATTTTTAGAACTGTTGTCAAATTTAGGAAATTTTTAGCAAGTTTTATTCATGTATGAGCTATTGTAGATGTACTTGAGGTTTGAAATACTGCTGTAAGCCTATTCCTGTCGTATAGGAAGTCTAGTTAATTCTGTTTTATATAATTCCCATCAAATAAGGGGGGGGGAAGGATATATAGTATAAATAGTTTTATGTTCTGCCTTATGATTCTCTTTTTTGCATAATAAACTTGATCAAGGTATTGTTTTACAAGGTATTAATGAGAAATGATGCTTAGGATTTTACATACCTAATAATCAGAAGAGCATCCTACTCTTAGACTCTGTGCATTTCAACCCTTGTTTCTGCTGTGTGACACACAAGTTTCAGGAGAGTTCACAGAATGAATGGTAGGAGCATTCTTGGAAACCATACTAGTGAGGCTGGCAGCCTTTTCCATGATAGTGATGTAAACCACGGAAATGTATCCCACTAAACCCAACTTAAATCTACATCAGCTCAAGCCCCATAACAGATATCAGAAAAACCTTGACCACTCCAAGCTATCTGACACAAAGTTTGACAGAGCAGAGGGTAGAACTGGGTTTTATTACTGAAGTTGAAACCCCTCACCTTTACAATTCTTACAAAAACATAGAAATGCATGAATACATTGACAAATATTCCTCCCATGATTCTTGAATGGGGTCCGATAAAATGAGGGGTCTAAAGTTGAAGCTTCACTTGCTTCTGCACAAGTTGGCCTCAGGCAGATAATAACAATTTCACTTGCCTGCTTTTTTGAGTGGAAGACATAGAGGATAAATAACCTATAAAGATGCTGGACTTTCACAACACCTGTAGCCCCCATAATATGTGAGCACCCTTTTCTTCATTCAGTAGCACTGGTAACACTGGTGACTATCAATTAATGTAGTGATTGACTTCCCAAAATAATTTTCTTAAAGATTTATTTATTTATGCATACAGAGCTGGGGTATAGGCCAGAGTTACAGGGGAGGTGAGAGGATTCACCAGAGACAGAGTGGGGAACAGAACAGGCTGACTGATAAAGTA
This sequence comes from Condylura cristata, assembly GCF_000260355.1. Classification (NCBI taxonomy): domain Eukaryota; kingdom Metazoa; phylum Chordata; class Mammalia; order Eulipotyphla; family Talpidae; genus Condylura; species Condylura cristata. The sequence continues at coordinate 12,537,678 of NW_004567115.1, forward strand.
CACTGCTGAGGGCAAGAGTGGGCAGGTCAGGAGAGGTCTGCTGCACCATGTGGATCACCTCTGGGGCAGAAATCGAACTCATGCTGAAGTGGCTTTAGCTTCTTAGTGCTGTGTTTTAACCCGCTGAGACACCAGGGAGGGTCCCCCAAAATAATCTTTTGCAGTTTTCTGGATCTTGTGAAGGAACGAAGATCTTACCTATAACCATTGCCCACTAGATATACTCCATCCCCCAGAGTAATGGTAGAGGATCTTCATGCTGGTGGGAACCCAGATATTTCAGATAAAGAGAAGTGAGACCTGCTCAAGGTTGTTCAGGCCAGGGTTGGACTCCTCCCTAACCATCCTTTTTGCAAAGCTCTTTCCACTAGTCCAGGGCAGATTATGAGCTCCTAGGTGATTCTACCTCTCCTGTCAGACCTGGTGATCCATCACATGCACAGCCTTCTTATGAGTCTTACCTGCTATGCTGGTCAGTTATTTCTTCAAGGTGGTAAAAATCACCATCCAACCCCTTTGGCTGAAAACATCCATCATTTAATCTCAGAGTCTCATATGGACTGATTAGAGAGTCTCTGCTTTGTGTTGCAGGATTGAGGACCTTAGTTTGTTTATCCTCCTTGGACCAAAGGACTAACCTAGACCTATTCCTCTGAAGGCAGAGATACAAGATGTTGAGCAGAAACATGTGAGACCTCTCAAGACTTAGCCTTGGAACTGGGACACCGTGATTCTCATCCAAAACCAAAGTCAAGGGTGTAAAGTACTCCACTTGTAAGGGCTATGGCAATGGTGTCAATGCAGGGAGGAGTGAAAAGTTGGATGCAATAATTCAATCTATCACACCGAGGGAGGGGCACACATCACAGATGGGCCAGGCCAGAGCCCTCTGTAGAGATGAGAGAACTGTGGAGTGCCACAGGCAGCCCAGCTTTAGCAGGACATTTGGCAGGGGCAAATGTGTACAGTTGGCAGATTTATTACTGAATCACTGTGCCCAAAGAGCATTGACTAACAGATCGATGCCCATCTGGAAAAGGTTTACAGGGCACACCATCAGCTTTTGCCCTGCTCCACTGTTTTTATCCACATCTTGGATGTAAGTATTGAAATCATGTTTTAGCAGATTTGCAGATGACACACAGCTGAGCAGTGCGACTAACCCCCTTTGATGACAATATCAAAATTCAAACTGTTATCAATAGGCTGGGTTTATGGACCCAAAACAAACAGGACTGATAAATAAAAAAAGGGAATTAACATGCCCTTTAACATTCATTGAACACCTACTACAAGCCAGAAACATATTTTATTTAATTCTTCCAATAACAATTTGAAGCAAAAGTATTCTCTCTACAGATTATAAAACTATAGCCTATAAAATGAAGATCAAACTATATCCAGATGAAATGGAATGAAGGAGATGAAAACTGACCAGGGAATTAATAGAATAGAGAAGAAAGAAACAACAAAGCCAAAGCTGATTCCTTAAAAAGGTCAACAAAATCGACTAACCTTTAGCAAGACTGACCAAGAAAAAAGAGAAAATTCAAATCATTTAATTTAGGAATGAAAGAAAGTATACACTACCAACCTTACAAAAATAAAAAGGATTATAAGAGACTACAATACTATAAGCAATTATATATGAACAAATTAGGTAGAATGAATAATTCCTCAAGGACATACGTTACTGAAACCAATTCAGGAAGAAATAGGAAATCTGAATAAACTTGTAACAAGTGAGGTTACAGACTTTAAAACTTCCCCAAAAGATAAACAGCCCACACAGACATTTTGTGGGGATGGAGTGGGCAATGGGATCAAAAACCGGGGAGGGGAGGGAAGTGCACGGGACTATAGTGATGGCACATGGGTGACTTGGTGATGGGAAACCCACAGGGATTACAATTGAGATGGAAAAAAAAGGTACAAAATGATGTAAAAATAGACTATTATATTATAAAAAAAAAAATAAAGATAAACAGCCCAAGTCCAAAGGATTCACTCATGAATGATACCAAACACTCAAAGAATTTATATAACGATTTCATAAATTCTTAAGAAAATTAGAATAGGAGAAAATACTTCCAACTCATTCAAGGAAGCTGGTATTACCTTTAGAGCAAAGTCAGACAAAGATGTCACCAGACAAAAAAATAAAAACCCCTATAGAACAATATGCTTTATATTGTTTATAATGCAAAACCCTCAACAAACTACTAACAAACAAAAACCAGCAGCACATTAAAAAATTGATATGCCATAAATTGGCCCTCCCTGGTGGCGCAGTGGGTTAAAGCACTGTACTAAGAATCAAAAGCCACTTCCGCATGAGTTTGATCCCCGCCTGCCCCAGAGGTGACCACATGGCGTGGCAGACCTGACCCGCCCGCTGCTCCCCTCAGCAGTGTACCTCGTCAATCTGCCTGTTCTGCTCCCCACTCTGTCTCTGGTGAAGCCTCTCACCCTCCGCATCTCTGGCCTGTACTCCAGTTCTGTATGAATAAATAAATAAATCTTTAAAAAAATTGATATGCCATAAATAAGTGGGATAAGTCTTGAAAATGCAAAGCTGGTTTGACCTTCAAAAATTAGCTAATGCAACATGCTATGTTAATGAACTGTACAACAGAGCCCACAAGAGCATTTCAATAAATGGAGGGGGAAATGATAAAAATCAATACCCTTTTTTTTTTTTTTAAGATTTATTTATTTGTACATACAGAACTGGGGTACAGGCCAGAGGCTCAGGGATGGTGAGAGGCTTCACCAGAGACAGAGTGGGGGGCAGAACAGGCAGAGCGACAAAGTACACTGCTGAGGGGAGCAGCGGGCTGGTCAGGAGAGGTCTGCCGCGCCATGTGGTCACCTCCGGGGCAGGTGGGAATCGAACTCATGTGGAAGTGGCTTCAGCTTCTCAGCGCAGTGCTTTAACCCGCTGCACCAGCAGGGAGGGCCCAAAAAATCAATACCCTTTCATGACAAAAATATCCAAGTAAGGTGGGAGTTTCCTCAACTACTGGAGAGCATCTGCAAAATACCCACAGTTAGAATCACACCAATGGTGAGAGACTAAATGCTTCCCCCTCACATTAGGAACAAGGTAAGGATGCCTGTTCTCACCACTTTTACTTAACATGTACTGGAGCTTCTAGTAATTAGGTAAGAGAAAGACATAAAGGTTACTGAGGATGGAAAGGGAAGAAGTAAAATTATTTTCAGATGCCATGATTTTGTTTGTAGAAATGTTATAGAATCCAACACTATTAGAAGCAATAAATGAGTTTAGCAATGTGGTAGGCCACAAAGTATACAAATCACCTGTGTTGTTAAGTATTAGCAATTTAGAATTGGACAACTCAAAATTTGAATTAAGAAAACAATTCCATTTACAATAGCTTCAGAAATAATAAATACAATGCTATGGTAAAAAATTAACAAAAGAAACGCAAGACTTGGCAATTTGGGAAAAAATTATGGAAGATTTAAATAAATGGGAAAACATGCAATGTTCATTGCTTAGAAATCTTAATATTGTTAAAATGTCAATACACTCCAAATTAACCTACAAATTTGATACACCAAAATCCCAACTGTCTGTTTCTGCAGAAATTTAAGAGCTGGTTCTAAAATTCATGTTTAAACTTAAATTCAGATTATTTCCAACCTTGAAAACAAAGTTGAAAGACACATTTCCTGATTTTAAAAGCTTACAAATGCTTCTGGAATCAATAAAGTATGATACTGGCATAAGAACAGACCCATGGATCAAAAGAATAGAACTGAGAGTGCAGAAATAAACTCTTATATTTATAGTCAATTGACTTTTAACAAGGGTGCCAATTCTTTCACTGGAACAAGAAACGTCTCTTTAACAAATGGTACCAACACCTAAATTTCTCTCTTTTCTCTTTTAAAGATTTTTATTTATTTATGCATACAAGAACTAAAGTACAGGCCAGAGGTGTGGGGGTTGAGGCATGGTGACAGAGACAGAGTAGGCAGCACAACAGGCGGACTGGCTGGAGTACTCTGCTGAGGGGAGCAGCAGGCTGGACCGAGAGGTCTGCTGCGTCATGTGGGTCAGCTCCCTGGCCCGGGATTGTACTCAGGGTGCAGCAGCTACAGATAGTTTCAAAGGGCTGAGCTTTAATCCCTTGTGCCACCAGGGAGGGCCCCCCAATACCTAAATTTCTACATGCAAAAGAATGAAGTTATACTCACTCCTACCTCACTCTACAGGAAAATTAACTCAAAATGGATTATAGAGTCAAATGTAGGAACTATTAAAATATGTGAGTGAAAAACATGGGTAAAAGATTTGAAGAGACATTTCTCCACAGAAGATATTTAATAGGCAGCAAGTACATGAAAAGATACTTAAAATCACTAGTCATTAGGAATGTAAAACAAAACTAATGACATATCACTTCACACCTTAAATTTAAAGAAGATGTAATTTAAAAAGACAATTGATGAATCTGGAGCTCTCATACTTTGCTGGTGGGAATGTAAAATGATGCAGTCACTTTGGGAAACAGCTTGGCATTTCTTCAAAAAGGTAAATGCAGAGTTACCATATAGTTCAGAAATTCCACTCCTAAGTATTTGCCCAAGAGAAATAAAAACACATGTCCACACAAAGACTATACACAAATGTTCATAGCAGCATTATTCATCAGTTAAAAAGGAGAAACAGGCCCTCCCTGGTGGCGCAGCGGGGTAAAGCACAAAACTGAGAATCTAAAGCCGCTTCCTCATGAGTTCGATTCCCGCCTGCCCCGGAGGTGACCCACATGGTGTGGCAGACATCTCCTGACCCGCCCACTGCTCCCCTCAGCAGTGTACTTTGTAGATCTGCCTGTTCTGCTCCCTACTCTGTCTCTGGTGAAGCCTCTCGCCACCCCAGAGCCTCTTGCCTGTACCCCAGTTCTGTATGCACAAATAAAAAAAAAAGTGTAAACAACTCAAATATACGTATACTTATATGATAGAATATTACTTGGCAATGATATACTGATAGATGCTACAACTCGACAAATCTTGAAAACCTTAAGCTGAATGAAGGAAGTCAGACATAAAAGACTACATGCCGTATGAGTTCATTTATAAGAACTACCTAGAGTAGGTAAATATGTAAGCAGAAAATAGACTAGTAATTATTTAGGTTTAATGGAGAGGCAGGAAGGGAATGGAAATGGATAGCTAAAAGGTTTGGAATTTTTATTAAGGGGACAAAAATTGTCTAAAATTAGAGTGTGATTAAGAGTTGCCCCATCCTGAAAACAACAACAACAACAACATGGAGTCACATGCATAAATGAGCGAACTATGTGGAATGTGGCATATCTCTAAAAAGCTTTTGGGGGGGAACAAACTTGCACAAGTGAAAAAAAGAAATTCTAGGAAAGTGTTTCTCATTCTTGAACGTGCTTGCAATTCACCTAGGGATTTGTTAAAATTCAGATTCTTACTGCTGGTCTGGGATGGAGCTAATAATTCCACATTTCTAGCAAGCTGACTGCACCAAAGTTTGAAGAGCAAGACTCTAAGTAACTTAACATTTTCTCAGAGTCATACAAATGTTAATCGGGGAAGCCTGGATTCAAGTTTAATTGATTCATAACCAGTAACTAAGGGAAAAGTGGGTTAGACCTAGTGGCTTCTCAACAAGTGTTGTGAAAAACAGTGGAAGCTTTATATTATCATAACCTCAATGTTTCAAGAGTTTTTGCCAGTCACTGACACTCTGAAGAGTCTTAAATGGGATTAAGAGAACTTGATGTCCACCCCAACAAGGGACATCTGCACTCGGCGACTGGGACTCTTGTGTGGGAATCACGTTTAAGAGGAACACGGGCATGTGATAGTGTGTCTGGAAGGTAACCTTCACGGGGAGAAGATTAGATACCTTGTTAAAAGGAGAACAGATAAAATGATTGGTGAGATTTATACTCCAGAAATCATATATAAGCTAGCTATCATGTTTTCCAGTAACACCTATTCCCAGGAAAGAGAAAATAGATGTTTTCTATGTGACCCAGAGGGCAGAACCAAGATTAAGAAGTGTGGTGGTAGGGAGACCACTCCAAAAAATAAAAAAGTTAAGCAATTCTAAAAATCAAAAGCTACCAATATCTCTCAGTATCCAGCAACCAGACACAAATTGGCTTCCACCAAACAGCCAGTCTCGGTTCCATACTGCATACAAATGCAGAGAGAGAATTCGGGCCCTGCTTTCTTCCACGGTTTTTCTCCATGATGGCTTCATCCTCAGGCACATTGACCACATGATCTCTACAAGCACCAAACTGAGATCCCATCAGTTAACAACCAGGCGAAAATTCATGGCTCCTTCCCACAGGCGCTAGTCAATCTCTCAGGGTGACTGTGACTGGCCAGCTTGGGTCACATCCCTTCTTGAGCCACTACAGTCAATCACTGTGACTGTTGTGGGAAACCTGATGACTCCTGGCCTCTGGATCACACGCCTACAGCTAAAGCCCTGGGTGGACTCAGTGCTGCAGAGATGGGAGGAGACAAAGTAGCCTTAGTGCTCTCTACAGGAGAGTGAAGAGTCTTGGTCGGAAAAACCAAGAGGTTTCAATAAACTGCCTGCAAATTAAAGAAGTTATTTTGGGAGGAAGGTGGGAGTGGGCTCCCCACCCTCCTTGGAGACTTGCAAGCTAAGGCTCAAAGGCCAGAATCAGCCCTGCCCGGTGGGGAGCAGAGGCTGAAGGACACTTTTTAAATGCACTGCTCTCTCTGGGGACATTCTCCACCGTCTTCATTCTTGCCTGTGGCATGTACTTCTGCCCCCAAGTGCCTTGCATCACAAAGAATTCTCCTCATACAGATGGCATAAAATTGGTCAGGTCTTATTGGAAACAGACTTATTTTCTTTCATCTTCTCTCTTACATGGGCCTTTTGCCCTGCACCTCCATTGCTGACCTCAGCCGTGTATCTTCACCCAAATTAAAGACATCCACTCCAAGGAAATACTGGGAAGAGGTTTTAGCAGAGCATTATCATCTACTTTCTATACCTATTTAGCAAATCATCCCTTATTCAAAGTGAGGTGTTTTGTTTTGCAAGATAATAAGATTGTTCAAGCTAACTAAAGGCAGGCATGCGTGTGTGTGTGTGTGTGTGTGTGTGTAGTGGGGTCAACACTCTAAGAAGATTTTGGCCGCATGTTCTCCCTGTAAGTAACCAACCATCTAGAAGGGTCTAAAGTGATCAGGCTTTCAGACAATACAGAGTAACTGTTTTTCTAAATGACAGGGACACAGAGGAAGCCAGAGAGCTATGGCTTGTGATTCTGAAGACAGTGCCAGGAAAGGGATTCAGACTAAGAAAAAGGAGAAAGTCCACCAAAGCACAGGTGTCCTCTGCACCTCTAGCCTGCTCCTCTAGAGGAGGCTCTTGTCCACACTCCACTCTACCCAGAGATGGACACATGGTAGCCTGGACCAACCCTAAGACAGCCTAGCTATGCACAAACACAATGACACAAGGGTCCCCACATGCTCCCTGCTCAGGGATTGGACCCCTAAACCTTGTAGCTTCTCCTCAGCAGGATTTTCAGGGTTTTGTCAAGGAAGGGACCACAGGTAGAAGACTAAGGTATGAGGGAGATGCAGGCCACGGAGCACCTCAGTCACACTGTTCTTGCAGGGAGATGGTTAAAAACACCTGGTAAGATGCGCACCTGACTCCAACCTGAAAACACCATTTCCATAGAAAATATATAGCCTGAAGAGTGAGGGATTTCTAAGGGATGGATACTGGTTCTGAGCACAGTAAGAGAGTTGAACACGGTAATTAATGGAATCTTATAAAACAAATTCAAATTGATCGGTCAGTAAATGAGAGTATTGCCACCCAAGCTGAAACCGATTTAAAGGAACATAAATTGAGTCCATAATAAATGTGCAAGGAGACAGGAGTTGCAGGAAAGCATCTAGTCTCGCATTATTGGAGTTGATGTTATTTATTATAGGGGATTAATAGTAATAATAAAAAAAGTCCCCATGTCAACGCCTTTGAAAGAAACTACAATGTAAAACTTAGCTCTATAAGTAAAGTCTGATTGTAGGAACCTAATTGAAAATATTAAATAGGGGGCAGCAATTTAATTAAATGGAAAGATGATGATGAATCGCTGGGAGTGTATCTAGTCATGGAAGAAAAATCTTGAACAAAGGGCTCTGGTATGATCAGTGGAGTGGAAAGCACAGATATTTTTGTAAAAGGGACATTTGCAGAGCATTGATCTTGAGAATCTTTCTACCCTCCCTGAAAGATACTGTGCAGGCCAAAGCCCTCTGAGGTCTGTGTCTACCCATTCCACAAAGAAAGCCTCTCCCAGCTACCAGCCCTCCTGGCATCTAGCCCATCCCTGAGCCTACATATCTCTTCTCTACAGAGCAGGCAATCACAGCAGCACCTACATTCTGTACATAAACCAGGAGAACAGGAAACGCCTGGAGCTGACAGGAATACCATTCACCACCAGATGACTGATGACTAAGCAAGGAAATTCAGGATGGAGATTTCACCTCATCCTGAAGCAGCTGACTTCCAACCCCGCCATCTCAGCAGAGGGCCCAGAACACTCCTCATCCCCAGCAGTGCTGAATGCCCCTTCCACCTGGACTCAGAGAAGGGAGTCACAACCAGACCTGGGCCCTGGCCGAGGGGGATGACAACAGGCAAGGAGGATGCTTGTGGATTTCAAGAAGGAACCAAGATCTGAGTAGAGGCAATGGCAAGATGCAAAGCCCTGTATCCAAGAGGGAGGCCATCTCCCCCGCACCAACTTCCTCCAGCACCAACAAGCCAGGAAGCCTCCACCTGCCTCCCCAGCTGCGGGTGGGGCACTCTGTTTCTGGCTCCCATGACACCTTCTCCATAAGCGGCTTCCCAGACACTCATCAGTTGTCTTATGGTCACCAGCTCACAAGCCTGTCTCCCCTCCAGAGTGGGTCTGACTCACTACAGACTCCCAGCACCCAACAGAACTGGGCACAGTGTATTTGACTGACTGAGTGACTGGCAGAGGACAAGCTTGTGTGGGTAACAGCTAGTTTCAGGGCTCTAGACACCTGATACCTGAGCTGCCCAGCTCAGAGCTGGGTCTGCCTTGGCTGCCCACACATGGTCGGGGTGAGTCACACTTACCAGCCAGCGAGAGGAGCATAAGAAATGCCCCATCCACCTCTGCAGAATCAGCCTGACTCGGCCCCCTCCTCATGCAGCCAGATCCCAAAGATGTGGCCTCTTTCTAAGCACTGGCATCAGGCCTGAGTTGGGGTCAGAGTCTGTGCTGATGGCTGTGAAGAGAGGAAGCACATTCAAAAGGCATCCATTGGCACCAGATGGGCCATGAGTTAGTGTATGTGGAAGCTGAGTGATAGGTCCATGAGGGCTCATTATACTCCTCTCCACCTTTTTGTGTGTTTGTGTTTGTCCATAATAATGTAATTTTTAATAAAATTTAAATTAAACAAGATGATCTCAGGCCCTCCCTGGTGGCGGAGCGGGTTAAAGCACAGCACAAAGAAGCTAAAGCCACTTCCGCATGAGTTTGATTCCCGCCTGCCCCAGAGGTGACCACATGGCGCGGCAGACCTCTCCTGACCTGCCCGCTGCTCCCCTCAGCAGTGTACTTCATCGATCAGCCTGTTCTGTTCCCCGCTCTGTCTCTGGTGAATCCTCTCACCCTCCACATCTCTGGCCTGTACCCCAGTTCTGTATGAATAAATAAATAAATCTTTAAAAAAAAAAAAGATGATCTCAAATGATTTTCCCTAGTGGTCTTGTTCCCTCCCTGCCTCCTCTAACACAATGGTTCCCAGATCAGCAGAACTGGCATCATCTAGAAACTTCTTAGAAATGCAAATTCAGCAGCCCACCCACACCTTCTGAATGAGAAACTCTGGGGTGAGCCCAGCAAACTGCACTTAACAAGCCCTCCAGGGGATTCTGATGCACACTTATATTCAAGTATTTTCTTTAGAGTCTTTAGAACTGTGACTGCCACACATTGGCGATATTTCCAAGTATTGAACTTGCCCTCCTTACTACCTTTGGCTGCGTGGGTTTTCTCCCTAGCTGGCATCTACTTGGTTCTAGGCCCAGCTGCAGGCTGGCTCTGAGACTCGGCACCCCTTATATGAGGACATGAGGATGCACCAGTCCAGACCCTGATGGTTGTGAGTACTCGAGACAAAGAAAAGAGAGAATATCACTTCCCGTGTGTGCATCTCCTATTTCAGAATGAGGGGTATTTTGATAGTAGACCTCTCCTTATGCTTCACTGGTGGTAAGAAGGGGACATGCCCGCTCCTAAATCAATTGCTGTGAAGGGGAAAATGAAATTGAATTGATGAGATTAATTCAGTAGGATGGTCCCCTGAATTGCCTGTTAGAGGTGCGGACATTCCAACACACCTAGGGCTCGGTGAAGAGCAAGAAGGTATAGCTGTCTCAACATCTCCCCAAGCCTATGCCAGGATTCTGAGGTGGGATAAGCTCTTTTAGTGAGTGAAGCCCCACAGAGTGAAATGCAAACGTTTGTTAAGTCACTAGGATTTGGATATTGTTTCTGAAACCTATGCTGTCAGTGACAAACTCAAAATCCTCTTCCCATGCTGTGTAGACATAAAATGAGAGAGTTTGAATCATAGAATTGGAATCAGACATGTTTGGACTGGAAAACACCAGGGGTGATAACGAGTGAGGATGAGACATCACTCTGAAAGTTTCAGCCCTCTCGTACCCCACTTGGCTCCCAGGCTGCTGATGGACAGGTTTATAGACAGGAAAATGAAGAATATTCTGGAAACTGGAAAAACCATCTCAATAGAAAACACACTGTAATTGAGTTCCTCCCATGAGATTGTCATGCCTCTGCCAGACCTCCCTATCTGGAAGCTCTCTGTCACCAAGACCTACACCATCAAAAACACATACTCTGGCCCTCCTTGGTGGAACAACAAGTTAGGATACAGTACTGCAAGCTAGCTGCATCTGCTTCAGTGTGAGGTCAATCCCTGGCCCCGGAGGTGATCCACATGGCGTGGCAGACCTCTCCTGACCCACTCACTGCTCCCCTCAGCAGTTTACTTTGTTGATCGTCCTGTTCTGCTCTCCGCTCTGTCTCTGGTGTAGCCTTTCACTGCCCCTGCACCTCTGACCTATACTCCAGTTCTGTATGCATGAATAAATAAATAAATAAAGCTTTAATAAATAAATAAATAAAACATTAGTGTTTATTAAAAACACACACACTCTCATATATGACTTGAGAACTGAGGGTTCCCCAGAATAGCAAAAATCAAGACCAGAACAAATGACCTCATCAAACTGAGGGAAAAACTTGGAGGAAACAGAATTCAGGTAGAAGTAAGCTATTTTAAATAAATATTTAAAGAGATAAAGAAAAAATACTTCATACACAAAATAAGAATATAAGGTTGTGCTTGAAGCAGAAAGACAGAATAATAACTTTATGGAATTTTTAAAAAATGATAAGTGAAATTTGAAAGTTCAATAAGAGGGGATTTCCCTGACACAGGGGTTAAAGTCACAGCATTATCAAGCTATCGCAAGCCATTGCGATATGAGTTCCATCCCTATCTAGGAAGCTAACCCAAGTGTCACAGCAGACCTCTCCTGTCTTGCCAGTGTTCCCCTCAGCAGTGTATTTCGGTGGATCTGCCTGTTCTGCTCCCTGCTCTGTCTCTGGTGAATCCTCTCACCTCCCTGCACCTCTGGCCTACACCCCAGTTCTTGCATGCATAAATAAATAAATATTAAAAAAGAAAGTTTACTGAAAGAGAAGATAAGAAGCAAAGGAAAATCCCTAGAAAGTAGAACTTTTCTTTAAAAAACTGACAATTAGGTAAGAAATAAAAGAATAAACTCAGGAGTTCAAAATCTAGCAATAGGATTTGGAAGCAGGAAGAACAGAGAAAAGGAGAGGAAGTATTATGAAAGAACTAACACAGGAAATGTGGTAGACACACAGTGGAATACTACTCAACTATTCGAATAAGAAAATGATGAAGTGCCGCCATCTGCAGCAACATGCATAGACTTAGAAGCTATTAAGTTTAGTAAAGTAGATCAGAGGAAGAAAGACAAAGGCAGCGTGATTTCACTCACCTTTATTACATAAAGAAAACAAATGAACAAAACAAGAGAAAGTTTTAGGCTGTAAGGACAAAATGGTAGTTACCAGAAGAGAAAAGGGAAAGATAAGGTAGGCAAATCAGGTCAAGGGTTAGCTGTATGGGGATAGGTGGGAGCTAGAATTCGATAGCTAATATCATGAAGAGCACACACACGTTAAATTAAAAGGCTGCATGCTTGAAACCTGTGCAATTCCAAATAATTATCAAATAATTATCACTTCAGTTAAAAAAGTAATAGTGGCCCTTCCTGGTGGTGCAGCAGGTTAGAGCACAGCACTATGAAGCCAAAGCCAATTTAGCATGAGTTCGATCCCTGCCCCAGAGGTGACCCACATGGCACAGCAGACCTCTCCTGAACCACCCACTGCTCCCTCAGCAGTGTACTTCGTTGATCTGCCTGTTCTGCTCCCCACTGTCTCTGGTGAATCTTCTCACCGCCCCTGCACCTCTAGCCTGTATGCACAAATCAATAAATTGTTCAAGAAAAGTAATAATTAAAAACATGCAACACAAGGGAAATTCCTGGGATTAAGAGCACTAAAATGAGTTTCCTGTTAAAAGGGCACATCCAATCTTCACCACAGAGGATGGATAAGGAAGCCCTCACGAGACACGTGGTCAGAGTTCCAGGGCACTGTGTTTGTTGCCTCCAGAGAGAAATACATAGAGGTCACATAAAAGCGATCTGGACTGAGAGTTGCCTTGGACCCTATACGAAAACATGGAATAAGTTCCAAGACAATGGCACGGTGCCTTAAAAGTGATGAGGGAAAATAATGTTAAATGAGCACTCCAGAAGGAGTCAAATAATAAAGTAGGTGTTACTAAAGACCTTTTCTAACATTCAACAAACCTTGAAAGTCTCAGAATTTTTCTGAGGAAGCCACAGGAGATCACAATTCACCAATCAAGGGAATAAACTATGAGGAAGGAAAAGGACCTGGACAGGAGATGCTGGGGTGGCGGCAGACAGGATGACATTCATAGGTGTGCGGAAGGCCTGCAGAGACACCAGAAAGGAAGGGGAACTCCAGGGTGGATGTCTCCAAGAAGATGTGAAACACAGCTTCCCCGCTGTGATTGGAAAAATAGAACGACAGAATTAAGCAGTAGAGACATGAAGTGAAAGCACATAAAAAATGAAGCAATTACCCACTTCCCCACCCTCCCCACAATAAGCAGTAAGTTGTTAAAGAAAGAAATGTAATCATGGAACAATGGCATACTTTACTGTTGATTATGTTTATATTCATACTATTGTAAACATGGGATATTTGTTTAATCCCATCTTGTGGTAAAACAGCTTTGGAGAAGGAAGGAGTTGGGTGTCAGTGTGTGTGTCTGTGTGGGGGGAGGTAGATCCTAATCTTGAAAGAATAAGTCAATAGATAATATCTAAACCTGCAAAATCAAGAAACTGAAGTATAATTGTGTAATTTTGAGATAGAGGTGAAAGAAGTAACAGGCTAAAGGACTTCCTTGGGAAAGGTACCTGGTTTGGGGGTACCTAGGGGGAGGAGTGAAGAGGGACTCTACTGTTGATCATCAGCCAAAATGTATCATTTGAATTATTAAACTCCATTCATGTTATTTTTGAAAAACTATTTTCTGGCTAGTTCCAAGAGGCCTCACCAAAGCCTGGGCTCCTCACACAGCTTGTCAGCCTCCTGGTCGAGAGAGGACGTGTCCTCATTGGGCCCAACACATGGCTCCCCTGGGTTGCAGCACAAATCTTAATTTTGAATAAATGACACAACTGACGCTTCTGCAAACTCCTGAGAAACCAGTCAGCATTTGGAAGCTCCCCATGTGACCTCTCTGCATCCTTGAAATGATGGGGCCCTTTGTGGCAGATGTGAGGAGCTGTGAGGTGAGACTGGGACTTAGGTAGAGCTCTGGGGCCTGTGGACCAACATGAGGCTGCTTGACAAGGCTCAAGCACATTGGAGATCGAAGCAGGGGCTCCCACCACCCCATTCCAGCCTCTCACAGCTTCATCCATCAAATTTGTATCAGCCCATACCTGTTTCTTCCAAACTGCCTCCTCGTTCAGTCTCTTCTTAATAAGAGAGGTTAAAATGTCTCTACTAAGGCCACAAAGGCAACAGCTGCACATTCAGCTCTATTTTCCCCAGAGTCTGAATTCTTTCTGTTATTCCAGGTTGTCTCTATAAGACAGGAGGAAGGTATTTTATTCCCAGGAAGGATGCAGATATGCTGGGAGGATATTTATAAACAAATACTGGCCTATGACATGTTCATTTGCTAATTCATGAATGTTTATGCCATGACCTGTGCTGCGTGCAGTCCCTATACTCAAAGATAGCACAGTCCATTGTGGAAGGAAGGCACCAGAACAAATAGCCCCAGTTCAGTGAGTCTGACTCCTCCCATCCCCCATTTATTTTATGAGCTTGTGAACATGCCCCATAATGATCGCTTAGCAGGCATTTCCTCTTGTTCCATTCTTTTTTTTCCAAACCCTTCTGGCCCCAAGGTTAGTTACCTCCAAATAGCCAAGAGCCCATGCCTCAGCCACTCCCAGCATGCACTACCTCTACCACCACAACAAGAAATATCTGGCATCCTGAAGCTGCCAAAAAATGGGACTGTAGGATATGTCTTGAACGCTGTGGCTATACTGCATTCTTTACCTGAAGATTAAGGATGTCCCCTTCCCCTGCCACCCTTATGGGTAGCTCATCTGGTGCCCATTGAGGTTGCACAGGCACCCAAAGGCTTCCAGGGTCCACACTGAATTATTTCATTTTATCTGTATCCTGAGTCTTGTATGTGTCCATGGGACATTGAGTTGCAGACAAACACAAGTGATAGCAGCTCTAAAGACAGAGGTCTTATTCCTAGGCCTATCTCCTTCTTGGCTTCTTTTCAAGAGGCTCCTCAACCTCTTGAAAAAAGCCTACTCCCATTGCTCTCCCTGATACACACAGACATGACTGAGGGCCTACAGTCAGTTGCCACTCCACTACATACACATGTACACACATGTATACTCACAGCTGTTCTCCAGTGCACCCTAATCACCCTTCTGGTTTCTCATGGTCAAGATTTAACACTCCTAAACCTTACTCACTTGGGGAAATCAGGAGGACATGTGAACTCCACACTCCCCTTCTCAGGACAATGAGCTGACATATCCAGGTATACAAATATTTAGTGACTGTTGGCAATATAATGGAACATGAAACCTGATAGAATAAGATGTACGAAACAGGGAAATTTTGTCAGAATCGCTTATGCTATGATGTGCTCAATTGACCTGCCACTGAAAAACAGGGGAAAGAGGGAGACTGGCCTAAGACCAAGGGTGCCTAGCAGACACTGCTTTCCAAGGCCAGTTCAGTCACACTCAGCCTCTACTTGTCCAGACTCAGATCCTTCCTTCAATGATCCATCAAGATAATGAAAATCTCGCCTCCTGAAACCTATTCCCTTGGGGCTCTGGCCTCTGCCAGGTAAAGCTTTATTGTTTTTAGAAATCCCTGACCAATCAAACAAATTAATCTCTGATAAAAGATTAATGCAAGCATGGCAAATGGAGTTTACTTCTGCAGCCAGTCGTGATTGATTGGCCAGGCTACCTAGACTATACCTCCGAGACAGACAGTGGCCAGAGCTTAGCTCAGGGATCAATTCAGGATGTCTGCCCTGAAACCCCCCAGGGACAATGACACGGTAGGTGCTGCTGTATGCCACCCTAAGATTAGTGACAGCCCTGGGAACTGCCATCCCTCCCCGGGCACATACTTGCCTGTTGATATGACCTTTGGGGCTGGGAACCTTATGCCAAACAGTGCAAGATCTTGACCCATGAGGAGGTAGGTGGAGCAGGCAGACCCTACCATCTCCTTTCATGTGCCGGTAGGCCCTGGCCTCACCAGGAGCATCTCAGAGCACCCTGAGCAGTGTTTTCTGGGCCAAGGTGACAGGAGGGCTGAGAGGTCTCTTTCAGTCCATGTCAATGAGCGTCAGTAACTTTCACGGACCTGAGAAAGAAAGAAAATGAAAGTACACAAGTATGTCTCCTTTGCCCAAGGTGTGTCTGACATGGTGCCACACTTGCACTGGCGAACTCTGCACTGCCCTCACTACCATGTCGCCACCAGAAGACCTGCTCCTTGCCTGCCAGGTGTTGCAAACAAATCTTGTTCTCTCCTTGCAGGGAGGACATGGAAAGGATGTGTTAGTAGCTGAACTTGGAGTCATCCAGACAAGGTGTCAGTAAAGATGACACCTGAAGTCCAGAGGAGCAAGCTGCGACCCCTTATCTCTTCTTGCTTTTGGCCATCCAACCACCTGTGCTAGCCAATGGGTAGAGAAAGTGACCTCTGGCCCTTGCTTCTTGTATACTGGATGGTTACATACTACTTAGCTTTGTATCAGGCCTTCCTTCCCAGTTTACACAACCTTGTCCTGCCTCTGACCTTCTATAAAAAACCTGTCCTTCTTAGCTAAAAAGACACTTCTCCAAAGAGGAAATGCAGATGGCCAACAGGCATATGAAAAAATGTTCAACATCACTCGTAATAAGGAAGATGCAAATTAAAACCACAATGAGATATCATCTCACCCCAGTGAGAATGGCACATCTTAAAACAACTAGCAACAACAAATGTAGGCAAGGATGTGGAGAAAAAGGAACTCTCCTGCATTGCTGGTGGGAATGCAAACTAGTACAACCACTATGGAAAACTGTTTGGAGGTTCCTCAAACTGCTAAACATGGAGCTTCCCTATGACCCAGCAATCCCACTCCTAGGTATCTACCCAAAAGACAGAAAAACACTGATTGAAAAAGATACTTGCACACCCATGTTTATTGCTGCTTTATTTACAATTGGAAAAACATGGAAGCAGCCCAAATGCCCAAAAGTAGATGACTGGATTAAAAAGATATGGTACATATATACAATGGAATATTACTCAGCAACCAAAAAAGAGAAACACATGTCTTTTGCAGCAACTTGGAGGAACTGGAAACGATCATGCTTAGCGAGATAAGCCAGAAATAGAAAGAAAAATACTGGATGGTTTCATTCATAGCAGGAGTATAATGGACCAGGCAAGAAAATAACAAGAACAATGAACAGCCATATACTAGAGACATTTTGTGGGGGTGGAGTGGGGAATGGGATCAAAACGGGGGGGGGGGGTGGAGAGGGAAGTGCACGGGATTATGGTGATGGCACACGGGTGACTTGGTGATGGGAAACCCATGGGAATTACAATTGAGATGGGAAAAAAAAATGTACAAAATGATGTAAAAATAAACTGTTATATAATTTAAAAAAAAAAAAAAAACTGTTCTTCTTGGGCCCTCCCTGGTGGTGCAGCGGGTTAAAGCACTGCACTAAGAAACTAAAGCCACTTCCGTATGAGTTCGATTCCCGCCTGCCCTGGAGGAGATCCACATGGCAAGGCAGACCTCTCCTGGCCCGCCCACTGCTCCCCTCAGCAGTGCACTTCGTTGATCTGCCTGTTCCGCTCCCCGCTCTGTCTCTGGTGAATCCTCTCACCCTCCACATCTCTGGCCTGTACCCCAGTTCTATATGAATAAATTTTTTTTTAAAAAAACTGTTCTTCTTGAACCAATGAACTTATTGTCCAGTATTATTGCTGCAATAGTCCCCTTATCCATGGATACATTTCAAATCCCCAAGGGGTGCAAGGGCCACCAGAAGCCAGGAGACAGGCATGAAACAGATTCTTGTGCAGAGCTTCCAGAAAGGACCACCCTAACAATATCTTGAAATCAGACCTCTGACTTGAGAACTGAGAAAATAAATGTCTGTTGGTTTAAGTCTCCAGCGTGTGGTGACTGTTTACAGCAGTCCTAGGAAACTAAGACAGTCTTAGTGGTGAACTTTCAGAATGTCAGCCACCAAGGGGAGAGCCAGCCAGGGCTGCAGGCAGGGTGAGCAGGAGAGGCCTAGTGGCACTCTCAGGTCCTGCAAGAGCCTCTGTCCCAGCCCAACCTGGAACTGAGGTTTGTCTGCAGAGCAGGTTCACAGCTGGAGGAGCCATCTGAGTGAACACACCTGTTTTATGGGGTAGGAAACTGAGGTAGGGCTAAAAATGACTAGCCCTAAGTAACTAAACCATGAAAACTCTGGGACTACATTCTGATTTTAAGCCCATAGTGCTGGAAAGAACCCCAGAACTCAGGGACCCCCACTACCCTTCAGCTCCTCAGAAATCATTAGTTTGCCTAGGTCCTCACACTACCATCTCACTTTCTCGACATGGGCGCAAGAGATGAGCTACTGATGTCATCGATTAAGGCACTTCTAATCAATGTGTGCAAATTCTTACCACTTGTCTGCTCACTCCCCTGTGACCTTGCTTAGTTCACCATACCCCTCTGTGAGTCCCTCTGAGTCTCTCCATCTACAAAATGGTGGGGAAGTACTTGTGAATTCTTTGCCAACTCAAATATTTCAGGTTCAGAAGCAATTCTTCTTCTCACTGAAGAAGTCATCTAAGGCACAGCAAGTTATGTAAGGCTTTGTCAACTCCATCAGAGTGACAGTAAAAGAAGATGTCACACCTCTCCCCACTATATCCTGAGCTTGTTCCACAAAATGCCTGTGGGGCAGAGACACTCATCTCAGTGTCAGGTGTGAGATGCCCTGTAGTCGATCCCAGTACAGGTGAGAGTCACCACCACCTTGAAGACTCAGGTCTAGGTAGGAAGGTTGGAGTCTTACTAGATACTCACTCAGGTGAAGGGAAAATGCAACAAACTCCAGGGGCACTGAAGCCCTGCACATTTAGACCTCACAGTAGAGTCAATATTCATCAGCTAAATCTACCTTAGGATAAAATTCTATATAAGCACCCATGACTCTCCATGATCACTGCTTACCTGGTCAGCTTGGTCTTTTGTACCAACTCTATTAACCATCTCGGTCAATACCTGGTTGTCTGTACTTTCCCAAACACTGTCTATCCTCTCAGGCCTTCTATCTCTGTCTGAATGCCTTAACTTATGTACCAGTTACCAAACACCAATTAATTCTTCAAATTCCAACCCCAATGGCGGATTCTCTGCAGCAGGTTTGGGTGCTTGCTCCTGGGAGGTTATTTTTGTTGGGTTTTGTTTGCTTTTCCAGGGCTACAATTGTGCTTCATATAAAGGACACTAAAAATTAAGACAGACCCAGGGATATTCTAGGTGACCCATAATTCTTGGAAACTGAGTACAAAACCTAGGATGTTAGAAGAGAACCAAACTGATTCAGCTCTGCTTCTATGGGTCTGGCAGACCCCAGGCTGCTTCCCTCCAAAGAGAACTCAGAAACTCCTGCCAGGCCTCACCTCTCCAGCAAGACATGGCCTTCCATTCTGAGATTTGCACACTATTTACAGAAGTTTCCAGTCTATGAACAAGTCCCAGCTTGCCCAGCTAATCCAAATAAAGCACATCGGGGCTGTGGTAGTAAATTGGCTCACAGAAAGGGGCACTGGAGCAGATGCCTACAAATAGCAGACAATCCCCAGGCTCCAGAGGGGAGACCTCTGGTCAGTCTCCCTATGGGCTGAAATGACTCTTAATCACAGTGATTTCTGGATTCAACTGGAACACACTTTTCAGATGAGCTGTCATCTTCTCTCTCTCTTGCTCTCTCACTCTTCCTGGCTTCTTTTCTTCCTTTCTTCTTGCTTCCATTTCCTTTCTCTTCAAGTGTAGATGAAGGTAGATGAGAGAGAGGCTGACAGAAAACAGCTGAATCTCTTCCTGCAGCCCCAGGCTGCACAGGGGACTTATTAATCTGCATACCCAGAATTACACAACAGTACAGAAGCACAGGAGAGGAGGCACCCAAATCTGCTGCAGAGAATTTGCCATTGGGGTTGGAATTTGAAGAATTAATTGGTGTTTGGTAACCGGGACATTAGACATTCAGACAGAGATAGGAGACCCAGGCCTGAGAGGATAGTCAGTGTTTGAGGAAGTACAAACAACCAGGTATTGACTGAGATGGTTAATAAAGTTGGTACAAAAGACCAAGCTGACCAGGTAAGCAGTGATCATGGAGAGTCATGGGTGCTTATATAGAATTTTATCCTGAGGTCAATGGAAAAATGCAATTTAAGCAAGATAGTAACCTCACCAGATTTACCTGAAGGAGATTTCTTTTACCCAGGTAGAATAGAGAAGATGTGACAGGTCAGTGTTCCTGTTGCAACAACTAGGAGGGAAAGGCTAAGTTTGTTTGGGTTTTTTTTTGGGGGGGGGGGAGATTTAGATTTTTTTCTCTTAATCTTTTTTTTTTTTTTTAAGATATAAGGAATAAGGCTTAGATGACCTTTAGATAAACCAAAATTCTAAGCTTTCAAATTTAGCCTGATGAATATTGACTCTTTTCTTCCTTTGAAACTCCTACTGATTCAGGGAGAGCGTGGGCTGGTGATAAGACTGGGTCCAGGCAGAGGGACCTGATCACAGAAAGAGAGACAAGGGACGCTGATCAAGGTCATTTGGTATTGGATTGGAAACTGGAGGAACTCCAAAGCTAAAATTGGTTTATCCTAGGGAAGCACTGGTGGATGGGAGCAGGAAGAGATAATAGAGGGAATCTGTCTTCCTTCACCAGGGTTGAAAGGGCCTACACCCAACATACCAGCCTCTTTTAGGATATTTGCCAGAATTTTTAACACATGCAGAGCAGGAAGATAAAGATCAAAAGTCCAAATACCAGTGCTGTTGACTTAATTGGGTTGCATGTTATTTTTCCAGAATTCTTTCCTTGATTGTAAGCAAAATAAAGAGAAAATAGAAAATTCAGTGAGGGTTGGATATGGATTGAGGCATCTGCTGATCAACCTCAAGTCCATGATTAGCCACTCATACAACCTGCTGTGTATGAACTACCTCACCAGCTCCCAAACTGCTGGTGGGCTAGCCCTACAATAAACATCCTTATCCCATGTCATTCATACTGATGTGGCTTCTCTGGTCAAATTCTAACCTTTACTATAACTATTCTATTATTTAGTTAAATTATCACTTATAAATATATATCAATGTTTTAAATAAATAAATATATTATATATATATATATATATATATATATATATATATATACACACACACATTTGTCTTTCAGGGAAAGACAAAACTGATGACTGATGACATTAAAACAGTATTTAAACAAAAGGAAGAGATATAAATTTCCATTCCTTTTTTTTTTTTTTGGATGAGGTAATATTTTGCCTAACAGGGAGTCTAAGCTCACACTCTCTATCATCAAATAAGTTGCAAGTTCTCATCTGTGAAAATCATTCACAGGCAGTGGACCAGATTTGGCCTAAAGTAATAGCTTATGGCTTTCAGTTCCTCCAACAGAGAAGAACTTCCAGGATGAAGCTCTATAGAGAGCTGTCAGGCTCTATAAAACCTCAGAAAGATTTCACTCAAAGAACAAGAACAAGCTAAAGATGAGCTGAGTCACACTAAAAGTGCAGCTCATCTCTGACCCAACATCCCTGACTGGATTGAGGTGATAATCTTTTTACCTAACAAAGAAAAAAGACATAAAGGAATTCTTGATGGTTGAAGATATTACCTGAAACCTCTATAGCTCTGTCATATACAATGATCAACGTATAATGAAAAATTACTAGATACGAAAAGAGACCAAAAAAATATAATTGATAATAAAGAGAAAAAATAGGCCCTGTGAGAAGGAAACTTCTATGTTATGTTCATCCCCTCAGTAACATAAACCCTGTTATGTGCTGTGTGCCACGTGCAAGTTTAGGCCTGGGGATGCAACAGAAAACAAGGCAGGCCAGGCTAATGCTCACAGAGCTACAACATTCCAATTGATTCTGGGCCCATTCATAACTATATGGCAGACAAACAAGAAAATACTCAATTTGTAAAAAGTGAAACAAGAAAATTAAAACAGGATGATACACTATAAAGTGATACTTATGGTAATCAGGAAAGTTTTTTAGCTTAGATGTGAACAATAAGAAAGATGCAGTCATGTGGAAATCTGGGTTACAATTATTTCAGCTAGGACAAATATCCTGAAAAAAGAACAACTTTGCAGAAGGCTGGTGTGGTACAGGACAGTGGGCGCTGTAGAAAAGAGTAACAGTAAGGTGGAAAGGTGAGAAGGAGTTAGTTGCATGAGTTCTTAGTCATTTTGACATGGGGCTTTACTTCGTGTGCAGTGGAAAGTCACTGGAGGCCTACACTTCTTTCAAAGCCCTCTTTGTGGTTCTGGCTACCGTTAACCTTGATTTTGTGGTTCTAATTCTTGAACTATTCGTAAATCTCTCTCCAAAATTCTTCCACCCCATGCCCCCTCCTGTCTGCCAAAAGGCTCAATCCAATAATTCTTGGAGTCATTCTTGACTGCTCTGGTTCTCTCACACTCTACTTGAAACTTACAAAAAAGCTATGGGTCCACCTTTGGTATGTATCCAGTATCTGGAAGTTCTCACCACCCCCTCTTTGGCCACCATCATCTCATGTGTGGGTTATCTGAAGTATCTGTTTCGTCTTCTGTATCCTACAGTCTCTATTGTAGAGGGAATATCTTACAAAGTCACCAGATCAGATTATCTCACCCCTCTGCTCAGAGCCTCCATCTCACTTATTTCTTGCAAGAGTTTGCAAGGCTTCATGGCATCCAACTTTCATGAGTTCCTCCCCCCACACTCCATCCCCAACTCCCATGGCCCTTGTTTACACAGGCCCTGGAACACTGGCAGCCTCTTACCACCAGGATTTTGCTGCCCTGTTGTACCCATACTTCCCTCTGTCTAGAATTCCCTTCTTCTAGAAGCCCCATGGCTCACTCTCTCCTCCAGCAGGCCTCTATTCCCTGGCACATCTTGGTGGAGCCCTGCCTGCCTGTCCTAATGGTTAATGCTCCCACCTGGCACTCTGGATCCTCCTCACCTAGCTTAAGTTTTCGTTTTTTTTTTGTTTGTTTGTAGACCTCATCACCTCCTAAAACATTCTATAACTGACTGTTATTACCCATTTTTTACAGTAATTACTACCGATCTACTCTTTTCTGCCAAAATGAACAACTCTCTCTGAGGAGAATCTTGCCCATTTTCTTCTCTTGATACCAAACACCTACAGCAGCATTTGCCACACAGTGCTCAAGTAGATATTTTTTAAATAAACGTTTTTGATATTTCAATCATTAAAAAAGTTTTCTTCCATGCCTGAGGTCAGCATTGATCATGACCATCTTTATATTCATGGTATTTCAATCATTCAAGAAAATAAAACAGTGTTCTAGAAAAAAAATTGAGCACTGTACACAGAGCAAAAATTCAGTCGCTTGGCTTCCAGCTGGACATGATGGATTAAACACATGTATCCTCCCCAAACTCCAGGACAAAGAAGAATCAACCCCAAGATACAGAAAGAGAAAAAAGAGAGATAATAGCAGACAAGGCATAGCAACAAAAAGTCATAATGGACGTCAGATGGATGAGGGACCACACATAGGCAGTGCAGCCGAGGGTTTGTGGTACTCATCCTCAGGGAGGGGCCAGCAGCATGAACAGTTCCCACTATAGCATCAGCACACCCAGCAAGTACACGTGACCTCTGATTCCATCCAACGATGATACAACTAAATTGGAAAGATGCTATCAGGGAATGTCTATCTGAAGTTAGAGGGAGTAAGAGAGATAAGTCTTATCCATGTTCGGAATTCAATAGCAAATAACCAAAACCTAAAACGCAAAAGCTAACAGTGTAAAGATGGTAGAAAGTGCCAGAAGAGTTGAAAGTGTTCACCTCTGGAAGTGTGAATTGCATCTGAAGAGGGGTGGCGAGGAGCCTGCTGGTTTTCATTATAAGTCTTATGGAACTATTTGTCTTCTTAAACTATGTCCATGTGTTACTTTTATAAAAACAAAAATTGGATTTTGGGGCTGCTGTGTGAAGAATAGATTGGAGGAGGGCAGGAATGGAACCAGAGAAATCCATTAAGTGGTCCAGGGGAGAGACAATGAGGGCTGGGCCCCGTGTGGTAGGAATGAAGCGGAGAAAACTGGATGCACTTGCAAAGTTCTGCAGAGTCCACGGGACTTCCTGAAGAATTAGATAGCAACGGTGGAAAAATGAGAGGAACCAAACATAACTTCCAGACATTTAACTAGATCAACTAGCTGCCGCCAGAATTAAGAGCCAGGTGAAACAAGCAAAGTTTCACCTGGACACCGTGCTCAAGGAGGCCCTTGGTGTGATCTGATGCCATTATTGAGATGAGGAAATTTTGGCCAAAGCATAGGAGGAGAGAAAAGATAGAAGTTTTACTTTGACTAAATCACAATCAAGTCATCTGTTAATGGCCCCCGTTCAGCTGCCAAGCAGTGCAAATCTGCAGCTCAGGGAGAAATCGGGGTGGCAATAGCCATTTCAGTGCCTCAGCATAGAGGTGATGCTTAAAAACATGGGTCAGGACTGGGCACCCAGAGCCAGTGGCTGTGATGCACTCAGATCGACACACTGGTAACAATGAGGAGAGGAGCCCACAGCCAGGGAGGGGTGGGGGAACCAGGAGTGGCTGTTGTACTAGAAGCCAAGAAGAAAATTTTTCCAGAGGATGGCCATCGCGAATGTTTCACACCCACAATCCTTTATGGAAACTGTGCTCCTGTCTTGGCCCTCGCTGACTTTTTTAAAAGACTTATTTATTTATGCATACAGAACTGGAGTACAGGCCAGAGGTACAGGGGCAGTGAGAGGATTCACCAGAGAGTGAGAGGCAGAACAGGCAAATTATGAAGTACACTGCTGAGGGGAGCAGTGGACAAGACACGAGAGGTCTGCTGCACCATGTGGGTCACCTCCGGGGCGGGAACTGAACTCTCACTGAAGCAGCTGTGGCTTCATAGTGCTGCGCTTTAAGCCATTGTGCCACCAGGGAGGGCCCCCCTTGATGGTTTTTAAGGACAGGATTTTGGTCTTTCATTCAACAGCTATTTATAAAGCACCTAAAGTTTCAGGGACAGTGTCTGGCACAGTGGGTACAGAGATTAGAGCAAATGCTGTTATCCAGTAGGACCACACTCTCTGGTAACACTTTCTGCTCTGGAACCCACAGATAAAACACCCTCTGTGTAAGTAGGAAGTCTGTCCCTAGGCCATTGGCTAGGCCCCAGGCAAGGCCACTGACCCTCGATGGGGTATGAGCCACCTAAATATTTCTTCTCTCATAAGGTGTAGCCTCACTGGAACACAGCCATACACTTTGGAGAAAGACATGCCCAGGATGGGCCACAAAAGAGCCTACTGGTGATTTACACATTCAGCCCAGATCCTAGTACAGTCCCTGACACATAGGACTGCATGGGATGACGAATGAAGGGATGAAGAGCTTATCCTTGTTAAAATACAAACAATCCTTGGCAACAACAAAAACACAGACAAGGTATTGCTTTTCATAGGAGACCCTGACAGAGGCCATCTGCAGGACAGAGTGTCTGCCTGGAGATAAGATCTGGGTAAGGACAGCCCGCAGATCTGCCCCGGGGACTCCTGAGTCCAGGCCGAGTCCATGTACCTGCTCCTGACTCCTCAGCAGCCTGATACTCTCTCATGTGCTCAGGCTTGGTGCCGGGGCTCACCCACCAGGCCACCTCCACAGCATTTGGCTTAAGCAGCATTTCGAAGGCACCTCCAACAATCTTGGCCCAACAGGCAGCAGCTGCAAACTCCCAGTTACAGACTGCATTCTTGGCGGGGTCTTCCCTGGCCTTGGGATCCCATCTCTATGGAAACTGGCCCTGGAGCCAGAAAAAGAGGAGGACAGCCCCTCCAGGCACACACAGACACCTCCACCTTTGCTGTCCTCCCAACACAACACCCTTTGTGTGGCAGCTAGAGAAGGTAGCAAATGAAAGATGCCCCTTTACTGGTTCTTGGCTCAAAGAACTATTTGGCCCTTATCTCGGTCAGCCTGTGGAACTTTCCAGAGTCAGGTGTCCAAGCACTTATATGGCTGTCCGAGTCTGGAATGGCTTTGGGAGTCTCATGGCCACTCAGATATGCAGTTTGCTGGTTTTAAAACAAATGTTCTTCAGGGTTGCTGAAGGTTATGCGGTTGAAGCTTGTCCCACCCATGCCATGTCACAGGGTGTCCGGATGGCGGAACATGGGCCGATGTCCCACCACTATGGTACACACTGAGCAGGACAGCAAGCCCACACAGACCACCTGCAAGGTGTGGACCACCTGCCTGGTCACACTGTATGTGCTGACATCCCTGTCTGGATGTGGGACATGTTCATGAGGGGACAGGGCCATCCCACCTGGACGCCATTTGGCCCCCTACTCCTAGCCCCGTCAGCTTCAACCATGTTGATTTTTCCAGTTAGTTGAATTGCTAATTGTCTGTTGCCCTTGTGGTTTTATGAGGTCATCAGTTTAACTTTATCATATTGATAAAAACAAGCTCAGTGGACATGAAGGCATTTCTGAAAACAGCAAATGGTCACCT
Source organism: Condylura cristata (assembly GCF_000260355.1). Taxonomy (NCBI): domain Eukaryota; kingdom Metazoa; phylum Chordata; class Mammalia; order Eulipotyphla; family Talpidae; genus Condylura; species Condylura cristata. Next base: position 12,564,385 of record NW_004567115.1, read on the forward strand.
CAAGGTGAGCCAAGTTACATTGAAGCCCATCAGCTGTGTGCATGCATGTGTGTGTGTCTGTGCATTTTCTACATGGGTGTGTGAGGGAACATACTTTTTGTCTAATACTCTCTGTCTAATTGGCATGTCATAACGGTATTTATGCCCTGGAACAATCGTCTCCTTCTCCCTGCCCCTTATATGAGACTGTTATTATGGAAGAATATATAATAATGGAAAAGCAGATAAATTATGTCAAACATGTGTAATGAGGCCACAACCATAAAGTGCTATCTTTTTAAGTAATAAGGAAAAGGCAGTATACCTAGAGTATGTTCAACAGTGCACACAGACCACGTCACACCGCATTACCTGCTCACTCAGGGGTCTGCACAGACACACAGAGTAGGAAGGAACACCCTTCATGCGAGCGAGGGACCACATGATTGGTGGCGAAATGGGTGTGGATTTTTTCATATTCTGTCTGAATTACCCCCTAACTCATGTTTAGGTGGTAAATAAAATACAGCCCACAGCCGTAGGCTTGCCTTTCTCTTATTCCCCTTGAAACCTGATTTTATAAGGCCATTTTCAGACACTGAAGGTAATCAGGCCAGCAGATTTCACTTACGTGCCACGTTCATCTGAGTCTTCAAGAGCCAGTACAAGTGGTTGTCTCACGATACAGACCAGGTGCGAAGCCACGCCAGGAAGGCAAGGGAGTTTTGTGAGCTGGTGAAAATCCCAGAGGCACTTCCGAGTTTTGTGACTTTAGCAAGTCACGTAACTTCCAGAGCCTCAGGTCCAGCAGTGTCAATGGAGATGATACTAGAACAGCGCCCCCTGGTTGTTGGAGGATTCACTGACCTGAGCACAGAAAAGCAATTAGGACAGACATACAGGGCACAGGTGTCAAACTGGGATGGAGACCTGGCCTGCCTGACCCTGCAACACTCGTGTTTTTCTGTCCTCTAATAAAGTCCCTGCATGTGGATGAGCTGCAGAAATATATGGATGTCTGCGCCAGACTCTGTGTTTTCCCCAGGATGGGCCCTACTTTCCCATGCGGACTCCACAGGACTCCTGACACCTCTGCTGAGAAGGGTCTAACGCCCAGCTCCACCATGCTGCTGTGAGTGTGGCATGCCACCACCTGCCAAGACACACATCTGTCCATTCACCAAGACCAGAAGGGCTCAACCTCCTCCTGTGAGTCAAGTATCTGGCCCAAGGAAGCAAGGAAGGTCATGGCCATGTGTGGGCAGGCTCTCCTCTCCATAAACTCATCTCTCAATAAATGATGAGTGTTGCCACCTCTTAGTAGAGAAGCCAGAACAATACACGTTCAACTCTTTCCAATCAGGGTTGTTTCCACAAGCCTTTGGCTTCTGTGGGGAGCATTTGGTTTAAAAGGAAATGGAATTTCCCCTTCAATATTCTTCTTGGATGACAGGTCTGTGATTGGAATCAGGGCATGAAAAATCATGCCCCAGTAGTTATTTCCATTAGTGGCTTTTGACTTTGCAAGGACACCATGAGCAGAGCGCCCAGCCTCTCTCACCTCCCACTTCCCACCCCCCACAGCTCAGGCAGGTCCTGGCCTGGAGCTTCACTGTATTTCAGAGCCCTGTGCTCCCTGGGCAGGAACTTGGCTAAATCACCTTTGCAAAACTCTGCTGCACAGCTGCTTCTTATATCATTGTGCCATAAGCCTGCATTCTACTCCAGTCTCCCTGCACGCCACAATGGTAAGGGCCACCCCCCACCCCCAACCATGCACATACGCACACACAGTGCCTGTACACATGACCATGCTTGCTTCTCTGTTGCCAGAGAAAAACTAATCATCATGGAAAATGAGGGAGAAAAAAATGTTCATTGTCTAGGATCCAGGGCATGAGAACCCAAGAAAGAAGCAGTGCAACCCTAAGAAAGAAGCAATCTGGAAATTCAGAAGAGAAAAATGGGACAACTCAAGAATGAGTCCTTGAAAAGGTTCGCTGAAAGATGGCACTTACAAGCAATGGCTGGCTGAGTCTGTCTCCTGCCCTCGCCCAGGAGCCCTCACAGACCGCCACACCTCTGTGATAGCCCCCACACCAGCGCAGGTCTGGGCACAATTTCCAGCTCAGGGAATGTCTGTTGTGGCTGCAGTGGAGGAGGTAACAAGAGGAGCAGGATAGCTTCTGCTCAGAGACCAGGTGCTGTTTTCCTGGGGGTAGGAATTGCCAAATGACAGTGTGTGTGCTGAGCAGGATGTACATGCTAAGAAAAAGGTGTCCATCCCGCTCAACAGAGAGAGGGCTGCTCTGGGAAAGCCGCAGGTCTGCTCCTGGGCAAGGAGGCTGGCGTGTGCAAGCAGCGCTGTGCATCGGAGGCTGCAGGACTGCCCTCAGTAGAGAGCTCCCCCAACTTCCAGGAACCTCAGGAAGACAAGCCCCTGCCCTTCACAGCTGTGCTCAGGAGCTGGAAGAATCACTTCCAGGAATGTGCACCAGAGGCCAGAGGAGCGATGGAGATGGCTAACGTCTGGGCTGGGGCAGGGCGTGCCATGCTGAGCTGCCAGCATTCCTGCAAGATGCCCTTACCTTCCTCCCAGAGCCTGAGCCCGATGCCCAGCACCAGGGCACCGAAAGATAGCAGCCACCAGGCGGGATGCTTTTGACCCGGTGCCAAGAGGATTGGGGCCTGGACTCACTGCCAGGCCCGCTGGAAGTCAGGCCAGTGTAGGTGCAAGTGAGGCAAAAGCACCAGAAGGAAGAGCGCTGTCCTCTCCCTGCTCCCCCACCGGCGCTCACACCGCAGTGGTGGGTGAGGTCCCTGGCTGCCGACTGCGGGTTGGGACTGGCAGCCAATGAATCCAGCCCAGAGATGAAGAAGTGTTTCTCCACAGAGGCTCCGGCCTCCTGGGAACCCAAGTATAGCTGTAAACCAGCCATAACTGAGCCCATATTTTTCTGTTCCCTGCCATTTTATATAAAGAATCGTTCTATCCAATAAGGAAAATAAATAACACCTGGCATCACTTAAGAACTGTGTTTGGAAACAAAAATCTGAAAAATGTGACTTCAACACAATTAGGGCTTTATTTGTATTTGTGTGTGTATTTAATTATTTCTGCTCACAGAAGAAATCTAAAATCATTAGCCCCAGGCTTCTCTCCCTGTTCCATTAAGTCATTTAGGGATCCAGTCTCCTTCTGGCCCTCATTCTCCAGGGGTGGCCCTGGTCCTCACATCTGCAAGCTAAGACTGGAGTTTGAGACATCCCAGCTAAGGTCCAGGCAGGAAGAGGAAAAAGAGCAAAGGACAAAGCTTGTGTGTTGTGAATCTACTCTGTTTGAAATTACTTCCTGGAAGCCCATCTGACATTTTTTTTCTGAATATCTTATTGGCTAGAACTATATCACGTGACCACTCCATCTGCAAGGGAGATTGAGAATTTTTTTTTTTTTTTTGGATGAACACATCGCTGCCCCAACTAAATGGAACTGCTATTAATCAAGAAGGGGAGTAGGCAGCTGACAGTCTCCACCACAACCCTATGTAACAGCTCTTGTCTCAGTCAGTTCATGGACACTTTGTCTGGGAAATGGATTACAAAGTAGAAGCAAGAGAGAGGCGGAAAGGAGAGCAAGCAGAGTCTGTGACTAGAGCCTGGAAATGGGGCACCCAAGCTAGCTTAGATGCAAATGAGAGCACATGTGTTAGGGTGGCCAAGTCATAGTTTGCTTGAACATAAGACAGAAGTGTTAAAAATGGTGTTAAGGTCCTCCCTGGTGGCACAGTAGGTTAAAGCACAGCACTAAGAAGTTAAAGCCACTTCAGCCTGAGTTCAATCTCTGCCCTGAAGGTGACCCACATGGCACAGCAGACCTCTCCTGACCTGCCTGCCACTCCCCTCAGCAGTGTACTTTGTCAGTAGGCCTATTCTGCATCCCACTCTGTCTCTGGTGAAGCCTCTCACCACCCCTGCACCTCTGGCCTGTACCCCAGTTCTATATGTATAAATAAATAAACCTTTTTAAAAAAAAAAAAAGAAGTGGTGTTAAAATCCCAGCCAGTTGGTCACCCAAAATGTACATTGGCGTATGTGTGTAAAGAGGTTATTATTCCACTGGGTGCACTAGACCAGTGCTTCTCAAGATGTTGTCCAAGACCTCTAAGGGGCCCCAGGACACTAGTAGGAGGTCTGTGAGGTCAAACTATTTTTCTAATAAGCTAGATGTCCTTGGCCTGTTCGCTTCTCTTTTCTGTCACCGGTATACAAAGGCGTTTTCCAGAGGTTATATGATGGGATATATTGCAACCATTAGGATACAAAAGAAGACATGAGAATTCAGCTGTCTTCTCTGCTGTTAGAGAAAGGAAATAGATAGGATACACCCAAAGAGATTTTTCAGTAATGCAAAAGAATCCTACTCTGCTACTTACTTTTGTTTTGAAAAATAGTCATTTTCATTTTAAAGATGTATTCATATATAATGGTTATTTTAAGTGAATTGATAATTTTTATTTCTTTATCAGGTTTTAATATGTGTTAATAGTTGTGGCCTATATTTAAAAAAAGATTTCTTGGTGGAGGGTGTGGTATGGTAATCTACATCTGAAGAGGTGTGAATCTGTACCATGCATCATATACAGCCTGATATGCAGAGTTACTCAATAAAAAAAGAACTTTACAGAGATTCTTTGCATCCTCAAAAAATTTGTAAAGTGTAAAAGAGCTTTGAAACCAATAAGTTTGATATATACTGTACTGGTCTTACCTAGACGAGACTAACAAGGGTGTGAGAGTGGGGAATTGGGGTGGAGACATTCCTGATTGAAAACGGGGTGATGACAGGGCCTCAGGGGTGCAGACTTCAGAGGGTGGCAACCCTTGGTACTTCAGCAGCAGAGTGCAAACCAGCCTCCAGTTAGTGCAGCTCAGAATATGCCCAGCTGGGCCTGCTGTGAACTCTTCACCCCCTTGACTGTTGATAGGAACAGAACTGGAGAGACCTGTTAGAAACTTCCATAGCAACCTGACAGAGTAACTTTATGTCTGTTGAAACTATTAACACAAAATGTGGGGCTTGTATTTTATTACATCTTCTCTCATTTTATTTTTTTAGCTTTTTACTTTTAATGTAGCTTGTAAACGTATTCCATGACGCATTGGAAATATTGAAAATATAATCCTTTCATGCCTGAGATGAAGGGATAAATACTGGTTATCCAAGCAAGGAGGGAAACAAAGTATTATGTAGGAAATGTTGTGCTTCAGGGGAAAACTACATTGTTTAGAGCATACTCCTCCTGATTATCTTATCCAAGTCTTTCATTGAACTGCTTTTGCAATTTTATAAATTGTAAACTAACAACAGCACAAAAAAATTTCTGCCTGCAGACATGCAAACTTCTGTCAGGCAACTGGCTTTCTCCCCTCACTGTGGAAAAGACCAGCTTTACCTTCCCGTGCTCATTCATTTCAATATTCCTGATCTTTAATTGTGTCTGTTATTTGGGTTATCCTTTGGAGGAGTTTCTCCATCCCACTGTTTTTTTTTGTTGTTGTTGTTGTTAATGAGTTAAATAAATCATTAATACGTGTCCATTAAAAGATAATATGATCCTTCACATTGCTCAGCCATTCAGTTTTCAGAACTCTGCTCTTAGACCCTACCATCGATAATGACCTGTGACCACCTGAAAGTCACTTCCATTCTCTTCCTGCTGATGTCTGTGAGCCTTCGTATATTTGCATCAGACCCAACCATCACAAAACACATTTTTTGTTTTGCTAAGTAAAACCACATCACTGTGAGTTCCTGGCTTAATGCTTGTGATTGGAAGCCAAGCTGAACCCAACCTCAGCCCCATTTGCTAAGTCTTGGCAGAAAAACTTCGTTGAGAGGATCCAGATGCTGAAGACAGTTGCCATAAAGACTAACTTCAGTTGCAGAGGGTGGTTCAGTTACCAGTGCCTCTGACTTGCAAGAAAACCAAAATGATAGTCTTAGCCACCTGCCATCCTGGAGGGTAGAAGTGTCATGTCTGAAGTTCCAGTGTGCCTAGCAAAAGAAAGCAGCGCCCCAATTGGTGCCTCAGTTCCTTGGGATCTTGGTGTGCTTGTCAGGTAAAATGTCCCTCAGGCAACAAGTTCCGAGTATACAAGTCCACTCAGACTCTCCTAGAAATACCAATTTTTTTTCTCATTTTTAAAAATTTATATATAATAGCTTATTTTTACATCTTTTTGTGTATTTTTCCATCTCAGTTGCAATCCTCTTGGGCTTCCCATCATCAAAGCACTCATGTGTCATCACCATAGTCCAGTGCATTTCCCTCCCCCCACTGTTTTTGATCCCATTCCTCACTCCATCCCCACAAAATGTCTCTGGTATATAGCTGTTCATCATTATCATTATTTTCTCGCTATGAGAGAAACCATTTGGTATATTTCCTTTTCTTTCTGGCTTATTTCACTAAGCATTATCTTTTCCAGCTCCTTCCATGTTGCTGCAAAAGGCATTTGTTTTGTTTTGTTTGTTTTGTTTTGTTTTTGGTTGCTGAGTAATATTCCATTGTGTATATATACCACATCTTTTTAATCCAGTCATCCATTTTGGGGTATTTGGGCTGTTTGCATGTCTTTCCAATTGTGAATAAAGCAGCAATAAACATGGGGGTACAGGTATCTTTTTGAATCAGTGTTATTGTGTCTTTTGGGTAGATACCTAGGAGTGGGATTACTGGGTCGTAGGGAAGCTCCATGTTTAGCAGTTTGAGGAACCTCCAAACAGTTTTCCATAGTGGTTGTACTAGTTTGTAGCTCTGCAGGAGAGTTCCTTTTCCTCCACATCCTCGCCAACATTTGTTGTTACTAGTTTTTTTAAGATGTGCCATTCTCACCGGGGTGAGGTGGGAAATACCAATCTTTTAAGTAAGTTACTAAGGTAGAGTTTATAGACTAGAAAATCCACTTGTTTAAAACATACGACTTAATGACATTCAGTAAATTTGTGAAATTGTGCAACCATCATTAATATCTAATTCTAGAATATTTCCATCATGCCAAAAAGTAATCTTGTACCCTTTTACAAATGCTAACAAATGCCAAGGCAGCCACTAATCTACTTTGTGTCTCCCTAGATTTACCTTTTCTGGACATTTCATAAAAATGGATCATACAAGATATATGTTTTGAATGTCCTTTGTTAAAGCATATTTCAATCAGTACTTCATTTCTTTTTTTAGGCAATTTGTATTTCATTGTGTGGGTAGGTCACATTCTGCTTTCCATTCTCCAATTCATGGCCATCTGTATTGTTTTCACCTTTTGGCACTCAATGTTGCTATGAACATGCATGTACCAATCTTTGGATGGACTTATTTCTCTTAGGTAAATACACAGGATTGGAATTTCTGGATCACATGGTAAATTCATGTTTACCTTTTTAATAAATTGTTTCAAAGTATCTTGCCATATTTACAATCCTTCCAGGAAGGGTTCCAATTACTCCACATCCTAGTCAGTACTTATTATTATCCATTAGGTTATAACCTCTTTTGTATGTGGGGATTTGAATCTGGAAGCAAGTAAAGTGAAGCCAAGCCAGAGCTGACTTGTCCTGGGTAGCTAAGGAAGCTTCCCCTCATCTGCTGCAGTCCCAGAAGACTGGATTCCTTTCCTTCTTGAGCCTTGATTTTTCTATTCTTTTTGAGGTCTGTGTACTCCCATGTATTTCCAATACATTTTTTAAATTATGATAGATTGGGGAGGAGGATTCTGGCCCTCCCAACAGCACACATTTGATTTGTACACTTCCCCAGCCCCCACTGCTCACCCCAGTGACAACCAACAAGTCCAAGCTTTGCCTACTGGGATGAGCCTACCAGAATCCTGGAAGCCGGCATTTATCCTGAATGGAGACCAACGCTGGGGAAAACCCCTTCAGCAACAAGAAGGCTGGGGCCCTCCCCAGTTCTCTCCAGGTGCCTGGGGGACAAGCTGCATGTTCTTCCAGGCTGCTACTCACTGCCCTCACCTACTGCAGGCTCAGCTGAGTTGCATCACTCCAGAGAATCATGGAATCATATGAAGCGGTGAGAGGGACAGTAGCCTTTGAGAAATTTGATGAAGATGGAACCATGCAAAATGGAAACAGGGAAAATGTCTGTCATGGTATCCTCTGAGGACTTCTCCAAGGTGCATTCTTCCTGGGTGACCAAAGTTGATGCAATAAAGTATAAAGAACTAAGCGGCCTGTGGTGAGCCCCTTGACCTCCCAGAGCAATAGTTGGCAGGAAGGCTGGTGAGGCCATGCTGAGGAGCGCACCAGCACAGTGACGGGTGCACGGCTGACACTTTCCCAGCCCCATCATTGTGCCAGAGCTTACTGAGAAGTGAAATAACATGACCCTACATCAATCTTTGGCTTGGAGAAACACTGTCCACTCAGGAGTAAATGAACGCTTATGCTGCGGGTGTCTAGCTAAGCCCTCCTGCACCTGCCGTATACATCCAGGCAAGCCACACATCACACTTAGTCTCAGCTTCTCATCCCTGAGTGATGAACACGACAGTGCTTTGCTCAGACAGGGCTGGGACACTCACATGAGATAGTGAATAGAAGGCACTGAGCAGAGAGAACTGGGCCGGATTGTAATTGTGGTTACTTGCATTTTTCTCATCTTTCTCAGGGTTGAAAAGCTGCTAATGTGAAGCTGACTGAGGGAAGAGCAGAGTCATGTTGGGTGGACAACAAGGGCCCCAATGATATGAGGGAAGACTGAGGTCCGAGGGCACCATCCTGCTAGACCTCTGGTGATGGGAGCCCATTACCACACCAGCTGGAGAGCTCTTGGCCAGCCAGCACCTCAGCTTCCAAGGCCGCAGCTGACCCCACCCCAGGTCAGATGTGTGCTCAGTGGCCTGAGGTTTCCAGGCCTTCCTGGCCCAGGACAACTGGTGTGTATGCTCAGTAACTTGAGCCTACCTTCTGAGACCTGAGAAACTGAGAGAGGACAGACAACTCTTTCTTCAGACAACCACAAGGCCAATAAACAAGTTTTCAGGGAGACCATGGCCAGCTCAAAAGCCTACAGTCTGGCTGTCCGCTTGGGGATTATCCAGGCTTTTCCTTTTCACAATGGCAGCAGCGGCAGTACCTTCCCTTACATACTCCCATTTCTTCCTCACTATGGTCGGTGAGGCAATGGATAAAAGTGAAGACCCCAGAGTCACACAAACCAGGCTACGAACCCTAGATCTGCCGCAGGCTGACGATTTTGACACTGAGCAAGGCAATCATCCACTTAGAGCCTCAGTTTTCTGAAATTATAATACCTACTTCACAGGGCTGCTGAGAATTAGATGGGGCCATGTAGCTCCCTTGGGAGCCCACAGGCTGGCTCAGTGAGCCATCAGCATAGGCAGCCACATGCATCAGCAGAGCAGAGTCCCACTCTGGGTGGCAGGACAGGGAAGCCACTTGGCCAGAGCATATGTTGTTCTGGGGTGCTCTCACTATTGTTAGCGGTGGATACTATATGCCTTCATGGTTGTTTCCCTGGGACCCGCTAACTCAGCTGGCAGCAGACTAGAGAGAAACAAACCCTAGGTTCAGGGTTCTGGCCAGAAAAAAGTAGAAAGCACCAACTAAGACATCATCTACCACTTCTTATTGTCCACACCCTCTGCTCCCCCCAAATCACAACATCCTTCAGAAGGGGCTAAAGATGGGCACCCACAGCTGAAACCACAATAAGATCATGAGTGGTTTTATTCTAAACACAGACTCTAATAATACACAAGAGCCACCAGGCACATGTACATGCCAGACTGGGACAGAGTGAAGGATGAAAGCAGACAAGACTCCTCCCTCCTCACAAGGGTATGTGGACAGCCCCAGAGAGCAGCCCCCGAGTTTGTGAGTACTTGACCTGAGGTGCTGCACCTTCTCCATAGAAACCATCTTATAGAAACCATGATTTTGAGGTTATCAATTTAAATCATAAAGATCTGTTCAAGTCATAATTTGTCAGCAATACTGTGTTTTTTAATTAAAATAAAATCTGTGCGAGGACACATTAACATGCACAACCCAATTAAATGTGATGTAGTATCCACCCTGCTTCCAATGCTTCTTCAGGCCTGCACTTTAGTCACGTGACCCCACAGCCTCTGGACAGGTTCTGGCTCCAGCCAGAGTCCTGATCAGGGAGCCCGCATGACAGGCACAATTCTTGCCAGACTGTGTTCAGGAACCTGACCAGCACCTGGCATCCCTCTGGCGACTTATTATTGGTCCAGGAATAGGTATGAGACCCAAGTTGGTACAGTTTAGACTGAAGGAACATTCTTGCATCCTTTGGGTGGAAAAGGGTTTTCCTTGCTCTCTTGCCAAACATGAACAGAAAGCGCATTGTCCCAGTGGCTGCCGGCTGCCATCTTGCCAGCACAGCTGACAAGCCTGCTGAGTACAAAGCTGTACCCCAAAAGCACAAAGCCAGAGATGGCAGGGAAAGGTGCCTGACTTCGTTGGGCAAACCACATCATGCCCACGTCCAGGCTTCCTGATTCTGGGTCTGTTTGCAGCCCAGCTTGCCCTGCGGACAGACCCTGCTCCAGAGCCAAGGTGAGCCTGGGGATCATGCCCAACTGCTGTGTTTCCCTGGAGCTGTAAGTCAGCTGTGAACAGGGAATCCCAGTTCAACCCATCTGAGTGAGTGAGATGGAATTGTTGGTGGCAAGCAGGGGATCAAGTTCCTTATCTGGAAACCTATAAAGATGTAAGTCAACCTAGAGAAATGGAGTAAATTCAGAAAGAGGAAAGCAGAGTGAGCGACAGATTGAGCGCTCTTCTGTCAGCTGAGCCCCTTAACTAAAGCCAGGATCCTGTACTTTTCACTCACATGAGCAAATGATACAGTCTTTGTCTTTACTTAATCACCTAAGTTGGTTTTGCTATCAAATATAACTCAGGGAGTTTGGGTTGGTAAAAACCCAAACTTGAGAAGAGAATGATTTTTCTTCTCTCATTTAGTTCTTAGTCCTACACAAAAGACCAAGGCTATTCTTAGTAAACATCAAATTCTTGCTGTCTGACCTTGAACACACCCATGTGTCCTCATCAGTAAGAGGAAGGCACCGACGCCCCTCTCCTGAGTCCCTGCCAGCTCTGAGGCTGTAGGCTTCTAAGAATAATCTCTTAGCAACCTTCACACTCCAAATCAGATACAAAACTTTTTTTTCATCAAGGGTATGGATTCAAAACACTAAAATGAAATTTGAAAAAATGTAATCAAATGTCAAATAATGAACCGCATGGAAGGTTCTACTTTAGCAAATCACAGACCCACATTCATGACACAGATGTGTCACCTGCTAGCTTTTGGTGCCAGAAAACTTCCACTACCTCTTTTAATGAGTTGTGTCCTGTCTATCTTATTCAGACTTTCAATCCACAAACTCTTTCAAAGAGAGGAGAGGTGTGACAGTTGAACAATTTCCAGAAGATTTAGAAACAAAACTGTATTTGCTCTGCCCATAGAACCTAGGGTCCCTACTCGAAGCCCCCACCCCCTTCTTCAGACACCAAGCTAGATGTCTCCGCACATGCTCCTGTCCCTTCTCCCTGCCTATTGGAGCATTCCAGGCTCTGCACATTAACCTCTCTGGACCTCAGTTTCCTCATTTGTAAAATGGGGATAATAGGGTCCTCCCTGGTGGCTCAGCGGGTTAAAACACAGCACTAAGAGCTAAAGCCACTTCAGCATGAGTTCGATCCCCACCCCAGAGGTGACCCACATGGCGCAGCAGACCTCTCCTGATCTACCCATTTCTCCCCTCAGCAGTGTACTTTTTCAGCCTGCCTGATCTGCTCCCCAGTCTGTCTCTGGTGAATCCTCTCACTGCCCCCAAACCTTTGGCCTGCACCCCAGCTCTGTATGCATACATAAATAAATCTTTTTAAAAATGGGGATAATAATAGTACCTTTCTCCAAGTGTTGTTGTGAGCAGTGAATGGACAGTGTTCAGTGTACAGAAGACACAGCATAAATGTTCACACTCATCTTCCTCATTATTCCTGTTGTACATGTGGGGGCTGATGGATGCTTGGGTAGAGGGGTGAATACGCAAACATGTTAAAGCAAGAAATAGCATTTCACATCTTGGAGAGGATCAGTAAATACATATTGACAATGGTGTCCGAGAGATGTAAAAGTAACAATTCAAAAGCAACAAATCACACAGACCCTTGCCTTCTTGCCGTTCCCGCCACTCCCCAGTCTCCAACAAATCTCTTCTTTCAGAGGTTTTGCTATTGGCTTACAAGGCCTCCGATGTCCAGTTAATGATGATTTGCAACTCTTCCTGTAAAATTGCTTTTCTGGGTATCTAATATGAACTGTTCCCAATACAATTGCAGACTCATTTCTCAATTATGTCTGATTTAGCTAAAAGATACCCAGAGTGACCAGCCGACCCCAGAACTCAATTCCCTGGAGCTCTCAAAAGTAACAGCATTTGGGAACCAATTCTCCCAACCTGCTCTTAAATGAAACCAACTGATGACTCACAAAGACCATTTATTGGTGTAATAGGAGCTAGATTAGAGTGGAGCCCCAGTCCCTGGCATCACTCAGCAAACTTCCTTCCAGAAAACTCACCTTCTGAACTCCCAAAAGACTGCTGGCTGCAGAACTAGAACAAAGGAGGCAGCCGATAGGGATGTGAAATCCTCCATAGGGCTTATAGATTATATGGCGAGTGCACCGAGAGCTCCAGCAAGACTAAGTTGCTACTCTACCAAGATTTGTGTGGTGAATGGGTGACAATGTGCAAATTGATAATACCTCAGGGCCTTCTCTTGTTTCTTCAAATATAAAGTGGAGCCTTGGTGTGCTCACCTCATGGAGCAGCTGTGAGAACTGACTGAAATCTTGTTCATATGGTGCCTGCCACATCAACAAAGGTATGAAGTCATTGATGTGAATGGCCTTTCTCTTCATGGAACGTCCTTCTGTGTCAGCACAGGAATACCATCATCAGCCTGGGTCTACTCTTTCTCTCTTTACTGTGATGGTTGGTTCCAAACAGATTTCATCCTGATCCTCTTTTTCCTGAGTCTACCAACCTCATGGTAGCCCTCCTACTAAAAAACACTCAAGTGTGTTCTAATTGAACATTTGCTATATTTCATCCTAAAAGCAGCTTCTTAACATACAAAAAGTTAGACATATCTGAGAATCTAATAAAATCTGTTTTTCTTGTCCCCCTAAAGTTAACCAACATTTGCATGAGATTGCCATGTGCCGGTAGACTCCATGACTTCTCTCTATTGGCCTTCTCGGGTCATATGCACCCCAAGATTAAGATGTGCATTGGTTGACCTTCAGCAGCTCGGGCTTTCTGGTGTGTGCTTGGCCAGTGCTCCTGTTGGCCATGTGCTTGTCTCTCATCCCCAAAAGTGCAGGGTAAAAGTCCCTCACACAGCTTATGAAGCACCAAAGAACAATGTGACACCTTCTCACTCAGACAGCCACAGAAAGCCAGTGCCACCCCTCCTCAGCTTCCTTCTGTATTTTCTACCTCAAAAGCATTGCTTTACTGGTGTAAGCCTCAAAATTGCATTGCACCTGGCCCCTGGCGGGGTCCACCCTCTCCTGTCTTCCCATCTTTTGCCTCATACCACTCCAATCCCTCCCCCAGACCCCCTTGTGTTCCCAGCTCTGCTCTGAGTGCAGCTGTCCTGTGGCTTCACTACCAAGTGCCACTGTCCTGCAAAGCTCCTCCAGGCTCAGCCACCGGGGCAGGAGGAAAGAATGAAGAGACCAGAGTTGAAAGGTATCAGGCTTCAGAAGCAAGCTCTAGACAGACTTGAAGAAGACAAAGTTGCAAAGGCACTCGCTGAAGTCCTTGTAAAACTCCCGCCACCTCTTCTGTGAATTGGCAGTTCCAGGTTCTTTCAAATCTCTTTGAGCTCTCTCCTTGTTAAGCCTCCCACTCCCATCCTGCAAAGAGACCAAAGGGCCTTTTGTATCTAAGCTTTTCAATAGAAAGAGATTGGTAGGGAGCTGTGGACCCTTCCAACCTGAAACAGGAATAGCTCATAACATCTTTAAAACAGAATTGCCATCTCTTCCCACCAGGGAATGAGGGAAAGGAACTCAACCATACGCCTCACCACGTTTATCTTGCAAAGGAAACTGAGACTCAGTAACATCTACTTGTTTCCCAGACCCCAGGGAGTGAGTGGCAAAGCCAGGCATGTACACGGCTGTCAGGGACCCCTGCATTGTTGGCACTCTGTCCCCCCCAGATCCCCAAAGTGTGGCTTTGGGAGAGTGCCGGAGCCCTTCTACAACGGCCTGTTTTGGGAAACATTACAGTGTTGAGGAGACTAGGGCTGCCGAAAAACAAACATAAATAAATGGTCACAAGAGTAAACAGTGTGTGCACAGTAGTTTGCAAGCATGCTTAAACAACAAAATGGATTGATTTCTCACTGTTCTCAAGGCTGGAAGTCTGGATCAAGGTGTCAGCAGTTGTCTGTCCTGAGCTCCCCCAAGGCCACCCTTCTGCTGTGTCCTGGCATGGCCTTTCCCTTTAGTGTGTTTCCCGTGGTGTCTCCCTTCTGACCAGGAGCACAATCCTATTGCAGGAGGGCCCCAAAGTGGCCTCAGTTTTCCTTACCTGTGTCTTGTAAAACCTCGTCTCCAAAGAGTCACATCTGAGTTACTATGTTAGTACTCTAACATACGCTGCACGCTACTGAGCTCCCCTGAGGACTTTCCACTGAGCCCCCTCTTTTTTAAAACTAAGGTAGTTATATCTTCCTCTTTTAAAATATTATGAGGGCCCTCTCTGATGATATAATGGATTAAAGCTGTGAAGCTGTGAAGTTGGCCACAGCAATTCAAAGCCAGTTCGATCCCTGGCCTGAGAGGTGACCAACTAGGTGCAGCAGACCACTCTTGTCTCACCTGTTGCTCCCCTCAGTCGATCTGCCTATTCTGCTCCCCACTCTGGTGAATCCTCTCTCTGCCCCTGAACCTTTGGCCTGGACCCCAGTTCTGTGTGCATAAATAAATCTTAAAATAAAATAAAATATTGGGCCCTCCCTGGTGGCTCAGTGGATTAAAGCACAGCACTAAGAAGCTAAAGCCACCTCGGCATGAGTTTGATCCCTAACCGGGAGTTGACCTACATAGCGCAGCAGACCTCTCCTGACCTGCTCGCTGCTCCCCTCAGCAGTGTTCTTCATCAGTCAGCCTGCTCTACTCCCCACTCCATCTCTGATAGATCCTCTCACCACCCCTCCACCTCTGGCCTGTACCCCAGTTCTATATGCATAAATAAATTTTTTAAAAATCTAAAATAAAAAAATAAAATATGTAAGATGAACCAATGCTGGTGAAGATGTGGCAAAAAATGAAACATCCTACATAGAATGCAAACAGGTCTAGCCACAATGCAAAGCTGTATGGAAGTTCCTCAAAGCACTGCAAATGGAGTTACTTTACAACCAGTGAGTCCATTTCTAGGAATCTATTCATAGCTCACAGAAATACAATGCAAAAGGAAACCTGCATGCCTAGGTTTATTGCAGCACTATTTACAACAGCCAAGATATGGAAACAACCCAAGCGCTCCAAAAAAGATGCATCCAGTTTTGCTATATAAACACATACACAATGGAATACCATTCAGCAAGCAAAAAAGATAAACTCATGCCATTTGTAGCAGTATGGATGGAGCTGGAAAGTATTATGCTAAACGAAATAAGTCAGAAGAAAAAAGATCATTATCGCATGGTTCACTTATATAGGGGATCTAGAAAAACCAAACAAAAGTGTCAGGGAAAAAGACAAAAATTTGCAAGTTGAGCAGAGCTCTAGGGTACATAGAAAAGGAAAGAGAGTGATAGGGGACAGAAGACATAAGGAATTATGATGATGGATCACAGCTATTATTGGGAGTGGGAGGACGACAGGAAATATGCCTGAAGGGAGAATCAAATACTGCCCCATCATCGACAAAGATATAAGAAAATAAATAAGCTAATAAAAAAAATATACTTTTATGGGCTGGACTGTGGCCTCCTCAGAATTCCCGTATTGAAGTCCCAACCTCTAGAGACAGGACCCATCCTCAACTGGGCTGAGACACTGAGTGTGGGGCTTCCCCAGACACCCATTCAACTATGCCCTGCCAGACCGAGGTGCCCCCATAGTGTCTAGATGCTTCCAACAAGCAGGGGGCAAGTGTAAGCTCAGAACCATCAAACCTGGGTCCTAATTAGCCATAAGCCTTGGGTAAGGCACTTAGTGTTACTGGTGTCTCCTTAGATGGTGCTCACCTGTCCTGCTCACCTGCACCCTGGAGATCAGCGGGCAGTCTGAGATCCTCTGGGGTAAGGGATGATCAAACAAGTGGAGGTACATCAAGGGGCAGCATTCTGTGAGCTGTAGTTGTAGCAAATAAATAAATGTTTTTTCAGATCAAAGAAAACTTTTTGAGTTAACAATTATATCCTCCACAGAAGCATGGCATTTCCAAAGCTAAGGTGGTGTTTCTTAATAGCCCATGTGCTACGGGTCCATGAGTCACCAGCTCTCCTCGGGCTATGTGTACTGAGATGCTTCCAGAACTGAAGGGGATAGAGGCGGACAAGCCTGAAGTGAAGACTGAGGATCCTGTTGTGAGCATTTGCTCTGTGAGAACCGAGCATGGAGGCTACAGCACAGGGGGAGGATGAAGAGCATCAGAGTGGCGACCTCGCCCAGGATCAGGGGACCAAAATGCCCATGGTGGAGCAGACTAGGCAAACACCACCAGGAAGCTGTAAAGCACAGATCAGTCATCCAAATGGAGGGAGGAGTGAGGGGAAACAGGACCGGGGTAAGACATGCCCCTGGATTGGCCACAGGAGGGCAGTAGAGTGCCCACGGTGTTGTTGGGGGGGGGGTACCCTGCAACAGAGGACTAAGAGGGATAAGAGGATAAGATAGAAGGAAACAGAAGGGCAAGCTGGGCTATTTTTTAAGAAGATCTCAATGAACCGGGAAGATGAAAATAGAGTCAGGGTAGAATTATTTTTTAAATGGAAAGAGCATGAATCATGGAGTCAATAAAGGCAAAGATGAAGAAATAGAAAAACAAAGTGTTCCCTCAGGGGCCCTGTCCCCTGGAGATCAGCAGGCAGGTGTGCCAGCCTAAGATCCTCTGGGGGTAAGGGACAGAAAACCTGATCCACCCTGACCTAAGAAATAGAGAATCTGTTGGCTCATATAACTGAAACATTCCAGAGTAGTGTGACTTCTGGCACCACCAGATGTAGGGGCTCAAGGAAACTCACAGGATCCAGTTTCTCTTCCACCATTTCTGTCCACCCCATTCTACTATCACAAAATTCACTCTTTAAAGTGTGCAATTATTTACCACGTTCATACATGTTCAGTGTTATACAACTATCATTACTATCTAACCCCAGAATATTTTCATCACTCTCCACCAAAAAACTTGTACTCTTTAGCAGTCACTCCCCATTTCCTCCTACGCCTAGCCTCTGGCAACTACTGGTCTAGTCTATTTCACTATATCTTTGGCACATTACATATAAAAGAAAACATACAATATTGACCTCTTGTGTCTGGCCTATCACTTGTAATTTTTTTTAGCCATCTGTAGCATGTATCAGTTCTCCATTCCATTTTTATGCCTAAATAATATTCCACTGAATGGATAGACTGGGATTTGTTCATCCATTCATCAGTTGATGGACATTTAAGTTGTTTCCACTCTTTTACTTTTATGAATTATACTGCCATGGACATTCATGGGCAAGTTTTTAATGTGAATATGTTTTTAGTTCTCTCAGTACATATCTAGAAATAGAATATTGAGCTCATAACATTAAATAAAACTTTTTGAGGAATATTCAGTTATCTCAGTATCATTTATTGAAAAGGTTTTTTTTTTCCCATTTAATTGTCCTGGCACCCTTGTTGAACATCAATTAACCATTGATGGATGAACTTATTTCTGGATTATCAGTTCTAATCGATTGATTTAAATGGCTGGTCTTATACCAGATGATACAATATGGATGAGTGCAGCTTTGCAGTGAATTTGAAATTAGAAAGTATTGTTTTGCAACTTTGTTCTTTTTTTTTTTTTTTTCAGATAGTTTCAGCTATCAGGACCCTTGCATTGCCATATGAATTTTAGACTTAATTTGCCAATTTCACCATCAAAAGGATGCTGGAATTTTGATAAGGATTGTATTGAATCTGCAAATCAATTTGGGAAGCATTGCCATCTCAATATTAAATCTTCCAATCGACAAGTATGGTATATCTTTCTATTTATTTAGGCCTTCTTTAATTTCTTTCAATGATGTTTTGTAGTTTTTGGTTTCAAGTCTTGCAATTATTTATTCTTTTTTTTTTAAGATTTATTTATTTATGCTTACAGAACTGGGGTACAGGCCAGAGGTGTGGTGGATGAGAGGATTCACCACAGAGTGGGGAGCAGAACAGGCAGACTGACAAAGTACACTGCTGAGGGGAGCAGCGGGCAGGTCAGAGGAGGTCTGCCACACCATGTGAGTCAGCTCCTTGGCTGGGGATCGAACTCATGCTGCAGTACTGGGCTTCGGAGAGCTTCAGAATGCAGTGCTTTAGCCTGTTGACCACCAGGGAGAGCCCATACTTATTTATTCTTAACCGTTTTATTCATTTTATTGTTTCATGAGTAAAATTGATTTCATTTTGGCATCTTCACTTTTGTGTATAGAAATGCAAATTGATATTTTAATATTAAGCTTGTAAAATGTCACCTTGATAACCTCTTTATTAGCTCTAGCAATTTTTTTATGGCTTCTGTAGGATTTCCCCCATATGCAAGATTATGTCATTGGCAAATATCCTATTTACTATGGGTGCTTTTCATTTCTTTTCTTGCTCTGTTTTCCTGGAAAGAAACCCCAGGGCAATTGTTGAGCAGAATTAACAAAAGTAGATATTTTTGACTTGTTTCAGATCTTAGGTGAAGAGCATTCAGTTTTGTATCATTAAGTTTATGTTATCTATGGGTTTTTCATAGATGGCTTTTATCAAATTGAGGAAGTTCCCTTGAGTTGAGTTTTTTTTACATGAAAAGGCATTGGGTTTTATGAAAGTGTTTTTTGTATCTATTCTGATAACCATATGTCTTTTCCTTTTCTCTTATTTATATGGTTGTTTTTCATATGTGAACCAACCTTGAATTCATGGGTTAAATTCCACTTGGTCATGGTATATGGGTTAAGATATTGCTGGATTTGGCTTGCTTATATTTTCTTAAGGACAGTCTGACCCCCTGATACCACAAGATGACTGTGTAGCTCAAGGTTTGTGTCCTGTGAGCAAAGAGAGAACATGTCACCCCAGCATAAACTCAGGGCCTGGCTTAACATAAATTAATTAGGTCATGTTATGTTCCCACTGTGGAACAATCACTGTAGTCAAGGAGATTTTGGCTTAGGTCTGTGTCTGGACAATGAATTAATTCCAGAAAAACCTGGGATCACAGTGATGGGGTGGGACCCAAAAGAAACACTGGATCTCTGATTTACCAGGTACCAGATATAAAACAGAAGAATGTTAGTTTTATGGGTTGAATTATGTTCCCCACAAAATTCATATGTTGATGTACTAACCCCTCAGCATCCCAGAATAGGACTGTATTTGGAGACAAGAACTTTAAAGAGGTAACCAAGGTAGAATTAGACCAATAAAATGGGCCCTAATCTGATCTGACTTGTGTCCTCATGAAAAGAAGTGGTTGAACACAAAGGGAGAAACAGGGTTGCTCAGTACAGAAAAGAACGACAGCCTGAGGACACCATGAGAAGATGGCCGCCTGTAAGCCACCGGCAAGGGTCTCAGGGCAAACCAACCCTGCTCACACCTCACTTGGGAACGTCTAGCCTCTAACACTGTAAGAAAATTAATTTCTGTGTTTAAGCCACACAATAGGTGATGCTTTCTTATAAAAGTACTAACAAATTAATTCAGGCAAAAAAAATTAATAGATTCCCACTGCAAGATAGGTTTATGAACCCAAGTGGAGAGTTTGGCTTACAGTGGGAAAGAGTGGGGAGCCTGTGGAAAAGTCGGTGGGTAGATGGTAGAAAAAGTTAGACAGATATCATCTAACAGGGGACGTGTGCAAAAGGTGAAATAGAGGGCTTAGAGTAAAAGGGATGTTGTTTTCAAGCCATCAATATTTCTGCATCTTAGTGAGCAAAAGCTTTCTTGGTACATGTCCTTAGACTTGAATGCAGAAAGAACAATGGCCACATTAAGAGTTACTATGAGTTGACTCTTCCCTAGGGCCAGGCAGGGTCTGTGCTAAGCCTTTTATTTGTGAGATCTCCTTTAGCCCTTAGAGTAACTCAGAAAGGCAAAGACTGCTATTGTCACTCACCTTGCAAAGCAAGACAACAGCAAAATGACACACTGGCCGCCATGGGTGATAATACAGATTCAATCCAGTTCCCAGGGGTAATTAGTGAACTTTCTTTTACACAGAGTTCTGTGGTCCTTGAAGAAACAAGAAGCATCATTTTCAAATATTGTTTAGATAGCCCCACACACACTTGTTTAAGAATCATTCAACTTGCCCAGTCCCGGGAGGTTCTGAGGAACACCTCTGGCTAGCCTAGTGCTCACAGTCACGGGAACAGGACCGCACGTTCCCCCACTTCCGCCACACGCACCTCCCTCAGCTCACGGAGCCCGGTTTCACAGATGAGAAAACAATGCCATTGAGAGGTGGGACATCCACCACTTGTGATGTCCCACAATTCCTGAGAGGCAGGGACTCAAACCCTTTTATCTGATTTCTGGGACAGCTAAAGCCACCCCAAAACAGCGGATACAGGAAGTGTCTATTTACTTTCCCCAGCAGTTATTTGTATAGCTTCTATTGGAATACCTCCGTGAATTCAAGATGCTGGGTCTCGCTTTTCTTTTTCGCAGCTGTTATTTTCACTATGAAATACTTCAAACACAGAGAAAAGTACAGTCGTTTGTGGCTTGAAGACATGAGCCACAACAGACAGCAGAGATGGCCGTGGTCCCCAGATTCTCAGCCATATGGCCCCGGGTGCAGTGGGCTCAATGGGCGAAGTGTGTACCGTGGTGCTTTACAATGTTTGCATGACCCTAAGAACGGACTTCCAAGAGTTTTTTCCTTCCCTAAAGGGAACAGGACTGTGTGACAAATACCATGTTCCCACCACTGGGAGCCAACAAAGGGTAACACCTTTTTTATGTTTGCTTCAGATCATTTTGTAAAGAAAGTAAACTTTTACAGAGGTATAACTGATCTGCATAAATCTCACTCCAATTCCCTCTCTAATTATCTTCAAGTGATACATGCTATTCATTTTAAAAACTTTTAAATATGTGACCCACTGGCCGGCAGACCTCTCCTATCTCACCTGCTGCTCCCCTCAGCAGTGTATTTCAGTAGATCCACCTGTTCTGCTCCCTATTCTCTCTCTGATGAGTCCTCTCACCACCCGCCACCCTGCACCTCTGTCCTATACCCCAGTTCTTATATACATATATAAATCCTTTTTAAAAAAATAGTTTTTCCAAACATGGAACTTCCATATGACCCAGCAATCCCACTGCTAGGTATCTACTCAAAAAACACAGGAACACTGACTCAAAAAGACACGTGCCAGACTCACAAAGAAAAAACAAGAGAAAGCACAAATAAACAGAATCATTAACGAAAGAGGAGAAATAACAACAGACCCAGC
>NW_004567115.1:12589656-12619836 GCF_000260355.1 Condylura cristata
CTGCAGAGAAGTCCAGAGTGGGAGGGCACCATGATTCTTGCAACCATCCCCACTATGGATGCATGCAGTTTGTAAGTTTTAAAGACCCTATTGTAATAGCCTTATAGATGGTATGAGCTGGATGCACTTTTCAAATTTATTAGACATTGCCAAATTGCTTTTTTAATTTATTATAACCATTTCTGTTTCCACCAGTCAGCTGTGAATAGTGCATTCGCCCACAGCAAAGCATGGTATTGTCAACTTCACAATTCTCTAGTGGGAAAGGTGGGAATTTACTGCTTTTCTCAACACCACCGTCTCTTTTCCATGGTTGACTTTTTAAAAGAATCTTCTTACAATAATGAAACTGTCTAATTTTGCCCAGCAGTCGTCACTCTGTCCTATGTATTCTCAGACAGTGGGCTTCTAAGATCATCATCTAAGATCCCCATGTGCTCCTATCAAATGAGTTAACAACTGCTCCTTTACCCAAATTTAAATTCTGTATGCAGAGGGTCTGTCTGTATTTTTGGAGGTGTGTATTTGTGCACACTGCAAAAATCATCAGAAATCTTTAATGTCTATATTTTATTTGGATTATTTAGTTGTTAATAGTTGAAAACCATTTATTTTTGTACTCAGAAATTATTTACCAGTCCCAAATTCCATCTCTTTTAACATGCACTGACTATATTTTTATTTAAGGTCTTTGATCCAATTACCTAGGCATTTTAGTTCTCCAGAAACCATGGAACAATGAGCTTTCTCATGACTGAAATCACCATCCATCTCACTGATAAGTAGTATGAACCGAGTCACAGTTGGCCTGGGGTGCCATTGGTTTTATGCAAAATATTTAATGATTCAGAACACATAGGAACAGATCAATCAGAACAGATAGCAGCTGTCAACAGCCTGGGTTAGCCACCCAAGCAAAGCAGCTGAAGAGCAAGCTGGACAAGAATCCCTGGTCATTACTGCACTGCTAGACCCTTGTGATGCGTGACCACAGTGTCAGGGCTGGAAGAGTAGGTAGAGGAGGAAGCCAAGACATCGCTTCAGTACTGCGTCTGACCAGAGCCCCAGTAACAGCCTGCTAGAAATACAAATTCCTGGCTGCCTCTTGACCAGAAAATTGAACTCAGAGTAGCCCAGCACCTGAACTTGAATGTGCCTTGCAGTGATTCTGATCGCTTCTGCCGCCTGAGACCCACTGTCAGGACCCAGGACTCAGGATGTCTCTTCCCTCCAAAGTGCTGAAGCTGGAAGTGTCTGGATCCACGAGGGGCTCTCCTTCCACCAGAAGCATCTTGTCTGTCTCTCTCCACTCCAACTCCAGCCACCCAGCATGCCCCTTCCTTTGTCTGTCCACAGGGATGTCTTTTGGCCTGTGTGTCTCTCCCTGATCATCTCTGAGTCTCCCTAGTGTCTCCCCCTCCTCCCCACCCCCTCCACTCTTGCTCCTCTCTCTGGTTCTCTCTTCTCTTCTGTTGCTGTCATTCACTCTGCCTCTGTCTGGCTGCCTGTCCTTTTTCTCTCCCTATATCTTTTTCTCTTTCTGCCTGTCTGCCCCTCTATGTCTTTTTTCTCCAACTCCCCCCTCTCCAGATACTTCGCTTTCTGCCTTTCTGTGGTTCTTTCTTCCTCTCTCTGTCCCCTGTTGCTTGCCCTGTTTCTGTCCCTGCCTTCTTCCTCCCTGGAGGCCTCCAGGCTGGTGGCCCAGAACAGATGGCTGTCAGGACTTGGCCAGAGGCCCGTGTCATCCAGAGAGTCCTCCCTCAGTGGCAGCCTTTCAGCGACCACCTGGGGAGTGCAAACTGTTCTGCCACAAACAGGTCGCTGTCATCGCTGTGATTCAGGGCCTGGCCCAGCGCAGGGCCCAGCCTGCCTCGGGTAACCCTGTGAGAGGCCAAGCTCTCTGCTTTGCTTGCGCAATAGCCACTCCAGGGGCCAGAGGCCCGGCCTCAAAGGAACTTGGTGGTGGGAAGCCATGCAACCAGGCAGCTCCTCCCAGGTCCAGAGGCAACACCATGAACAGGAGGACCTCCAGCTTCTCAGGCAGCCCCACCACTCGCACTGAGAGGCTCCGTTCCCAGCCCCCTCCCACCCCCGACATGGAGTACAAGTCTGGCTGGTTGGAGTTGCCCAAAGCCCCCTGCCAGATTCCTCCCAGACCTGCAAGCTGAGGCCAGAAGCAGGCTCTTGCTGCTGACCTGAAGCCAGCCCTGCCCCACCTAAGTTTGCAGTTGTCTGTGAAAAGTCAGGGTTTCCCAGGTCCTAAGCCCCACCTTTCCCTCTCTTGTCTCTAGAGCAGACCCTAAGGGAACATGCAGGAAACCTCTGCACTGGAAGGGCCAGTGTGGGACAGGCCAGTCCTGGATTGAGAACCGTCACCTGAGACAGGAATCGACATACTCATCATGATCCCCAAGGTCTTACAGTGCCAGTGGGGACCCGAAGTGGCCCCGCTACACAAGTGTACACACATCACACTCAGAGAATTGCCTTACAGTAACACTCATCATTTGCCAGAGACTTGGCTGCTCTAGGAACACACCGAGAACAGGTACAGTCCCCGCAGACGGGCCACCCTGATGAGCCTGAGCACCCCTCCCCCCAAGGTGCATGTGTGGGGCTACTTCTCCCCTTCTGCCCCTGTCCGGTGCACCACAGGCACCCCTGAGAATGAGGCAAGAAGCAGTGGTAGCAGGTCCATGGCTGTGCCCCGGGGAACTTTTGGAAATGGTCAGTTTCCATTGCTGGCTGTGCAGGGGCCACGCTCTGCAAAATCTCAGGTTGCCTTCTCCCCTGGGAAGTGAGTGTGACTGGTGAGAGACAGACTCTCACTTGGCACTTAAATGCCCTAGTTCTTAAGTGGCCTTTTGAGGAGGAACATAAAAACACCCAGCAAGGCCCTCCCGGGCCCAGGGAGGAGGAGCCCAGGGGAGGCTGTGCTGAACTGAATGGGCACAGCGGTGTCCAGACTCCAGAGGAGAGCAGAGGAACACCTGCAGGGGTGTCAACACACACACACACACACACACACACACCTGTGCCTGCAGCTCCAGAGGGAAGGCTGAGTAGTGTTTTTCAGGCATCCAGGACCCCCATCCATGACCTCCCAGCCCCCCCCCACATCACCCTGGGGTGCAGCAGCTCAGAGGCAGCTGAGCCTAGGCGTTCTCCCAACCTCTGCCCTTCCCTGTCCCTGATCCCCCCCTCCCTCCTGGCAAGAGGAAGGGCAGGATGGCAGGATGCAGTGGGAGATGGCCTGGCTCATGTTTCCCCCCTCTCTTCCTGGCAGGGATTACATGGTGAGCAAGGAGGACAGCTGAGCTGGCAGGTGGGAGGCCCGACCATGCCGAAGGGAGAGCTGGGGAGGAAGGACGGCCGAGTGAACCCAGGCCTGGAGCAGCCACTGTCCTCACGCACGCCTCTTTCCAGCTGCTCTGCGACCCTGGTGCCAGGGGTTGATCCCCTGGACCTAGCACCAATCCCTGACACCTGCACCCCCACCCCCACCCCCAAACTTCTCTCCAGGATAGGCAGAGGCAAGACCAAAGCAGTTTCTCAACAGATAGATGGATTTCAGAGAATAGAAGCTGCAGAAAGCACCACGACGGCTCAGTTGAGTAAGTTACAAAATTCCAGATCTCTCCCACCACCACCACACTCTCCCAACCTCCCCACCACCACCAACAAGTCTCTACCTATCTTGTAAGCTGCAGGGCAGCTTCACCCACCCAGTCCTCATCCCGAGTAGTCACTAGAGCCCTGAGTTGCTCTGGTCACATGGGTAAGCTCTTGGGAGCACTCCAGACTTGGGACAGAAGTTAGTGGCCAGTGGTCTTCCAAGATCCATAATCAGGGAACAGTTTGGTTTTCAAAAATGAGAACTGACAGGGATCTACAAAGTTCCTGGAGTAACATATCAGCACAAAACTGTCCCCTGCAAGGGTGCCAGAGCATCCTAGGTCAGGGGCCAAGGAGCATCAGCTGACCCCTGACAGACAGAAGATGATGTCGCGCTCCCCTCCGTGGAGTTTTGCCAGGGCTGTCAAGCCCCCGTGGAGATCTTAGACCAGAAAAGCAAAGCTAAGCTGGACATTGAGCTGTCTGGGAGAATGCCTGCAGGGGTGGCCTGAGACGGCTGGGTGCATTCTGGGACAAGTCCAGGAGGACTCTGGATCTGGCGTCACCACCAAAGGATGCTCCAGTTCTGATGTGTCTGGACACATCTCTGCCTGCTCCCACAGGCTCCTTCTCATTCGCCAGGCTCTAGAGCACCCAGTCAACATCGTGTTTCCTACACACACACACACACACACACACACACACACACACATCCCTTCAGGCAATGCAGGCAGGAAGTTACATGTCAAGTAGCATGATTTTCAGCTGTCTTGGACCTTCAAGCCTGTTCACTTCAAGCCTGATTCTGATCTCTGTATTAGCAACCATACTAGGCTTAGCCCTGCTCTTCATGTTTTATTCATGTTTTACAGCTGCCTTTCTCTGAACCCCATTTTCTCATCCCTAAAAATGCAGGCAACGACCTCAAAAAGTTGCTAGGCTAATGAAGTAACACTAGTGAAAAATCACTACCTCAGGGTCTCCAAGATGATGTTGGTATCCAATGCTTACTTTTTCCTTCATCCCTCCCTCTTTCCTCTTCTGCTCTTGCCTTCTTTTCTCTTTCTTTTTTTTTTTTGTATCTTTCCCAAAGTGAAGTCTAAGCATCTTAGTTGATCCTCCTTCAGCTCTTCATCCCCCTCTCCTCCTACCATCATATTCTGTTGCTCTTCTCAGGATCCTGTTCATTTCCACTGTTTCCATCACAAGCAGGTCTACACATTGTCTTTGATCTACAAGGAGCCTCCAATCTCTGTGTCCCCACATCAACAGCCATGAGGCCTGGACAGTGTCTGGATCCAGGAATAAGGGAATATGTCATTGGCTGAGGATGGGACTCAAATGGTTGAAAAGATGAATGAGTAGCTGCACAGAATGTGGTTAATGGCAAGGATAGAAAGATAGTGTTGGCAGATGGCTTGAGGAGTCGTGTCCAGGTAGAGATGAAGGGACAGGTGAGCAAATGGCCACGTGAGATGGATGGATGAAAGTGGACGGACGGGTGGGTGGATGGGTATAAATGAGTATGCCCAAGGATGGATTTGTGGATAAACAGATGGGCAGCGACACCTGCCATGGTCGGCTTTAGACTGAAGAAAGGAGATGCAAGGAACTCACTTCCATATTTTTATCCCAAATCTGTTTTCACTCTGTCTTTCATTGCTCTCAAATCATGAAGGTAGGGGCTGTTGAGAGTAGAAAAGGAAGGCATTGACTGACCGCAGTGAGGGTGGGCACTGCCAAGCCCTCAGTGAGTCCTGCCCCAGGCTCCAAGTATCACAATGCTCCAAGTCACTGGACTGGCAACAGGCTGAGGGCACACTTGTCCTCCCTAGCCAGCCCTACCCTGGGAAGCTGCAATAAAAAGAAGGACTGACTGTACTAACAGAGCTTTGACTGTCCTCATGCTCAACACCAAAGCCTGGGAACCTGCCAATTTCCTTTCCCAGTCTGCCTCTCCCACATGGCAAGCTTGCAAGCTAGCCAACCTCAGTTCTGCTGAGGTCGCATCAATGTTGCCCTCACTAAGTTGAGAGCTCTTAAGAACAACAACTGTATCGTCCTCGCAGAATTCATTCCAGTGATAGTCCCTGACAGAGTTGGCACAGAACAAATATTTGTGGTTAAATAAAATGGGTAATGAGTTTTAGGCCCGGGGCACTGTGGTTTGGGGGAGAGCGGAAAGTATTTAGGAAACAATGGCTGACCTTGACCTAGGACACCGAACTTGAATCCCAGTCCCACGAATGCCAACTGTGTAGACTTGCACAAGTGCCTACACGCCGCTGACACCCCCATTTCCTCATCTGGAAAATGATAGCTGATGTCTTGAGACTTCAAGGATCACATTGGGAACTGGCTTCTATTATATATATTTAGTTTTGAGGAGGTCCCCACCCCAGGAATCTTTACAACCAAGCCCCAAAACTTTCCTACCTCTTGTTCCAGAGGGCAGAGTGGACCATGGGAAGGGGACCAGCAGTCACAGGGGTGAACATGCCCCACTTTCAGGTTTCTGCAGCTGGGGCTGTGCAAAATCACCCTGACCTCAATCTTTCTCTGTGAATTATGGAAAAAGAACTCTCTGAAAATGAGGATGAGCAGAAGTTCCACCAGGCTCCCCGCCCTCCCCTCCGTTCATCCTTCCTGACTTAATAAGGACCATGGCTTATTAGCTGTTCCCGTCCAGCTCACCGTGTCCTGTGCCTGCACACGTGAGACTAAAAATACCCACCACTCCTATTAGAATGATTGCCCCAGGGACAGGCGAGGCTGGAGTCGGCAGTGACACTAAAATCTGGCTCCCTTGTGCCCCCTGGAATGCTGGTCACTGGGCCTGCCCTGCTTGGGCTGATGGACAACCGCTCCTCCTGTTTGTCCCGGGGTCTACGGTCATAACGTCTGGCTTCATTTGTGCTTTGTCTCACATGCCAATGCTGTTTTCTGTGGCCCTCTTCATCACCTCACTAAACAGCCTCTCAGGACCCAGGAGACAGCTTGCTGTCTCTCCCCAGTGGCATGTGTCCCCGGGGACACTGCCCTGGACCCTGCAAGCAGCTGGCCCAAATCTCAGCTTGCTGCTGAAAAGCGTAGCCCCACCCTTTTTATTAAAACCTGCAAAGCAGCAAGCACGTTGGGCTTGGGGAAGGCACTGGGCTCATCTAGAAGCTAGATTGATGCACTGAGACAAACACGTGAACTGATCTCTCCACCCTCTGTTTCTTTGTCAGTAAAATGGGCCTAAAAGTGTGGGCTCAGCCTGGGGCTTGTGAGAGGCCTGCATGAGTTCATGCAAATAAAATTGCAGCATTCTGAACAGAAAGTCAGTGACTGCCAGAGAGCAGCCTTGGCAGCAGGAAAGAGGTGTGAAGACCCTTTGTTCCCACTGCAGAGAAAGGCGGATCGAGGAATAGGCGAGGGACATTTCAATAGCTCGGCAATAAACACTTGGCGAAGCTCAAGAGGTAATCTCTGCATGGGCTTTCATGTGCCACTGGATACCTCTCTTGGCACAGCCTGAGATATTTGGGAGGTGGTGGTGAGAGACAAATTGATTTTCATCATCTCCATCCACAGGAAAAGGCCAAGAATGCCACAGGGTAGAAAGACTCCAAAATTTAAACGAGCTGGAATGTGGAAAGCAGCACTTCCTGCATTTGCACATCATTGTACGCAAGAAGATGGGCTTATAGTAAGCCATGAGCAGAAAAGCAGGGAAAGTCGCAGACAGAGTCATGAACAGAAATGCTGAAACTGGGAGTGGCTGACCGGCCGATGAGGGAAGGGCAAACCAGGAAGGCTGAGAATGAAGCTGTTCAACAGGAGTGGGGTTTGTGGGTCCCGATGGGGGCCAGTGGGGCTCCAAGCAGCGCTGTCAGATCCGAGCTCTCCCCAGATTCTTGCTCCAGATGGCTCTGTCAACACTGGGGGAAGGTGCCCCGAGAGCTGCTTGTCCTCGTTTAACCTCCCTCGCCTCCATTCCCTGAAGGTCTAAGAGAGACACAAAAGCGCACATGCTACAAATCTCTGGAAGGCTGTTATACCTCCAGGCTAAAGAAAGCTCGGCTTGCTGAGAGCATTAATTCAGTCCAATTTGGATCAGACGTTTACTGAGCACTTCCTGAGTGCAACACTCAAGGAGACACCTTGTGAGGGTAGAGCAAGAGCTGGTGTGACCACAGGCAGGCAGTCAACTTCACGTTGATTTTGCTATGGACTAGGAAAGATTTGAGGTCATTTAGGAGAGAGTTCTTCTTTCAAACTAACATGTAAATGTCCGTGCCATTTCAATGAAAATAAAAAAGGAACTACTCATGCAAACCTAAAAATTTTCACACATCCAAGGAAATTTATGTGAAAAATATTACCCGATTTCAAAGGTAATAAAATATTACAATTAGAAAGGACTGCCATGTGTCAATTATATTATGGCAGAGGTGTGCCATGTGGTACTCAACACTTGTGAGGGCATAAAGGAAGGTTGATACACAGCTAGTGAGATTGTAAATAGGCACAATCTTCTCTGGAAAGTAATTTGACATTTTATACATCTCAAGCCTTAAAATAGTCATAACCTTTGACTCAGTAATTCCACTTCCAGGAATCTGTTCTGAGAAAATAACTAGATTTGTGGTCAAAGGTATAAGCACACAGATATTTATCATCACATTATTTTTAAGAGTGGAAAATGCAAAACAAACTAAAAGTCTTACAAGAAGAAAATGGGATAATGAGCCTGGTCCAGTAATAGAATGAATGCTGAGGCAGACTTTTAAATGGGGTTTTGAAGAGTTTTTAGTCAACCGTTCGTTACATGTATTGAGTCAGAAAAATAGCATGACACTGATCTGTCTGTGGTTGTGATCCAATTTTTTTAAAATTATGTGTATATATATATGTATATACATATATATATATATACAGAGAGAGAGACATACATACATGTATGCATATATACATACATATAAGCATGTGAGCTTTTAGAGTCATACAGAGGTGTTGTCAAGGATTAGGGTGTCACCTGTTAGAGATACCTATGGGTAAGTCACTCAATTATATATAGACATATATATATATATATACATACACATCTATATATAATAAAAGTTGTTATACACAATGATATAGACTCGTTCTAGTGGAAGGAAATGCCAGATAAAAGGGTCTGAACATGACTACCTGTAGATGGGTGAATGTGGGTGGTTGGTTTTATTTTCTTCTTTCAATAAGATTTTGCAGTTTGTAAATTTTCAACAAGGCGCATGAGTTCTGCCAAGCAGCCTATGGCACTGAGATGCCTGTGGCATGTGGGGCGCCTGTGGCCCAAGCCCCACACATCACCTGCCCGAACAGCACCAGCACTGTGCTCTCCCCGGATCCCAGGTCCCCACCTCAGCGGGACATTGAGCAATACACTTTAGAGCCCCTTTCTCCTTCAAGCACATGTGTAGTGTTCAACTCTTCACAACATTGCCCCTCCTGCCTAGGACTCTCTCCTGGAGCTGCCTCTGGTGGTGATGGCTTTGTGGTGACCACAGTATCGATCAGATCTGCCTCTTCCTCTCCTTCTCAGGTAGGCAGCAAGAGCCCCACCCACGCACTGCCCTTCCATTCCCCCCAAATGCTTGTCCTTGCACAGCAGCTCTAACCAAACTGCCCTGCAACACACCGTCTTCGCTCCCCTCCAGCTCTCCCTGCTGCCCTCCTCCACCCGGGCTTCTTCCCTACTGGAAAACCCTTTTGTGACTTGTTCCTACTCACACATCCCTAATGAGATTGTTTAGGTGTCACCTCTACCTGGAAGCCTTCCAGGGTCCTTCTCTCCAGGAAGGATCCAGCCCTCCCCTGTACTTCCACTCTCAGCCCATCACCATAGGCTCTGCACAAAGTACCCGTGCACACAGTGAGATCTCAAGAACCTGCTGCACCTTTGCTGGGCAGTATCTGACAGCAAAACTGGAAAGCCCTCTTTGTGGCTTCAACATCCTCAACACGGACTATTTAGGAGCTCACCACAGCACAAAATTTCTTTAAATGTCTCTGAAAAAAGCAGACCCTTGCCTCCCTGGCAAAGCTACCTTGCTGTTTCTGACATTTGCTAGATGCTTCTGATTACCAACTTTTTATTTTTAAAGATTTATTTATTCATGCATACAGAACCTGGGTACAGGCCAGAGGTGCAGGGGTGGTGAGAGGATTCACCAGAGGCAGTGGGGAGCAGAACAGGCTGACTGACAAAGTACACTGCTGAGGGGAGCAGCGGGCGGGTCAGGAGAGGCCTGCCATGCCATGTGGATCACCTCCCAGCCAGGGGGGATCGAACTCATGCAGAAGTGTCTTTAGCTTTAGTGCAGTGCTTTAACCCACTGTGCCACCAGGGAGGGCCCCTGATCATCAACTTTTGACAGCTGCCCCTGCCACCAGTCCTCTCCAACTGATGCCAAAGGGCTAGCTCAGGGCTTATGCTCAAAGAATTTTTCCAAGAGTTTTAACAGAGATCTTGAACCCCTGGTTTGGAGTATATTCACTGTGAATTTTAAAGGCAGCCCCCCACAAGCTGATGGCTGGTCTTCCCCTCAGCCAGGGTGCTATCAGCTCAGCACACAGACCTGTAATGGTCATATGGAAGGAGTGTCAGCACGGGGGCTTTGGAGTCATATACAGGAGGATGCCAAGGACTAGGATGTCACCTGTTGGAGAAACCTGTGGGTAGGTCACCTTGGATCTCTAAGCCTCAGTCTCTTGTCTATCAAACAGAGATTATACAGAGGCATATCCCACCATCTAGAAGTGCTCAGAGGTCAGTGGTGGCCAAACCATAACTCCTACTGACGGGGAAGCTTCCATACAACTGTTTGCCCGTCTGTGTGGAATGGATCCTGCAGCTCACTGAGCTTCTCTGTAAAGGCACACAGTGATACAGGAGGGAGGCAACTTCCAAGGTACTCTTCCAAGGTGGGAGTATCTGGGGTGTCCCCAGTCGCTCCCGACCTCCACCAGTTGTAGAACCACATCCATGAGACCCTCCACAGAGCAGGACCCAGAAAAGGGTTTGGACAGAATAGAAGTTTTGTCACAGTTATAACTAAGCTAAGTAATTTGTTTATTTAATCCCCATTTGACAGATGAGGAAAACTGGGGCTCAGAGAGATTCAGTATATTGCCAAGGTTGCCTCCTGCTGGGAGGTGATGTCTGGGAATATACGCTGGCCTGGCGTAACTGCTCCAGGGTGGTCTGGCAGGTTCTCTAAATTTGATGAGTACGAGACTCGAACTGTCCAGTTCCTACTAGCCATTGAGAGTCAGAAAGACAGTAAGAAAGGCACACAAAGACGGCATTCAGCAGGAGCTCCCCAAATTAAGGTGGCAAGGAAGGCCTCAGTGTGGAGGTGAGGGCCTGTGTCAGGCCTTGAAGGATAGCAGGACTTTACTTGCTAGGGAGGTCCAGAGGTTTTCCAGAAGAGGTGATAGCAATATAAACAACTCAAACAGGGTCCTTCCTGCTGGCACAGACGGTTAATGCACAGCACTAAGAAGCTAAAGCCACTTCAGTATGAATTCCATCCCCACCCCAGAGGTGACCCACATGGCGTGGCAGACCTCTCCTGACCTGCCCGCTGATCCCCTCAGCAGTGTACGTCATCAATCTGCCTGTTCTGCTCCCCACTCTGTCTCTGGTGAATCCTCTCACTCCTCTCACTGCCCCTGCACCTCTGGTCAATACCCTAGTTCTGTATGAATAAATAAATAAATCTTAAAAAAAAAAGAAAACTTCAAACATAGAAGCAAGCCAACACTGACCACGTTACCCTAGGAAGCCCACAGATTTCCAGATTCAAAAAGGAACCTGGAAAAAAATGTTTAGACTCCAGCAACCACTGCCCATCTTGGGAAGTAAGGGGATGAGAAGTTTGGGTCTTGGTCTGTTGCTTTTCACCAAGTTGCTCCACTGTCTGGAAATCCCTTCTTACTACATCACGGAGGAGAAAAACATGTCTTATGAACAGATCTCTTGTTAAAGGTCTTTTACATATTGCCTGACCTGTTATGTCTCTGTAAAGAAGGAACCCTCTTGAAATCTCAAGAGAAGTAAAGCAGTTACTACTGGTGTTTCCTAAAGAACAAATATTTCCGAGGAAAAACATTTAATATGAATCAGAACACTCTGCCCCCTTGTGCTGGCCAGACCTCTGCTGCTGGGAGTGAGCCTCCCCTGCCACCCGCCCCCACCTTCAAGGTTGTAATGTCAGGTCAGGGCTCAGACGGCTCAGACAGCTGACAAATCCTACCTTTAAGCAGAGGGGGGAAGCGGCCTGCGTGGCACCAGGACATGTCTGAGCAATCCACGTGATGGAGGACAAAGGTGACGATTCAGTCATTTTGACTGCCCTCCATCCTTCAGTGTCTGAAATTTTCACCCCATCTTGATTAAAATAATTAAAGTTTTACTCAAGAATGGAGATAACCCCTGTTTTGTCAGAACCTAAGGAAAGGGCACAGAATAATCGTTAGCATAAAAATACAGAGGGCCTTGAAACCACACTTGTTCCAGATGGTGGTAGAATGGAGTGGCCAGTGGGCGGAGCAAAGGACCCTGGGGAGGTGTGAACATGGCTGTGACTGCTGCACATGCGGAGTGGCAGGGAAAGAAGACAAGGTGGGTCTATAGGGAGCTGCATGTGATGTAAATCACAGGCAGAGGGCTGGGCAGTGTCTACTAGCTGTGAGGACAATGGAGGGAGGTTTGAGAAAGGACAGACCTTCTGAGTGCTATCCCCTGGCTTCAGTTTTCTCCTGCTCTCCTCCCACTTCCAGATATGTCTAAATGCCCTTAGTCACACACCTTCCTCATGGGATCTCTCTCTCATTCTAAAGCAAATAGCAAGGCTAAGGAAGGGTCAGCAGGAAAGTCAGGGATGGGGCAGAGTGGGAGTCAGAAAGCACCAGATCTTTCCATCCATGCTTCTGGCAGGGAGAAGTTCTGCAGGCCCAAGAAGTCAGCTGCTGCACAGTGGGTCAAGGGTGGGGGCTCAGGCTGGCGGGGGGGGGGGCGGCCTGAGGAGTGGGTGAAGGTTTGAGGCAACATCAGGATCCAGGACAGCAGCATCTCCCAGAGCAGTCAAGGTACCATGGCCCCTCCACCGTGGTCTCGCTCCAAAGCAGTGTTCCCAAGGCAGTGTTGTCCCCCAGGAAACATATGTCACTATTTGGAGACATCCTAGTTTACCATAACTGGGAAATGGGTTCTACTACTGACACCTACTAGGTCGAGCCCAAGAATGCTGCTGCATAACCAGTGCACAGGCCTCCCCCTACGATGAGGACTGTGCTGGAACTTCTGTTAGGATCTGCATCCTCAAAGGAGTTAGGCTATATTGTCCCAGATTAGGCGGGGTCACATGGAATCAGAGAACTCCCAGGGCAAGCTCTAAGATCTCAGAGGCTTCAAATTATCCATAGTTCTTTCTTCCCAGTCACCTAGAGAGCTGCAAGGCTTAAGCTCTCCAAATCATGTAGCGTGTGTGTGTATGTGTGTGTGCGTGTACATACGCAGACACAGGACTCACTGAAGCCTCTGGAGTCACCTTCCTCCACCAGCCACAGTCCAGCTCTCCAGGCACTCCAGCTCAACAATATCAGAAGCCAGTCTCCTCTCTTTTCAACAGATGCCCAGTGAGCAAGGTGATGCACTGAAGTGGCAGTTTACAGGCAACAAAACTGTGAGCCACGTTCAGAGGGAAAGAGGCTCACAGTCTGAAGGTGTCGTTACCTGTGTGACCCCCTGCTCCATTACTGGTCTGTCACGTCAGCTCCCCTGCATTCTCCCCCTCGAAGTGAGGTGTGAATGGCAGCTGTCACAGACCACTTATTATGTGCTGGGCACCTTGCATGCTCATCTGTCTCATCACAGTCCTGGGAGAATTTGTATTAAGCCCATGATACCAGTGAGGGAATGAAAAGGAAATGGTTTGTCTAAGGTCACATGGGCAGTAAGTGGCAGAACAGAGACTGGAACCCAGGCATGTGCCAAATGGTCTGCCTCCAAGGGGCAGGTCGACGCTCTGACAGACGGTGTGCACTTCATGGTGAGCAGCAGCCCAGAGCAAAAGTGGCCATATGCACAGTGACCATTACTGGTGGAAATTCAGGTTAGGAGTTCTGGCCCCAGCAGGGTGGGTCCGCCCTGCCCAGGGCTACCAGGCAGATGCTGCTGTAAACACGCCTAAAACCTAGAGCCAAAGGCCCTGCCACTGACTTTGAGCGGGCCAGGCCCCACTAAAAATAGATGGGCTCTCCAGTCCAGCTCCCAAACCACAACAGGCAGGCTGCTCTCTGAACCCCAGCCTCTTCCTCCTCCCCTCCCCTCTCCCCACCATGCAGGAGCCAGGTTTCTAGAAGAAGGAAAAAAAAACCAGAGACGTGAAGATTTTCACTTCAGGCCAGAAAAGCTGTTAGGCTGATACCCAGTGGACATGTTCCAAATTCCCATGGGGCCATAATGGGGTGAGTTGGGTGCTGACCCCCAACACCCCACCCTTCTCCCTCTTAGGTAGGAAGCGACCAACTTATAAAACCACCCAGGAAAGTGAATGGGGTGAAAACCAAAACTCGGTTAACGTCTCCCCACCTCCCAATCTGGAGCCCCCTGGATGTTTTTCTTTTTTTCCTGAACTAACTTTAGCTGTTGACAGCGCCGTGTGATTTCTGTATTGGCCATGGTTTTAGGGGGGCGGGGGGGGGCTGCTTCTGTCGCTCTGTCCCCACCTCAGAGATCGCAGGAACGAGGCCGCGCCAAGTCAACCGAGAATAGTCTTGGAGCGGCAGTCCGGAGCTTGAAGCGCACGGGGCCGGAGGCAGGGCGCCAGGGAGGGAGACTCTGGAGCCAGCGGCCTCTGCGGACTGTGGCCTCGGCGCAGGTCAGGACTTGGCTGAGGATTTCCTTTCAAAGGTGACTTACAGCCGCTTCGGTGGGGTAGCGCCCTCCCAGGCAGGCCCTAATGGCGTGTTTGGCAGAGTCAGCGAAACGCGGCGCCCAACGACTCGGCGGCAGGGGAGCGCCCTCTCCTGCGCCCTCGCGGTCGCCCGCACCCGGCAGCAGCGCGCACGGGGCCATTTGCAGCGCAGGCAGCCTTGCGAGCGGCCGCGGCGAGCCGGCCTGGAGCGAGGCGGAGCCATGGAGCTGAAGAAGGACAGCAACGCCGTGTCCATCGACATGCTGCTAATCGTGCACTCGGAGAAGCGGCGCGCCGCCCAGGGCACGCACTCCGACCAGCAGGCAGACCCGGGCACGTTGCTGCAGCGCAGAGGAGGTAAAGCACGCCCGCCCCGACCCCTCGGGCCGGGCACCCAGGCCTCCATCACACCTCGACCTCCTTACCCCAGGGCCCGCCAGCCGAGGGGCGCGGGCGCCCCCAAAGGAGGTCAGAGAGACGGCCCTCGCCCCTGTCTCCTAGCTCCTAGCGGTGGCTCTGGCGTCCCGTAGCAACGCACAGCCCCGTGATTGCCCTGGGTTGATTCAGTGCAGGCCTGTGCGTGGTTCCGTCACCCCTGGGCGCCAGTTTCTTCCTAGCCACTGTTTGGAGGGTGCTGGTTAAGGTTGGGGGATGCCCTATAGGAAGGGGTTCCAAAGCCTCGGGGCTGACCTCCGCCTAGCTGGGGCTGCTCCCCACAGGGCACACTGCAGGGCACAGAGGACCCACGGGAATCTGCTTACTGAGTCAGACTTTGAAATGGGGTGGTCCCTTGCTCAACTCATGGGCTCAGTTTCCCCTTTCTAGGGCTTTCTCACAGCCTTCTGGGATAGAAGGTGTAAAAAGTGTAAAGGCACACAGGCCTTTGGGGAAAGTTAGGCTTGAAATCTGCTCTCCCTACTTTCACTGAGCATTGATTTTATTTGTGCTACCGCTTTCTGAAGGGGTGGGGTGGGTATGGGGGAGACTGGTAGTGTTTATAGAGTGGTTGGGACAAGCTGGTCCTGGGCCTCTCTTCTCCAGAGTACAGATGGATAGTAAAGGAAGGTAAGCCAGTCCCTCAGAAATCTGGGGACACAGGGAGCCTGGGTCTATGAGGAAAGCCTGGCGGAGGCCTGAAGGCGGCTAATGTGAGGGTGCAGTAGGCTGACTGTGCACCAGTTCTTTGGCAACAATGCTTGACAGGCCACGCTGCAGTGACGCCTGCCTCCCTCCTGCTTGCCAGCTCTGAAGCTCCTTGGAGTCTGTCTTCCAGCTCTTCTGTTCCCAGAGCCCCTATGTGCCTCAGCCATCTACCTTCTACCTGGCCTGGTGAAGCAATGGTGATGTGGTTAGCTTTGTCCCCACCAGAGACACAAACGGTGGTGCCTTATGGCTCCTGGTGACCTCTAGGGAGGCATGCAGACAAAAGAAATCGATTCTGGAAAGCTGAGAGCACTCACAGGTATTCCAGCCTCAGGCATTCTTTGGGTTCTTTAGCTCGTGGAGCTGCCCTCAGAAGAAGGAGAAATAGCCATCAGCTCTCTGATAGAAAGGAGTCTGCTCAACTATACACATGTAGTCAGAAAATCTTCCCCAGTGTATGACAAGACCCGAGGACCCCCCAACGGGGTCCAGCAAATTCCCCTCCTCTAGTCACATCACTCCTAAAGACTTTGACACTAGAAAAAAGTGAAGAACACATAGAAGCCCTGGAAATACCAGAGTTGGGATTGCACCAAGAGGTGCCCAGCACCTAGCACTGGGCCTGTGCGACACCAGACCAACAGACGCTCATAACCATGATGCAGGGAAAGAAGAACTCACTTCCTAGGCCCTCCCTGCTATATTTCTCAAATTTACCTGATAGAAGTCTCTCAGAGTCACCTCAGTACTGAAGAGATCTATGTCACTTATTCACAACCATTCAGTTCTGTCCTGGAACAAAGAAGGGGAAAGGGTGCACATCCTTGGAGGCCTGCAGAGCTGCGAACTCCAGCAGGAGACCCCTGCGAGGCCAGCTGGTAGACCCTCTTCATGGGACACAGCCTATACAGGCAAAACACGGAATAAGACTAGCTTGTTCCAAGACTGGGCTTAGCACCCTACCCACTGCTAAGCGTCTTCTCCCTTCTCCTCCCCACTCTAGGTTCTCAGCTGGGGAGTGAATGTTCTCTGGCTCGGCAAAGGAGGGTCTGAGCTCCATGTCAGAAAAAATAAAAGCTAGTTATGGTCTCTTCACAGAGGATGTGACACTCTTCTCTGTGCCTCTATAGCAGAAAAAGTCAAAGGTACAGCAAGGCGAAGGCACCAGGTTGCAAGGCCAAGCGACTCTCCCCTTTCCTCTAGGGCTCTAGCATTTTTCCACAGCAGGGCTTCTTAAAAAAAAAAAAAAAGGTGCCTATGAGCCCATAACTCTCCTCAGGCATTCCTCTGGCAATGGAGGGGGTAACCTAAAAGTAACTGCACCAAGTCTGAAAGTTTTAAAGTCTCAGCTGTTATCCCTGAGGTCAGTGTGATGGAATATAAGCAGTGTATTCCACAAGTGTGTGCCCAGTGTTAAGTCCCAGACACTAACTGGAGAACTCTGCGCAGAAGAAGAGTGCTAAGAAGGAATGGGATGCCTCTGAGTGGTTGAAAGAGCTGGAGACAGAACTCCCAGAAAGAGTACCATGAACTGCTCAGCAGAGCCGACCTGGTGAGGAAAGCTGCAGGGTGATTAAGGAGCACTAGGTGCTCCTTCCACGTCAGGAACTTTATTTCATTGTGCTGCTTCCACAGGGGCAGCATGTATGCCTGTTCTGTGTCAGGAACTCCATCTTACAGCACCATGTCTAGCTGTGATGGGAGTGGGAGGAGAAGGGGTACTCCAGTCCCCTCCACTTGCACCACCAGGTACCAAGACAAAATCAGATGCAGGGTCAGCTGATCGCTGGTGCTTTAGCCATACATGTCCACACTGTAGCCGCAAGGGAGTCTGGGAAAGCCAGCAACTTCAGCTATCACTATCCCATAGGGATAGGCAGCCTTTGCCCACTCCTAACATCAAGATCCTAAAGTAGGAAATTTATCATGTACAGAAACAGACAAAATGAATGGTGAATGTCTTCTACGAAAATACTTCCATATTACGCGGTGGAGATATATCTGAAAATGAAAATGACCATCTAATATTGCAAAAAAAAAATCTGAAAATGACCATCTAATATTGCAGAAGTTCTTCCCAGATGATCTTGGTCTTCAACTCAGTCATGAGTTGATGACCTTCTTGAAAGCTACTGTTTTAGTACTTTTAACATTTTTTATATATTTGTATGTTTATATACAGATATATAATGATTATATATAATACATATATTAATCAATACATATTATAGACATATATTTTACTTATTATATTTATAAAATTATACACACACACACACACACACACACACATATCTGTCTGTTGAGGGCTGCTTTCATTCCTCAGGGTGCCTCATCTGTAGGCAGCTATCCCTGGGCCTTGAGAAGGCCAATCTCAAACAGTCCCACATTAACCCAGATAAGTCTACAGCAGACACATCAGTCTATTTACCACAGAGAGCCTCACACGTCCTTGTTATTTCATAGGACTCCAAGGTGTCAATAATAAAATCCAGGGATGGCAGAAATTAGAAGGAAACAGCCTGCTAGGTAAAATTCTCCTTTTTGTTGTATTTTTCTTCTAATCTCTGGGACTATATCATTGGGAAATGATAAGAAGGATTAATTTTCACTGGCTTTAAGACTCTAGACATCTAACCACTCAGAAAGTGATTAACTGCTCATGAAACAGCCAAGGCTCTGGGGTCACTATGACCCTGAAAAGTTTTTCCTGGCACTAGGCCCCCTGATT
Source organism: Condylura cristata (assembly GCF_000260355.1). Classification (NCBI taxonomy): domain Eukaryota; kingdom Metazoa; phylum Chordata; class Mammalia; order Eulipotyphla; family Talpidae; genus Condylura; species Condylura cristata. The sequence continues at coordinate 12,608,098 of NW_004567115.1, forward strand.
TCCTGGAAGAAGTGGGGTAAAGAGGCAACATCACAGACTTGAGCACCCACTTGTTTGCTGGCTGAGCTGGAGGGAAGGACTTTGCTTCTTTTGGAATAGTGAGGTTTAAGTGTTCTCTTTCAGGTTCATGACCTGTGGAGTATCATTTTTGAAAATTCTTCCAAACAGAGAGGAGAGTGTCCTGCCTTGGGACAGCATTACTCAAGGTCCAGGGAGATGCCAATCGAGGCATCTGTGGCTCCCTGTTGGCCTGGGACCCAGAATACAATAAGATCTGAGAGAAGTCGGCTTCCAACACCTTCTCTCTCTAGTGCCAGGCAACCGATGCCCTGCAGGCCCAGGATGGTGCTGTCAATGCCGTGTGTTTATGGGCCTGACTATATTGGGCCTCATTCTATGCCTTTCAAGGACTCACTAGCCCAGCTTCCAGGGACAAACATCAACAGAACTGCACTGTGGACTTGTAGAAATTCTAGTAGGAATCACATCTCACTCCCAAAGCCAAACTAGCGAGCTCAGTCAGACCCCAGCTGTGTGAGCTGTGTGAACCACAGAGTCAAGATGACTGGCATCAGAGGCCACTGTGAGGGAACTAAGACCCCGAAGAAGGAGGATAGAATTGCAATTGAACCAGACTTTATTCTGCCATTGTTCTGACTGGAACAAAAGGAAAGATGAAGTTCAAAAAGGAAACCTATTCAGTTGTCCCCTTTGTCAAGGTCTGCAGTGCCAGACAGCGTTCTAATTGTTGGGGAGGAAACAGAACAAGAAAGTCAAGAAGCCCTGCCTTCGTGGGATTATGGTAAAACGATCGTGATCATCATGCCGTTCACTGCAGTGAAGTCCCAGTCCCTCAAGGTGAAGAGCTTGCCTATCCCTGTCATGTGCGTGAGTCCGAGTCAGCCTCAAGAAATTCCCACCCAACCCCACAGCCACCACTCTGTGTCCTCACTGGTGGGCACACATGGCAGGATGGCCACCTTCACTGGGCTATTGGGGACTTTACCTAGTAATGAGCCAGCTTTAGCTCTACTGAATTGGACATCAAAGCTAGTACCAGTGCTGCAAACTAATGAGAATGATGACAAGAATCAGTCCTGCAGAGACCTGGCAGTCTTGGAAAGGCACAGCAGCCCGAGCTCAATCTTGTGCCCATAGGCAAGGGGCAAGCAGATCACGGTGGGAGGAAGAGATGCAGGAGCTTACCTTGGCCGTGTTGTCTGAAACCCATTTGATGGCTTCTTTGCACGAATTATATCTGAAGAATATTAAAAAAAGTTAATACAGTTTTTATCAACTTCAGAGTTTCTGGTTTGGGGAAACATTTCATGGAAAAATACAACAAAACCCAAGTGACACAGTAACTGTGGTAATACTTTTAGGACTCATCTAAAAGAGATGAAGTGGCTCTTAGTACAATGTGTCACCTGATAAAGAGGATGATTAAAGTAGTTCTTGGAAAAGCACCTGAGAACTGAGAGTTTTCAGTAATCCAGGGCTGGTGAGAGGTTTATTGAGGCCTTGGGCTGAGGAAAGATGATGGTTCCAGCACTCCACCAATTGATGTAATGTGAAGTAAAAATTTATTTATCACATGGTCTACTAGAACGCGTGCAGAAATTAAAAGCACAGCTTCCTTCTGTGTTTCCTACAGGTGAGATTCTGGGTACATACCCGCCTTGCTGGTGCCCAAGGCACACAGCCCAGGACAGTCTATGGCTTTCGCTAAGACGGAAGCAGCCCATGGCGTGTGCTGGGGGACAGTGTGAAAATGGGGGACAGTGGCCAAGCATGAGATTGATCTGGAAGGGCACGTTTCCCCCTCTTGCTGCTCTGTGCCCTCCATGGGCCGGGGTGCTGGCAGCTGTGTTGCTCCAAACTTTTCCAAGCAGCAGGTGTCTGGGCCCAGCCACCCCCAGCTTGCCTGGCAACCGGCTTCCCCTGCTGTGATTGGCTGCTCTCCTTGGTAGTGGCCAAAGTCTGCCTAGCAGCACGGCCCTGAAGCGCCACAGCTACAGGAGAAGCAGTGGTGCAGCCTGACTATAAATACCCCACAGCAGCTATGCCAGCCAATCACCCTCCGTGAGGATTCCCTTCCCAGATCCTGTTTCCTCCCTCAGTCAGACGAGCAGACATGCGGCCAGCTGTGCCTGCAGGAGGCGGCCCCCCTGTCCTCGCTTGGGTCTGGCCCGGGATTCCGGCCAGGCAGACGCATCATCCTCGGTTGGCACACTCAGTGAACCTGGCCCTTGCCCAACTGACCGACCAACTGCAGCCTGGGGGATTGAAGGGACCAACCAACTGCAGTCGAGGGCCAGGTTGGGCCTGTTCATAGGAGAAGGTTGGAGCAGGCAGTCTCCTCCAGGGCAAGACCCTGCAGATGGATCACAAGCCCATTCACCCACCTTGATTGGCTTTCGTGTGGGATGCACTGGTTTGGTGCACAATTAAAAGCTGACCAGGCCAGTGGTCCAGAGGCAAGCTTCTTTCCAGACCCAGGGAATGTTCCTAGTGGTCACTTCCCCGGATAGGCCCAGGAGCCTTTCTGTAGAGCAATAGAAAACCAGGGAAGAAGATGGCAGGTCAGGGCAGTGGCTGGATGGGAACCTCCTGCTGCAGCACTCTGGACTTTGCCCAACTTCTCCCCACACCCTTCTGAAGCAGAGGTTCAAGGGCAGCCTCAGCAAGACCAGAACTCTGCAGCTGCTAGAAAGAGGGGCAAGAAAGGCCACACTTCCTGTAGGAGAGGTCAGAAGCCTGTGTTCCCCCTTCATGTCCTGAGGCAGAAACTGGGCATCTCTCCACATATCCTGACCTCACTAGGTTCTGAGGATGGCGCTGTGCTCCAGGGACAAGCCCTAGTGTGTGGACAGAGTTAACACAGTAGGTCCCTGCAAATGTTTGTGAAGCAGAACCAGACTGCTAGTTACTCCAATCCCATTCCTCGAAGGAGGTACGAGGCTGAGCTAATAGTCAGGGCAAGGTGAATCCAGGTCTCACCTTCCTCGGCAGTCCATGCTTCAGGCCTTCAGCTGTAAAGTTGGCATAAGGACCTCACAGCTCATCCGCAGAAATGTGGAAAGATAGCGAGGGATCCTGTGTGCTTTGAGGACTGTGCCTGGTGAAACCAAAGTCCAGACCTGTGGTGGCTTAGCCCACAGGAGCTGGTAAGAAGCCCAAGCTGTGCTGGCCTTCACCTGCTGAAAAGTGTGTGGGGGGTGGGGGGGTATCATGGGCACACATTTTCTCTGTATCCTGGTGTGTCACTGTGCTGTTGGAGGGGTGAGGGGGTGCACATGGGGTATTAGGCCAGACCTGGGATGAGCTGGACCCTGCCAGTGGCCTGTCGTGCAGACACCCACAGCTTCTGCTCTGCCCAGGAAGTTCCCACTGTGGCCCTAGTGGTCACTGCTGGTCCTTCTGTTTTCCTTAAATAGGAAACCTGGCGGAGAAGCAGTATCCTCAGCAGACACAGGTCATCACGTCCTACGACAACCAAGGTAAGAAACTTGCGCTATGCATGACCTCCCCTATCCCCTGTGTGCTGGCCCTCCTGCCCAGCCAGAGACAGTGGGTACAGAGCACTGACTGAGGGGAACAAGGTCCTCTCTGCCCTGTGGATGTTAGCGTGCCCACTCTCCCATATCCTGCAGGAAGCAAGGGGAGACGGGGTGGTGTCTTATGCTGGGTCATGGAACCCTCTGGTGCCATCATCACTCCCCTGTCATGACTGTCGCTATTATTTATTGATGTGCCAGGCACCCTGCCAAGCCAGAGACATGATTACTCTCATGTAAATTAAGCTTCCCAACAGTTCAGTTCTTTCAGTACTTTCACTGGTCTCATTTTACCCATGAGTAAACTGAGGCTTGGCAAGCTGATTCTGTGTCCTGAGTCACAAGGCCAGTAAGAGGCAAAGCAATGGTAATCTGGTTCCCCAAACACTAACGAAGGCTCAGTCACTCACCTTTACAGGGCTGCTTTTGCAGCCCTCCTGTAGACAAGCCTCTCTATGGCTAGCATGGAGCTGGGGTGGGGGTGGGGGTGCTCCCCAGCCAGGGATGGAAGCAAGGCCAGGTTACCCTCCCTCCCCTGTCTCAGTTTCCTGCTCTCTGTCTAAGGCACTAGGATCTGAGAGTCTTCATAGGCTCAGCCCTAAGGTTTCAGCACCAATGCTCTCTAAGCTGAAGTCCAAACCTGTAAGGAAATTATCTGATCACATCCAGGGGGGTGGGTAGTGGTGGCTCTCCAAAGTAGGAGGCCTCTGAAGGCCCCAAGAGCTTCTAAGAGAACTGCTCTCTGAAATGCAAGCTATGCAGCATCCAGGAAAAGCACTGGCAGTGGTGAGGCGGGACCTGTCAGCATGGGTACCCGTGGGAAGCAGCTGGCTTGGCCCCAATCTGGGCTAGCATCCTTTAGGCCAGAATTCGTGGGAAGTTAACTCCAGGGCAGGCCAGGAGCCCGCTCAGAGAACCCAGCAGGACCTGCTGAGCAGTACAGGACTATCCCACAGCCACCCTCTGCTTCTTGGACATAGGCCAGCAGTCACAGCTCACCAGTGAGAATAAACGGCACCTCACTTAGGTCCGGCCACACCCGTGGGGGGGTTCTGTGTTAACCCTCTTCACATGCAAGATAGCTCACACTCTGACACTGCTCTGACAGATCTCCTACAGCCACACACTGCACCAACTCCCGAGTCCCAGGCGGGTGGCCTGCCATTCCACACAATTTCACCCAACACAGCACACCAACTGGGAGCCAGCAGAGAACAAAACAAAGGCTCCAGCCCTCCTGGAGCTGACACCCACCTAAGGAGGCAGCCAGTGCTAACAAATACAACAGCTCGAGTCAGATAAGGCCAGAGGGGAAAGCTTGAGGGAGGTTGGGAGGTGGGTGACACAGGTGTGGTAGTTCCCTGTGACTGCTGTAAGGAATTGTCACACACTGGGAAGCTTTCCACAGATTTTCTTTTTTTTTTTCTTTTGCAAAGATAAACTGGGCTGTAGGCCAGAGGTACGTGGGAATGAGAGGATTCCCCAGAGACAGAGTGGGGAGCAGGACAGGCGGATTTACTGAAATGCACTGCTGAGGGGAGCAGCGGACAAGTGTTGCTGAGCCGCATGTGGGTCACCTCCCTGGTCAGGGGTCGAACCCAGGCCGTAGAGGTGATAGTGCTGAGACTTCACCTGTAGCCACCAGTGAGGCCCAGATTCCTCTAGACAGTTTCAGAGACTACACAAGCCCCAAATCAGTTCTACTAAAGGCAAAGTGCTGGGAGGTCTCCTTCTTTCTGGAGACTCCAGTGGAGAGTCTGCTGTTTGCCTCTTGCAGCTTCTAGAGGCATCTGGCATCCCTTGACTTGCAGGCACTACTCCAGCCTCAGCTGCCATTCCCCCACTGCGTTTCCTCCATATAAGTGGTCTTATTTCTCTCCACCTCTGTTTTAAAGGAACACGTGGTTACATTGGGACCACCAAAACAATATAGGATTTTCTTCTGAGTTCAAAGGCCTCAATCACACAATGTTAGGCAATGTCTCCTAACATCTACAGGTTCCTGGGATTAGGACAATGGTGTCTTTGCAGGCAGTTATTCTGCCTCCAACGGTTATATTGTGGAAATTGTGGAATATATACTCATTGGAGTAATGTTGAGCTATTTAGAGAAACTAAAATAATGCTTTTTTGGACAAAATGGACAGATCTTGAGGTGAAATAAGTCAGAAAGTGAAAGACAGGTATCAGATGGTTTCACTTATCTGTGAAATAGAAAAGAATAAAAAATAAACTGGCAATGCACAGCAAAAACAATTCTTAGACTTAGTGAAAAATATACTGGTTGCCAACAGGAACAGGGAAGGGAAGAGAGAAGGGGAAAAGGTGGGGGAGGACACTGACCGGGGTGCCGGTGAGGGTGAGTGAAGAATGTGCGTATGTGGAGGGGTAAAAATATAACCCCCAAGTTAGACAGACATGTAATTGACCGACCAATTAATTTTCAAAAATGTATTACCATTTTTAAAAATTTTATTTAAAACAATGAAATAAAAAATATTTCCCTTTATCCTATTTTCACAAATAACCAATTTTCAACCTTCAGAAGGATCCATTGTTAGCATCATTATCGGTTCTTATGTATCCTTTTGAAGCTTTTCTATGCTTACATATGGTTGTTTAAAACTATAAAAATACTATGGTGATGGCACACGGGTGATGTGGTGATGGGAAGCCCACGGGGATTACAACTAAGATGGAAAAATGCACAAAATGATGTAAAAATAAGCTATTGTTTTTTTTTTTAATTATAAAAATAGCATTGCTTCCATTAAAAGTAGAGTCATTGAGAAAGGTCCCCATGAGAAGGTGACATTGAGTAAGGGTAAGGAAGTGACCCATGTGGACTCCTGAGGAAGAGTATCCAAACAACAGAGGGGTCACTGGAGGCGTGGTCCATAGACAGGGAGTAGGTGGCTGTGACTAGAGGGGCGTAGTTGGGGGGTGGGTAGGAAAGGTGAGTCGCAGAGGACACAGGGCTGACCTCACAGGGCCTGCATGTCCGCCCTCCGTATGCTGGCCTCGAGTCTGAGTGGGGCAGGAAACCACGTGTGGTTTTCGACAGGACAACCTCCAACCAACAGGCAAGTGTGCACCGAGAAGACCCCTCAGGAGACATGGAGATAATCCAGGCCAGAGATGTTTTCCTGGGTTGAATTTGAGGTGTAAGAGAAAGAAGCTTTCTCTTACTGAGGATGTCATGGGGAGAGTCAGGAGGAGCAGTTTGGGGAAGGAAAACAAAGAATTCAGATTTGACCTTGCTGAGATTATCCCTACTGCCAAACGACCATGCAGCTGCTATTTCGGATAATAGCACCTGGGGATACCGTGACTCCATGGGCTACTTTCCTGCTCAGCCAGCAGGCTCTGTTCTGTGAACATTAGCTCCACAAAGAGGTTTTCTTGAAGGAAAAAAAAAATGTGTGGTAACTAGTTCACAATGTTATTTGTGTCTTAGAAATACCGGACCTCTCCGTGGGGTTGTTGTTACCACACCACACCCACCACCCTAGCATCCAAGTCTACCACCATCTCCCATTGTGTTCCCACCCCACTTTGTTCTGGCCCCTCCCCACCTCCTCACCTTCTGTTGGCCTCAGTTCAACCATCATTTCCTTTAATCACACGGACAGCGATGGCCCAGGGAACACTCGGTATGTGAACACATAGGCCCAAGCCCCTTCTCTGTCTCATCTCATTTAATCCCCAAAACCACCTTCTGTGGTAGGTATATCCCCTTTTTACATATGGTGAAAATGGGACCCAGGGAGGTTTTAGTAACATGCCTGAATTTACACAGCTAAGATATGCCAGGCCTGGGGGGTTAAACCCCTGTCTGTGAGGCTGCAAAGCACAAATACCAAGCTCTCTACCACACCATCTTCCTCCACACAGGGCAGGCAGGGTCCTAGGGTGCTTCTTGGGTCAACACCCATAAGAAATCCAAGACTGCAGTCAGGACTTGTTCAGATGGACTAGCTTTCCCGCCCCCTCCTCAGCTTACCATTCAATATTAGATGTTTTGTGATAGGTGATAAGATCTTTGGGATGTAGGGGTCTGAGGGATCTTCTTGTGAAAGAGACTTCAGAAGATGAAACTATAATGGGTGTGGATTGAGTAAGAGGAGAGTGGCAGCTACTGGAGCCCTGTGACTTCAGGCCCCAAAGCTATTCTTGAAGTAGTCAGTTCTCTGTGGAGGTTTCCCTGCTTCTAGGTCTTTAGTAGTAATCCCCATGCAGACCCTGCTCCTTCTTGGATCATGTACACACTAGGGTCAATACCGCATTTCTGGACCTGGGGCATGACTGTGGTGCTCCATTCTGCAGAAGGAATCACAGGGGCCCTGTGTTTCCAAGAGCCCAATGGAAGCTGAGGTCAGTCAGGGCTGCGAACGAGAACCCGTGCCCGAGACCTCAGACCTCAGCTCTGACACACTCAATCATCATGTCATCCCTCAGTGGGGCTGCCACTCTGCATTTGACAGGACCTGTGAGGGTTCAACAGAGCTGGACTGTCCCCTGTCACCATTCCGCAGGCTGTTCCTGGGATGTCAAAACTCACCACCTCCTGCACTAATGCTGAATACCACGTCCTGGGCAGAAACCACACAGCACAACTCCGTCACACACTTCACTAGGGCTTCTTTAAGGAATAGTTTTTAATTTCAGAGGCTTGAGCTGAGATTTCTGGATGCTCAGCTACTGCAGGAAAAAATTCCTAAGCAAAGAATTCAGGTTGTAAATGAGGCAGCCAGTTCTGGAGTGAAGAGACATCTGAAGTCAGTGATGACGAGTGACTGACCTGAATCCTGGAGCTACTGGTCCCATGCATACATCCCACATCTGTGTGCACACACACATACACACATACACACATGCACACAGGCCTGGCACTTTTTATTAATTGATCAACACTCCAGGCAGCCACTTCCAATCAGTCAGAGTTAATGAACAACATGGAATCTGTTTGCCATCTCTGCATTAGGTATTCTGAACAAATTAGGCCTTTAGACAAATCCTGACTCAAACCTGAAGACCTGGAGAGTGTCAGGTGTAAAGTTAGCTTTAGGGCAGGACACACACTGTCTGCTGCATCTAACTCCTAGGGAAAGAGAAGCAGCGTCATTCAGTCTGGGGAAAGGGCCTGGGAGCCACTCTCCAGGGCAGCAGAAGTCACTCATGAATACATTTAAGCCAGTCAAAGCTGTAGCTTCAGAAATGTCATTTGAGTGACAACTAGCAGTTCTGGGGAGAGGCCTACAACTAATATACCTTCAGCCCCACCCCTGAAGTCTGAGAAAAGGCCTCCGTTGGGTTTGCTCACAACTTTTAAAATTGGTGTGATTTTTTAAAAAAATATTTATTTATTTATTCATACAGAACTGGGGTACAGACCATAGGTGCAGGGACTGTGAGATCCGGATTCACTGGATACAGAGTGGGAAGCAGAACAAGCCAACTGATGAAGTACACTGCTGAGGGGAGCAGCGGATGGGCCAGGGGAGGTCTGCCGCGCCATGTGGTCACCTCCTGGGCCGGTGATCCAACTCACGCTGAAGCGGCGTTAGCTTCATAGTGCTGTGTTTTAACCTGCTGCGCCGCCACCAAGGGCCCAAGATTAGTGTGATTTTTATCTGACTGTACTTACCACTTAGATCTTACTTTACCCTTGCTTCAAATAATGTTCAACTCTTTATCATTAGAGATTAATCTAACTATTTTTTTCTTAAACTAAGCATTCTGTTTGATGAAGGAATGTAAATATCATAGTCGACCAACTCTCAGCACTCACACCTTTGGGAAGCTTGGCCCACACTGTAAATGCTGCCCACTGGAGACAGCCGGCGCAGGCCCAGGTCTGGAGCAGATAAGCTCCCAGGGTGCCTGTATTTGACAGCAGGAATCAGAATCACTCTGATGGCAGTGGCAGGGTTGAAAAGCCCCAGAGCTTTGCAATAGCTTGTAAGCGGGACTCACAAGAATGCGGACATTGGCCTCTGTCCCAGTGGGGAGAGAGAAAGGATTACAAGTGGTGATGGGTGGAGTGTCCAGGTCATGTCCAAGTGCGAGGCCTCCTCAACCCCCGCCCTTGAAAAGGCTTTAACCATCATTTTCAGCTCGCACATTCATTGACAAAGAGCCCTGGCTGACTCCAGAGTGGTTTTTCATAACTGGACATTATAAGAAGTTTGGGGAAGAGGGTAGTCGTTGAGCTCAAACCAAGGAGCTGCTTGGTTTTGCAGCTTCTCTAAGCTTATGGACATTGTTCCAGTCAGATTTTCCAAACTGTGCTGGACAAAGTAGTCCTGGGTCAAATAGATTCCTTTATTGTAGGACTTCTTAGAAGAGCATTTTGTATTGAGATTCAAAAGGGGAAGAGAGGAAAATGGTTCTCAGGTTCTTTTTTACAAGGATTCTTGAGGCCAAGTACAGTTTGACACCCTCTTTGGGTTAAAAACAAATCTCATTTTCAGGTGGAGAAAGTGAAAAACTCATGCCCCGTGCCACTCGGAGAGGCCTACAGGCCCTGGATCCCAGACCAGAACTCAATTATGCTTTCAACTCAAAAATGTTTAAAGGCTTAGCTATAAAGTTACAGACTGATTTTCTTTGACAATGAATGTGCTAGAAACCACACTTCAAAATGAATATTAATCCATTTAAACTAATGCCTTGGGGCCCTATCTGGCAGTGCAATGGGTTAAAGTGCAGCACTATGAAGCTATCAGTAGCTACTGCAGTACGAGTTCAATCCTCAGCCAGGAGCTGACCCACATGGCGCAGCAGACCTCTCCTGTCTTGCCCACTGCTCCCCTCAGCAGTGTGTTTCAGTAGCTCTGCCTGTTCTGCCCCACCCCCCACTCTGTCTCTGGTGAATCCTTTTCCCCCCCTCCCCTACCCCTGGCCTATACCCTAGCTCTTATGTGCATAAATAAATAAGTCTTTAAAAGAATTTCATGCTCTTTGATAATGTTTAAAAATCTAAGCTAATTTGAAATGTGTGTAAAGATAGGAGTATGTCAGATAGTTCTTAAAATCATAGTTCTACAATAGCAAAACATTGGGAGAAGTTAAATATGCAACATAAGTATAAACCATCTGTAGAACAGAGCACCGTGCAGCCCCTTAAAATGATAACGTAGGACATTAATCACTGATAGTAAAAACTTATGGAAAAGAGAGACGGTCCCCCAAAGTGTGTACTATAATCTTACCTTGGACTTTCACTTTCTGTTTTATATCTTTATCATTCAAGCTTAATTCTGCTTGTATTTTTTTCCAGTTGCTATTTTTTAATTTCTATTTTACTTCAAATTGAGGTAGAAAAAAACTGACTTTTCTGGTGTGCAGTGCTATGAGTTTTAAACACAAATATGCCCAGATTCGTGTGACCTGTACCACAGTCAGATGGCAGAGATGTTCTGTCATCACAAAATACTCTTGCATGGACTTTTTGTAGTCAGATTCTTATATCACTCCTAAGAGGCCTTTTTTTTTTTGTATGGGTGAGAAAAGCTCCTTCATATGGAGGTACTGTCAGGTGATTATCCATTCACCCACTGAAGGACATTTAGACTTTTTCCAGTTTTGGGTGATAATGAATAGCACATCTGTAAACATTGTGTATAGATTTTTGTATAAATGTAAGTTTTCATTTCTCTGGGATAAAAGCACAAGAGTGCAATTGTTGTGTTGTATGGTGAGTACACATTCTATTTTATAAGAAACTGCTGAACTATTTTCCAGAATGACTGTACCATTTTACAAGCCTACCAGCAGTGTATGATATCCAGTTTCTCTACAGTTTACACTATACCTTGCCAGCATATAGGATTTTCACTATTTTTTATTATTGCTCTGATAGGTTTGATTTCCCATTGTGAGTTTAGTTTGCATTTTCCTAATGGCCTATCATTTTAAACACCTTTTCATTTGCTTGTTTGACATCTGTAATCTCTTCTTTGCTGAAATGTCTGTTCATTTACCAGTTCCCTAACTGAATTTTCTTGGCCCTTTTGCAAAAATGTCAGTTTGTCATATTTGTGTAGGTCTATTTCTTAACACCTAATTATGCACCATTGATCAACATATCTATTCCTTTGCCAATATCACATTGCTATGATTATTGAAGTTTATCACATCTTAAAAACAGACAGTTGGGGGCCCTCCCTGATGGTGCAGC
>NW_004567115.1:12620641-12701309 GCF_000260355.1 Condylura cristata
TCCATTAAAATCTATAGATCAATATAGGAATAATTGCTAACTTAACAAAATTGAATCATACCAAATCACCTATTAGTTCTAGGAGTTTCTTTTGTAGATTACTTGGGATTTTCTTTGTAGACAGATATGTCATCTGTGATAAATGAGAATTTTATTTCTTCCTTTCCCATCAATATGACTTTTGTTTATTTCTTTTATTGTACTTTATAATGTCTGTTCAGAACAGTGAGAATGGAGATGTTGCCTTGCTCCAGTCCTAGGGAGTAAGCACTCTATTTTTTACCACTAAGTATGCTGCTGACAATAGACTTTGATCGTCCATTTTTAGATGTTCATTGTCAAATTAAAGAATTTCTTTTCTCTTCCTAGTTTCTTGAGAGGTTTTAACAATAGATGTTAAATTTTTCAGATCAACTTATATGATCATGTGAATTTTCTTCTTTAGCCTGATAACATGGTAAATTACATCTGTTGACTATCAAATGTTGAACCAAACTTGCATTCCCAAAATAAATTTTTGGTGGTGTGGTGGTGGTGGTATATTATTTTTTACTGTATTTTTGGTTTAATTTTCTAAGATTGAGGATTTTGTGTATATATTCATAAAAGGTGTTGGTCTGTACTGCTCTTTTCTTTCCCTTTAAATACTTATTTTTTTCAATTTATGCATACAAGTACTGGGGTATAGGCCTGAGGTACGGAGTCTGGGGACGGGGGACCATGATGAGAGAGAACAAGGGGATCTACTGAAATATACTGCTGAGGGGAGCAGTGGGTGAGCTAGGAGAGGTCTGCCACACCATGTCAGTTAGCTCCCAGCTGAGGATCAAACTCAAGCTGCAGTAACTGGTGATAGCTTGATAGCATGGAGACATTAACCACTGAACCCTCAGGGAGGCCCTGAACGGTTCTTTGCCTAATTTTGGTATCAGATAATGCTGGCATCATAAAATAGGTTATAAAATATTCACTACTCTTCTATTTTCTTAAGGATCTTGTTAAAAATCAATGCTATTTCTTGAATTTGACAGGGAAACCATCTAAGTCTGGCTTTTTGCACTTGTTTGTGTTTTGTTTTCTTTCTTCCTGAAAGATCCCGAACTACCAATTTAGTTTTAAAAAATACATATAGGGATATTCAAGTTGTATCCCTTGGGTGAGATTTGGTGACAGTAGCTTTCAAGCAACTGTTCCATTGTATATGAATATAGAATTTATGTTACAGATTTATCGTATTTCCTTTTTCATTATTTTAATACATGTGTGTTCTATGTTGATATCACCCATTCATTCCTGATATTGGTATCTTGATTCCTGACTTTTGTGTTACCTCCTTTGTTGTTGTTGTTGTCACTTGTAAGAGATGTATCACTCTTGGCCCTCCCTGGTGGCGCAGCGGGTTAAAGCACAGCACTAAGAAGCTTAAGCCAATTCCTCATAAGTTCAATCCCCACCTGCCCCGGAGGAGATCCACATGGCGTGGCAGACCTCTCCTGACCTGCCCGCTGCTCCCCTCAGCAGTGTACTTCGTCGATCTGCCTGTTATGCTCCCCACTCAGTTCCTGTTGAATCCTCTCACCCTCCACATCTCTGGCCTGTACCCCAGTTCTGTATGAGTAAATAAATAAATCTTAAAAAAAAAAAAGATATATTACTCTTACTGATCTTTTTAAACAATCAATTTTTTTTTAATTGATGATTTTCTCATTTCTTCAAAAAAATTTTTCTGCATTGCAGTATTTCTCCTCTCTTTCTGGGTCTTCAGTGATGTAGATATTACACCTTTAGGAATTATCTCACTGTCCCTAAACCTCTGTTCACAGTTTCTCTGTGTCATTTGTGTTGAAAAATTTATATTGCTTTATCTGCAAGTTTGCTAACTCTTTTCTTTGTCATTTCTATTCTGCTGTTGAGCATATCCAGAGACTTTTCAGACTTCTATGTTTTTGAGTTCTAAAACTTGCTGATAGTTTGTGTCTTTCCATTTATTTCAAGATTATTTGCCCTCTCTTCTTATAGCATGGTTATCTTGGCTGTTGTAAAGTCTTTGTCTGAAAACTCCAAATCAGTATCATCATGGGGCAAACATCTGTTGTTTATTGTTTTCAAGTTATGGTCATTCTGAGTCTTCCTATGACAAGTAATTTGGGATTGTAGATCTTACAACACATATATCTACCTTACATATGCATGACCCAGTCTGGGCATTAGTCTACCCCATAGTTAAGTTCTTAATGGCCATGATGTGATGTCTAGGGTAGAACACACACATGCTTAACTCAGAAATGACCACAAAAGTTTGTCCATAACTTTCTGGAATAGCTTTCTTGAACGCCTTCCTCTTCACAACACACTCTCCAGTTCTTTGACCCTACGCCTGGAGCTTTCATTTCCCAATTCTGCCAGGTACTTCTCACAACTATTGGCATTAAAAACCAATCAACCAGCAGAGGACAGAATGAGAAAGAGAGAGAGTATTGGTTCCCACACTCTTGGGATCATAGCATTTATAGTTATGGTCCTTTAAAGACTTAGATGCATCCCTGGCCATCAGCATCACTGCTGCATTGCTACCAATAGAATTTCCTAGGTGCTCAATTGGAAGGGAAAAAAGGTGGAAAAGGCTGGTCAATGCATGTATTTTCTGACTCTCTATGACTCTTCTAGTTTCCCTCTCTCACATCACAGGCCTGAAGAAAGGGCTTCCCTTGAGCATTTCTTCCCTGCATGCATTTCTCACTTCTGGGGCTGGGGCTACCTTGAGTCCAGTCTAGGTAAACCATAGCGGGAGGGCAATGAAAAACACATTTCCAAATTGCTGATGCTTTAAATTCTAATCTTCCCCAATTTGCCTTCCATCATTTGCTTTACAGAGTTCTCAGAGAAATTACCCCGTGATTCCTTCCAAGATTTATAGTTTCATTCAGTGGGAGAGACAAGTGGAATGTGTTTACTCTATCTCGCTCAAATCTGTCTGCTGATGGTTCTCTTATTTTTAAACACTATTTACTTGCATATTCAAAAGAGAGTTTTAAGGCCAACTGTGTTTTGTTGCTCAAACATCTGTCATGAAGTGATGCGCCCTCTCTTGACAGCATCTGACTAAGCATACCCCCTCTTGTTCCATTGCAGGGACTCAGCTGACTGTGGAGGTCCACCCTCGAGACACCATGCCTCAGTTGCTTAAGAAGTTCTCCTTGGCTAAATGTATGTGCATACAGGGCCACTCACATGTGGAGGGCTGGCAGGGAGGACTGAAGGCAGCTAATGGGACAGAGCCCAGTTCAGTCCTGGAAGTTTCTGGGGAAAGAAGATGAGTGACTTGAGTCTCGACAGGAGACAGAAGCATGAAATTTCATCCTGGGGGCCTGTCGCCTCCACACCCAACTACTACAGTTCTTAAGTCTCTGTGATTAGACGCAAACAACACAGACCTTTTGCTAAAGAAGAATTTTGTGAAGGAAATGTTATTGCTTTGGGATACCATTCAGAACTGCCTAAAAAGTGGCATACATAGTACTTGTTAACCCTTTGTTGTATACCAGTATTATCCCTACTTTTTAAGATAGCAAAGTGAGGCTCAGAGTAAAGTAACTACCTAAGCCATCCACGTTGGAGGCAAGTTCAGAGTTCAGATTCCTCTGAAACCTGTGCCCAATAACTTGTGTGTGCAGCTACCTTCTGTGCAGTGCACACAGACCCAGGCCACCACATTCCTCCTCTTCCTTCTCACCCTCTTTCTGTATCTGTCCTTCATGTGGATAACAGTCTGGGGAAAATACAGTCTAAAATACAGGGTCTGCAGAATATCCAGGGCTCAGTCTCCTTCCATGTCCACTCAGTGAGACTTGCAGGCCCCCCAACTCTGCCTGGTCCTACAGTCAGGATCTCAGGGCAACAGTGAGATGTCGAGAGGGGTGCCCTGCAGGTCTACTGACTGCATTCAGATCCTCAGTTCTAGCATCTTAGCCTCTCTTTCCGCCTCAATGCCCTTGTCTATAAGTGGAAGGAAATAATTCAGCATTCCTCAGAGGGTTGTTGTGAGATTAAATGAGATGTGAGTATAAAGCACAAGTCAGTTATAGTAAGCACACATAAGTGCTAGCTTCTATTTTGAACCCCACTATCAAAAAATGTAGATGGAATCAAAATGTAGAAGCAAGAAACTAAAGCGCCAATGTTCCTCAGAATGGCCTATTTACCTTTGAAAACTTCCACCGGTTAATAGCTTATATTGGCCTTCAATGACGTCAAACAGCCTGCATTAACGCACCTACCAGCTCCTCCTGCTCCATCAGAGAGCTCATCTTCCCGACCTGGAAGGGGGAAGTTCCTTTGCTATTTCCCTGGAACCTAATAACTAAGTAACTATTGGTAATCATCCTTCCTTAACAGTCCTGAGTTGATAGGATTCAGTTGCCCTTGAACCACCCAAGGAACAATTTAATAATCATTTGACATCTGGGTTTCAAGCTCCGAAAAACTGCCTCCCCTTCTGCCATTTTCCTGTTGTCCGTGGTGGCTTCTTATCCTGGGGCTGCTTAGCAGTGAATCTGATAATGCTTTGGGCATCCCCATTGGTGTTCCAAGATGGCAGGAGAGCCTAGAGGAGGCAGGCAGGAGTGGCGGGCTCCACGCAGGCCCCCTAAACAACCAAAGTGCCCTGTGCGAATTGTGCTTCTGCCCAACAGCTGCAGTTCTCTTTCCTATCGCCCCCTCCCTGGTCTCCAGTCCTCTCTGCTGCACAGAAGACCAGGAGACCAGGGCAATTCTAGTGGCGGTTCAGTGGTGGGTGAGGATGGGCTACAGCACTGTGAGCAGGAGAGTGACAGAAGGGGTCAGAAGCAGAGACACCACAAAGAATCATCCGCACTTGCATTTCTGTTTCTTCTGAACTTTGGGATGTTGTAGGTTTACAAGGCGATAAAAATGGAAATACAAGACCCCGGCAGCCTGGAGGGAAGGACGCCCACGGTAAGTCTAGGGCCTTCTTGGGGCTGCTCTCTCAGAGGTGGGCTTGACTGAGACTCAGGGGCCAGGCCCCAGGCCATCGGGAATGGCTCCCTGGGGCACAGTGCTGAGGGTCTGAGCCACCCTGGGCTCGGGGAGAGGCATATTGTGATTGATTGGCAATGCCTACCCTGGACACCACGGAGAGTGAAAAGCTCCCCATCAGCCGTGCCCCTGAAATTGTGAAACCCATCAATAATAGCAAGGCAGCCTCTTGCGGGAAACATGTTAAAATATAATTCAGAATAGTATTTTGACTTTAAATGAAATTTCGGACATCTGCAAGCTAGGAGGCATGTGGTAAGCGGAGCAGGGCAGAGGAAGAAAAAGAAAAACCTCAAATGGGACACTGGAGGGCCTGGGCTCAAATCCTACTTCTGCCCCTTCCTGCCCTGGGTCTCGGTGTCTCCCTCCCTACACCACATGGCATCTAAGGCTCTGTGGTCCGCACTGCTCCCCATTGTTTTGCTTTAAAATTAGAACAATTTAGTTAATGCCACTGACATTTTCAATGTATTTATACAAAGTCACATTTGGACCTTATATAACCTGGTCAGAAGGTAAACGCATGAGGCATAAATCATTATGGAATATTTTTAATATTCAGATATTATAAAATAGAACCAAGAAAGGGTACAGCTTGCTCTGGAGTTTTTAGTCCCCTTTTAGCAATGCCAACCTCTTGGAAATGGGGGCAGAGGCAGCCTCATTTGCAGAACTGTGCTGAACAGAAACTTATTAAATGTAAGTCCACTTGAGATCCACTTACATCACCCTGATAGCCCTTGTAAGAGAATGCAGGAGCCAGAGTCTGTCGTGGAGAAGGGGGGTGGGGAGAGGGAGGAGAGGTTGGGGTGTGGGCAGAAGAGAGGGCCCTGGCAACTAGGAAGCTCAGCCTGACCTGCTGTCGTGTCCCCTCTCCCCCAGAGGGCCAGACAAAGCTCAGAACTCCCAGGATCGGGACTGATGTCTGTCTAAGCAACGGGCAGTAGACCTCTCAGCTCATACCTCTAGCCCGTGAGCTACAGCGGTGCTAGCTTCAAGGAAGCTCCAGCAGGAGACTGTTCAAAACAGGACTTGGTGGGATCCAGGAAATTTCTTGCTCCTGGTAGAGGAATAGAAAAAATAGAAAGAAAATGTTAGGTTGCTGGACAGGTCCTGAATGTATCAACACAGGGACATGGCAAGAGCCCCAGCAGTGGCTTGAGCTGAAAGGCGGCTGCTGCAGTGTGTCAGAGGTGCAGGAGTGACAGAGCTGGGTAGCTGGCCTTGACCAGGCTGAGACTGAGCAGGAACGCCAGACAGTGTGGTCTCCTCCCTCAGACAGTGTCTATGGCCAGACAGTGGCCAGTTCCCTAGTGAGCCCATCCAGTCCCGGCCCAAGAGGGTGGTGGGGCGACTAAGAGCCAACTGCTAGTGACACCCTCCTGCTCTCTCACTTGGGTCTGTAGCCCGAGTTAAAGGACGCTCACAGTTCAGGGGGTGCTGAGGAATGTGAGCAAATGCAGCTGCAAGGCTCTGCTTGCCTGTAGAAGACCCCCACTCAGCACCCCCCAGAAAGCAGAGTGGCCTTGGCCTTACCATGTGGCCAGCCACTTCATTCTTTCTCCCAAAGTGCCATGAGTGTGTGCCTGAGAGCACTGACTGGTCCAGCAGCCGACAGAGAGGTGAAGGTGAGCTCAGATGAGAACTCAGACCTCGTGCAGCCCTACCAGGCACTTCTGCAGCTCTCACTGGTCTTCTAGGCCTGCTGCCTACCCTGAGGCATCCCCAGCACCCCTCGCTTTCTCCAGAGGCCCCTGAGACTGCAGGCTAAGAGGTGGATGGGTCTGCTTGAGCAGGGGATCGGTTCCCTCTAGCCCACCCTGCTCTCAACCCACCCTGTCCTCCCAACCTGCCAGCCTGTTTTTGGTCAACTAGGCTCAGAAGCCTTGATATGAAAGCACCTACCAGAGGCCAGGCTCTCCCCTGGGCAGCAGTGGGGCTTGCTGCCCATCTGCCAGTGGCTATGGCCACTGGACAGTTAACCCCACAGCAGCCGTCCTGTGTGCCAGCTTTCTCAATAATAGATTCTGGGCTCAGCCTCCTCCAGGGTCTGCCTGCAGCAACTCGGGCACTTTCTGCCAAAATAAACTACCATCATAAACAAGGGATGAAGACTTCCTGGGTGCCAAACTCACCTCTCTTAGAAAGTCTGGAGCCACCATGTCCCCTTCGCCACCCAGGGTACCCTGTGATACCTCCATGCTGGGCACTGTGGCCATGGCAGGGACCCTCCCTCTTTGACCCAGCAGAGACTAAGAGCATTCATTGCTTGAGTGCTCAATCCTGGAAAAGTTAACAGGGAGTCTGCAGAAAATGGCATGGTGGAGAGGGGGGCTGGGAGGGTCCATCTGGGGATTATTGGGTTAATTGAGGTGAACCAGTTTCTTTCCTGCTGACTTCTTGAATCAGCAAATAGGCCTTGTTCCCTGTGAGTCTCCAAAAAGATTAAGGGAGTTACCATTGTTCCCAAACTAATTCAGCAAACAACCTTTCTAGAAGATACAGTTCGTGGGAGTACTGGTTTATGTTCGGGGAATGGTGCCCAAAGTTAAGCAGACACAGTGTCTCAAAAAGCCAACTAAACTGTGTCAGACTTCCTGGTCAGCAGGGCTCAGCAGCTAACCGAGCCTCCCTGTGTTTCCAGCCTACCCCTGGGATCGGTCTGGCCTGAAATCCATGCCCCTGGACTTGCGGCACTTTGAAAAGCTGGACTCCTATGCCTCACAGGTAGGAAAGCCAGCCCCTCTGCCGTAGACTTCCTTTCCCGAGCCCCCAGGTGGCTTGGAATGGTGTGAGCCAAGGTAGCAAAGCTTCTCCCTAGGCTCCTTTCGATGTATCTTGAGTCCCTTGGATACAGTGTAGGGATGGGGGACAGAAGCAAATCCCTGTGCAGGATGAAAGGTCATCCCATACCCCACTGCACCCACCATTCTGACACTTCCAGCCAGGCTGCACATCCTGCTCTGCCCCCATGATAGACCCCATTGGCCAGCCCTGTCCTGCCCACCTCCCCTCAGCCAATCTGGGCATCGTTGTGGCTAAGCCATGCCAGCCCCTGCCCATGAAGGAAGGGAGTGAGAGAATAGAGGACCGTGGATGCGGATGGTCAGCACACACTGTGACCACTGCCATGCTTGTGCTCACCCCTGGAGCGTATGAGCTCCACACTCTTGTGCCTCTGGGCCTGGGAGTATCTGGGGTGGGGCTGGGATAGGGCTGGGAATGGTCAGCTCCTAGAAGTGCATAGGATACAAGGGTTGTGGGGATCAGGCAGGAACCTCAGGGCAGAGTCTCATAGGATGGGACAAGGAACTGGACCAGGACTGAAGTCAGGGTGAGCTGCCCCAGGTTAGCAAGCAGAGAGGTCATCTACAGGCTTAGATAGACCAGCCTGTGGTTGTCATAGAGTAGGTGCTCAGGATGATGCTTGTTTGAGCTGGTGAGTGGAAGGATTGGATCCCATTAGAGGTGGGGACATCCAGCTGTCCTGGAATGGAATATGGCCTGGATTATGCTGGGACAGTGAAAACAGAAAGGAGCTTAAAGGTCAACATGGAGCTAGAGGTGGGGGGAGGGAGAGGGACCAGATGGCCAGTCAGTGTAGAGAGAGGAGGAAGGCATGGGGAGGGGCTCCCAGACTAGACTGAGTAGTGGTGGGATGATCCGGCAGTTGCTCCCCATAAGGAACATAGGAGAAGGAACAAGCATGGGAAAGGAGATGAAGAGTTCATTCAGGGGGCAATAGGCACTAAGGCCTGAAAATGACCACTGGACGGTGGGATAGCCAAGCCTGGGGCTGCATCCAGTCTGGCGAGGTCTGGCCTGGAAACAGTGATTTGGAAGCCATGGAATTTAGCTGAGAAGTGAAGCCTTAGGGTGGGTGTCATCTGGGGGAAGAACAACCAAAAAGATCGGGCCAAGGCCAGGAAAGATGGTAGATCTTTCCTGATGGTTGGGTTGGTGGTCTTTTAGTCTTCACCTCCTGTACTTGTCCTGTGCTGACTGTGCTGAAGTTGCAGGCCCCAACTTCTTGAGAGCAGGCCTAGTCAGGGCCTGCAGTCTTGTCAAACAAGGCTAGACAGACCCACTGCTACTACTTTTGCACTGAAACACCTCAGAGGAGGCCTAGAGGCCTCAGCCAGACTCGAATGGACTGAGAAACAAACAGGATGAAGGAGGGAGTGAAAAGAACAGTCCACAGGAAATTCACAACAAAGTGGTATCTGGGCATTGGCAGTCTTGAGAAAGACTGGGGGCAGTTTGAAGAGCTACAACAGACAGGAAGGAGGAGTGGGGCTCCTACAACAGACAGGAAGGCAGGAGGTGAGGACACAGTGAAGAAGACTGAGCCCTGGCCCTGAAGGCAACTGAGACAATGGTGGAACAGCAGGGAGAGGGAAGTGCAGGAACATGAGCAAGGGCCCCCGAGTCCTGCCTGGGCCTCCCAGAATCTGAGAAAGTGAGGGAAGTTTAGGGGAAGGTGGGTGTCCCAAATCTGATGAGGAATGGTAATGGCTGCCAGAAGGACTGACCAGACTGATCAGCCTCGGTCTAGTGCCATGGGCAGTGGACAGCCAGCACAGGACAAGTGCAGGAGGTGAAGACCAAAAGACCACCGAACCAAAGTTTGAGGTTAAGTTGGGAGTCAGTAAGGCTGCTGGTTGGGCCTATGTCAGGCACTGTTCTAGAACCTGTGAGAAGAACAAAAATAGACACTGGATGTGGAAAAAAGGAAACAAAGAGCAACTGGGTGAGTGGGAGAAAAATAGGGGTCAGGAGGCCTCCTTGAGGTCAGAGTGCGTCCTAGGTCCAGGCACAAATGGTGGAGTGATTCCTGGGGAGAACAAGGTTGGGGGTACCCTAGTGGTGGTGACTGAGTGAGGCAGGGTGACTGTAGCAGACCGTAAGCCCCAGTTACCCCAGTTCCTCTAGAAAGATTGAACATGTCCGGTCTGCCTTTCCAGCAATCCCAGCCCTGTTTGCTCCTAAGAGTCCTGAGAGAAAACTTAATTTGTTCCTTTTTTAATCAGTGTGATCATATTCATATCTATAAAGCAGAACTTGCCATTTCAATCATTTTTAAGTGTACAATGAGTAGAGTTAGTTACACTTACAATGTTGAATAATCATCACCAATATCTGCTTCCAAAATGTTTTAAAACATCCTGAAAAGGGCCTCTATTTGTTAAGCAATGACTTCCAGTTCTCCCTCCTCCAGCCTCTGGTAATCTCTAATCTGTTTAATATCTCCATTAACTTGCCAATCTAGATATTTCAAATAGGTGGACTCATATAGTACCTGGCCTTTTGTGTCTGGCTAATTTCACTTAGCGAAGTGTTTTGAGGATTCATCTGTGTTGTAATATGTTTCTTTTTTGTGGATGAATGCTATTCCATTGTGTATAAACTGTATCTTGTTTATCCATTCATTTGTAGTAGACATGTGGGTTGAGTCTCCTTGGCTATTGTGAATAATACTGCAATGAACATTGATGAGCAAATATGTGTTTGAGTCCTTGCTTTCAGCTCTTTGGGGGTATTTACCTGGAATTGGAATTAATGGATCATATAGTAATTGTGTATTTAACTTTTTGAGGAACCATCAAACTCTTTCACAGGAGCTGACCATTTTACATTCCCATCAGCAATGTAGAAGAGTTTTAATTTCTCTGCATTCTTGCTAAAACTTATTGTCTTCTACCTTTGTTATTATAGTTATCACAGTTGAATATAAAGTAATATTTCTTTTTGGTTTTTATTTGCATCTTCTTAATGACTAATGAAATAGATTATTTTTCTTATGCTTATTGTCCATTTTTATAGCATAGGAGAAATGTCTATTCAAATCCTTCAGCCATTATAAATTTCGATTGTTTATTCTTATGTTGATAAGCTATAGAAGTTCTTTATATATTCTGGCTATTAACCCTATCAGATATCTGACTTGCAAGTATTTTCTCCCATTCTATAAGCTTTTTTTTTTTTCCTTTTCTTAATATTACCCTTTGGTACACAGAAGTTTTTGTTTTTGTTTTTTATATTAATAAAGTCCAATTAATTTTTTCTGTTTTTGTAGCTTTTCCTTTGGTATCACACCTAAGAAACCATTGGCAAATCCAAGGTCACCACAATAGATCCCTGGGTTCTTCTATGTGTTTTATGGTTTAAGTTCTTATTTAGGTCACTTACCCCTTTTGAGTTCATTTTTGTGTAAGGTGTGATTTAAGGACCCAACTTCATTCTTTTGCTTATGGAATTCCAGTTGTTCAGCATTATGTTAGAAGAGACTATTTTTTCCCTATTGAGTAAATTTGATCCCTTGGTCAAAAGCCAGTTGACTATAGACATGAGAGTTTGTGTCTAGACTCTCAAGTCTATTCCATTGGTCCATATGATCCTTATATCTGTGCCACACTGTTTTCACTACTGCAACTTTGTGATAAGTTTTGAAATCAGAAGTATGACTCCTCGACTTTGTTTTTTTTGTTTGTTTTTTCAAAATTGTTTTGGCTATTCTAGGTCCCTTAAAATTTGATATGAATTTGAGGATTGACTCCACCATTTGTGCAAAAAAAAAAAAAGCTACTGGAATTTTTGCAGGGATTGTGTTAAATCTATAGATCACTTTGAATAGTATTAATCATGACTAGGGACTACTATGGTTGCCCAGATGCCTACCTGGCCAGTCACTAGGGTCACTGGCTCTCGGGCCAGTCCATCTTGTCCAGTCCTCTGGACAAGCCCACCAAAATTCTGCAGATAAGGATTGCTCTCAGCTCGGCCTTTGCACCCCTGGATTCTCTTCCTGTTCTATCTAGAGGAAAAGCAGCCCTGGCTGCAAGTGGCAGGACACTGGGTTCCACGTGTACTCCTGCAGGCCTGACAAAGTATACCTCTCTCTCCCAGGTGACAGTCAAGAGTGGTCTGGACGAACTGGTGAGCGACCTGCTCCAGGAGGCTCACAGTGACCTGGAGAGGGTCCGTGCCATCTGGATCTGGATCTGCCACCACATAGGTAGGCCCACCTTGCTCCACCTGTGCTGTGTTTGTCCTTGATGCCACTCCCTGTGGCTCCTTTCCTAGAGGAGAAACTCTGGGATTAACTGAACCGCTAGTGTATGTAAGGAATGGGGAAGAAGGAGGAGGGAGAAAACTCCCAGATGGCTGGATCGAATAACCAAAGACTAACCAAGGAGGGTCAGACTCACGGGGTGCTGACAGCCTCCATGATGGTTGTTGGATAGTGACCCTCATGTGGCCCTGTATTCACAGCAAGTAGCTAGAGCTGAGCCCTTCACCCAGAGCTGAGCACAGCTTCCCACCATTCTGGCTTCCTCGTACACCTGCTCCACAGAGATGAGAACCCAGGACAGAAGATCACTTCCGAGAAGGATAACCATTGATTGGGGAGGAGTCGCAGCTATCTGAAAAGTCATTGCAATACTAGTAGCCTCTTCAAGTACCAGTGCCAGAAAGGGCTCTCCTTTCCTGCCCTTCACCCATCCCTGTCCTCAGTGACCACAGTGATTCTGGTCTCAGGGCCTCCTGTTATTGGGGTGACAAGCTGTGAGAGCTTTCTCTAGGGCCAGCTTGAACCATTGCTCAGTGCTGCCCCTGAGAGTCACTGTGAGGCCTCCACCTCAGAGACCCAGCAGGGGAGAGTGAGCAGCTTTTCTCAAGCTGTTTGCAGAGCTGTGTTTTGGGGACAAGTGGACAGAGCATTCCCCTCACACACCCTCCACAGCCACGGCCTCTTCCCTCCTAGCCCCTTCTCAGAGCCGTGCAAATCCAAGCAGTCTACTCTGCAAAGGTCTGGCTCTTCCTCTCACCAGCTGCACAACGGGGTGTCCTTCCCTCACCTAGGTTGGGCCCTAGTCCTGTCCGGCCCATATTATTGTTTCTCCCAGACATGAAGGAGACAGACCCCCTAATGCAGAAGCACAGCTGGTGCGGGGAGTGGGGTGTGAGGCTCTAGACAGCAGACTCCCTTCTCTGCATCATCCTCGGACGCCTTGTAGCTGGCTTCTCACTGCCTTCCTCTGCCCTCCAGAGTACGACATTGAGGCTGCCCAGGAGAAGGACCGCCAGGCCTTCAAGCCCACCGAAATCCTGAGGACCCAGAAAACCAATTGTGATGGCTATGCTGGGCTCTTCGAGAAAATGTGCAGGTACCAGCTGGGTCTCCTGAAAGGCTGGCAGGCCTTTACCCCTCACAGATTCCTTTTCCCCAACCCAAAGGTCTGGGTGCCTCCCTCTCCAACTCAGGCCGAAAATCTCAGTTTGCAAACTGCTCTGGAATCCAAGTGAGTCCTGAAAAGGTCAATGTCTCCCTTTTTAACACCAGCATAATTGACTTTGTACCATCTGCTGGGCTTCGCAATGCATTAACATAATGGCAGATGAATGCGCAGAGATAATTTGGTTATAAAAGGCCCTTTTTCCACCTTCTCCCATCTCCGTGCAGCTGAAGGTTAGAAGAATGGCAGATCTGGGAACCAGAGGACAATGGCTGCTGATGCCAGGGGGGTTGTGAAAGGCTGTCCTGGGGCTGGCGCAGGGCCCCTCCCTCCCGGAAAACAAAAGATCTCAGATGTGAAAAGATTTGTCTATTGGAAAAGCTGAATAAAACTGGGAAGCAGCTTTTCTCCGGGAGCCCTTGGGCATTTTGACTGCTCTGGGGGTAAGTACCTGGCCAGGTTGCCAGGGTGGGCTCAGCAGGGAATGGGTTGGTAAGAAACCACTTCTGTTTAGAGACATCATCGCTGGCCCTGGGTGACATCTAGTCAGACTCAGGTTCGGGATGCCTGGTAGATCCTGCAGCTTCCTGTATCTTGAGGCCTCTTGGGCTCCCCAGGAAACAGCTGGTCCTGGGAGTCAGGGAGGGGCTGCTGAAAATTTCCCTCCTGGCCAGCTGGAAGGTACCTGCTGTCTCTGCAGGCCTCTGAGGGGGTCTCCTTAGACACCCAGATGTCAGCCCACCACACCCTTCCTTGAAGTCACTAGCACACCTGAGATACCAGCTTGTGTCTGGCTTTATGCTCTTACTTAATTTTTCTAAGTTAAAAAATATTTGTTCAATGTAGATGATTTAGGAAATGCACAGGAACAGGAAAGAAGAAAATTAATTTACTCTGAACACAACCACTTAGAGATAGCACTTAACATTTTGTCAGTCTTTCCAGACTGTTCTGTCACATAGAAATTACCTGTGCCCTTGAGTTTAAATTTGTGCCATTCAATCTTCTGCATCCTTAACCCCTCCCTCCACCACTTTCTCCTGTAATCCCATCCCAGAATCCTGCACAGTAGGACAGTATGTACAGTAGATTATAGATTATTTTTTTAAAGATTTATTTATTTATGCATACAGAACTGGGATACAGGCCAGAGGTACAGGGATGCTGAGAGGATTCACCAGAGACAGAGTGGGATGCAGAACAGGCAGAACAACAAGGTACACTGCTGAGGGGAGCAGTAGACGGGTCACGAGGTCTGCTGCGCCATGTGCGACACTTCCCTGGCCGGGGATCAAACTCTTGAGGTGGCTGCTTCTAGCATCATAGTGCTGTGCTTTAACCCATTGCACCACCAGGGAGGGTCCAGGACTTTTTTTTTTTTTTTAAACAACATAGTAGCCCTTGATCCATTTTCAGATCTACTTGTGCCTAACATCTTAGAGAACGTAATTATTTTCATTTGAATTTGCAAATTTGACAATACTGGGAGCTTTAAGTGCTACAGAATATTCTCCAGACTCTGTAGAAACTTTCTAGGGTGGCATAGAAGGAATGCCAGATTTAAAGCCATAAAGGCTTCTCCTGTCCTTAGTTCCCAGTCTGTAATTTACTGCTTTTACTCCTTCTAACCACTGGGAGTCTCGGTTTTCCCATTCTGCAGTGCCTACTGGCAGGACCGTAGGACTAAATGAGAACATGCAGTCTGGGCTTGCTTATCTGACTCTGGGTTGTTTTTTTGTTTGTTTGTTTGTTTTTTTGTTTTTTTTCTTTGCCTTGGGTATTGGAGTGTTTTTACTCTGTGGACTTTTCCTACAGACCCACACAGACTCAGAAAACTGGCACTTGGCTTGAGTGAAACTGTCAGCTCGTTGGCCTGGTCCAGATACTAAACAATAGCCACATCCTGGCCTGCAGCTGATTATTAAAAACATCCCAACATGTTGCATCATTTAAAGTTAGGTTCTAACTTGGCAGTTACCAGGTGGAAGACTCGTCACAGTGCCAGGAATACTCACTGTTCCCAAATTCCTCTAGATTTCACTTTAAAGATCAGTAACCTCATCCATGCCTCACTTTACTAATTCCTCTTACTTTAAAACAACTGCCAAAGGTTTGGCCAATTCCTTAACTGGTTCCTTAATGACTGAAGACATGTAACCCACCCTTGCTGACTTAACCCTGCTCAGTTGTGAAGGTCACCTCCTAGCAAGAATTGTACTCTAACTAACAGCCATCATCACTTCTACTGGTCCATTCCACCTCCTGCAATAGCCTCATTAAAGACTGATTTAATCATTTGGTGAGGAATTCAGATATTTTTGCAACATCATTCATTTCCTCAGTATCTTCCAAGTTACTGACTTGAGTATTGTTTTGAGTGCTACTGCTTGTAACTGCTGGTCCAATTTCTTTCCGACATTCTTTCATCAAGCATTAAGGTCTTTCCTTTTGCCTCGATTGCCCACAGCCTTAATGAATTCTGCTTAATTTCCTTGCAGGGCTCAAGCTCAATTCCCCAGATTCCAACCATTGAGCCAACTGCCAATCCTCTCCTTTCCCCTTGTTAGCACAGCTCTCACACCACCGACTAGCAGATTTTCCACCAACCAGCACTTTTTATAAAGCTAGGAGCTTATTACCAGTCAGGCTTTGATGCCGAGGGGACTGATTGTCACCGATCAGATGTCAGTTTTCCATCCACACTGCAGTTGTCACAGAGAGAAGCGCAGTGGCATGCTTCTGCCTCAGCATGATGTCCCAAACAACCCCAAAATACCACCTGACTCCAAAGCCTTCCAAGCCGAGGAGTGACTGGCTAAGCCCCTGGGAGTAGCAGGTTTACTGAATAACCTAAAATTATGTCCATGTCTGACCACTAAGCAACTCCTGCTGTAATAGATACCAAAGGAGAGGGCTCACAAAGATGAATTATGGCAAATTAAATTAAATCTGTTCATTTTGCTCTCTGTACCACCCTTGAGTTCATAAATTAAGACAAAGCTTAGTGTTCAACTGTGTCTCGGTGCTGCTTTGGCCACGAGCTGGCTGTGTGTTCCCGGGCAAGTCAACCTCCCTCCCTGAAACACGGACTCCTCCTCACCTGTCGGAGAGGAGGCTCGGAAGTCACAACTCAGGAATCTCCAATCAGGGCCTAAACGTGAAAGTCATTATTACCCCACAGCCACTGATCTTGTCACAGGGAAGTGTAAGAAAAAGGGAAAGGAGGGTTTTTAACAGAACTATAAGAAAAAACAGCCAAACCTATGAGATTTGACCACATGGACAGTGAAACACTGAGTTGTAGCTATGCTTGGATAGAAGACACCTCTTTGAACCAGTTTCCAAATACCCTTCTTGAGAAACAAAATTTTAGGAACAGCAAGACTCAAAGCTTCCAATTCACAGGGATGCTTGTCCTGTTAGAGTGACTACTGGACTTGAAGTTGATGAAACCGCGTTTCCTAATTTCACTTGGGAAACTAGAAATCACAGTGTTTTCAACAAGATGCCCAAGGAAGCATATATCTTGCTTCTCTTGAAAACTGCCATTCCTGCTCCCTCCCTTCTCTCCACATGGCTTGGATCTCCTGGGCAAGGGCCCCCAAACTGGGGAAGTCCACTGTGGCCAACACACTGGGCCTGGCAGTGGACAGCTAAAACCACACTGGAGGTGCAGGGGGAGGGCTGGGGAGGGGGACAGCGGGCTGGGCCCTCCCTGCGTGAAATGATTGATAGTCACTGTGGAGCTCAATCACCTCCTCAATGACACCATCAGCTGTGGGACTTGCAGAGGTCAATAGTTCTGAGGTTATTAGCTATGCTTCCTCAAGTGATCTTTTGGGTTCTTGGAGGACTGGTCAGTTTACAGGAGCTGGAAATGTTTCTTACCCTCTACCCCTCTTCAGCACTCTGCCAGCTCTTTCCAACGAATTCCCCCTCTTTGGGGTTTCCCAGTTCACATTAGCATTTTAATAACAATTCACATATCAGCCCCCACTTCCAACTA
The DNA here is from genome assembly GCF_000260355.1 of Condylura cristata. Classification (NCBI taxonomy): domain Eukaryota; kingdom Metazoa; phylum Chordata; class Mammalia; order Eulipotyphla; family Talpidae; genus Condylura; species Condylura cristata. The sequence continues at coordinate 12,637,940 of NW_004567115.1, forward strand.
CGCCAACATTTAGGGCTGCCAGAGAGCTTTATTTTAGATTATATTTCACTATGAAGTAGTTTATATTCTATTATAGTCCCTTCCATTGTATTCCCTCCACTGTCACCTGGTGCAGTGCTGTACACATAGAGACAGTGCTCTTTGGAATACATGAAGTGTTTGTGGGACATCGGAATGAGAACCGGTGGCTGAAATTACTAGTCCCACTATTTTGCATGAGAATTATGGCTTGTTAACAATAATGCTTTACATGATGACTTCTTTGTCCAATTCATCTTGCACATTACTGCCAGGTAATAAAATATCCTCGTATCATTGTCAAACTTGGCATAAGCTTATAGCTGAGCTTACTTTTTCATCGTTATTCTGCCACAGGCATTTCCCACGGCCTCCCAGCTTCTCCTCAGTCTGTCAGCGGAGGATCAGCCCCTAAAGATCACTTAATTCCAGCCTTTCCTTGTGCCCAGGATGAACTGGCAAGGTCACACAGGAGGTGACCATCAGGGCTGGGAGTGGACCCTCTTCTGCCAGCCCTGCCCTGGGCCCACCCACTGCAGCCCCATGCATTTCAGGTGCACCCCCTTCCTTCAGCCCTTGCCAGGGCTTGGGGAGAGGCCCGTCACTCTCACTCCCTACTTGGTCCTCAAATCTAGTCTCCATCTCACCCCTCAGTGGGAGGATAGTCCAACCTCACCCCCCCATGCCAGGGAAATGTCCTCTCGCCTGAGGACATTTGGGCAGAGTCCAAGACAGCCTCACTGCCCACACCCACCTCGTCTCACCACAGCGCCTGGTGGCCAGTGGGCAGTCGGTCATGCTTCTCCCTCCCTTGACTGCAGGCGGCTGTGAGTGGAGGGCAGCCTTCAGGGGGTGGCATGTCCAGGGTGCATAGCTCTACCGGGTGAGCTCAGCCTCCTGAGAAATAGGCTGGCTGCTCCACACCATGGTCCCCCAGACGCTCTTCCCCTCCACACCACTGAAACTGCCTCGCTCGGACGTTCCTGGCGAGAAAGGAAGATAACTCACCAAAGGATGCAATATTTTTCTAATTCTAAAAGTAACACAAAATCATTATTGAAAATTTAGAAATAAAGAGATGTTTAAATAAGAACATGTAAATCATCCATAACCCCATTACCCAGGATTCTGCTATTTGTTAATTAAATATCTACTTTTAGAGGGAAAAATCCCCCTCCCCCTAACACACACATACACACACACACACACACACACACACTCCTAAAGGGAAGGTGTGGCCATTTCACCCATTACCCTGAAAGACTCCACAGCCTTCTTATCTAGAGCAACACAGGCCTGTCCCCTAGGAGGACCTGGCCACTAGAAGCCACTGGCCCCTGCTGGCTGGGTCAGTGCTGCAGAGAGCTGAGCAGGCTTCAGCGCTCAGAGGGCCCCACCTAAAGGCCCATCCTGCATTTCATAAGCCTGTATTTTTATTGTGTCCATCTTCCACCAGTGATTAAAAAAGGTCTTGCCAAGGGGGCATCTTTTTCTATTGCACACAAAGGCCCAGGCAGGTCACTCAAGTCTCTTGCTTGGGCCTTGGGGTCATGGCCACAGCTCAGGTCTGGGCCTCAGGAGATGAGCTACGAATGTCCAGAGTGTCACCTGATTTCCATGATCCCTAGAGTAGGGACCAGTGCCCAGTACCCCTGCCAGCCATGAGCAGTTGCAGTGTGTGGGGGGGAAACGGCATACTGCCAAGGGACCCAAAAGCCCCGGGAGACTGGCCAGCCTCTCCCTCCCAAAGCGTAGCTCCCAGGGACTCCGGAGAGAGGCTAGGGCCATTAATCTCAGATGACCTAAGGCACCCAGTGGCCCAGTGCTCAGATGTAATGGCCAGTCCTCTCTGGGTCAGGGCTGGAGGCACCAACTGGCCTGCCCCACGGTTCCCTCACACCGCATGGAGAGTAGGCCTCGGCTTTCTTCTGCACCCTCATATCCAGCATCCCTGACACCCCACCGTGTCATTTGAACCCTTCTCCTCAGCCTCATGTTCAGAGCCTCTCTGGCTCTTCCAGGGCATCATCATTTCCCGGAGCCCGTGTTCTCCAGGCAGTCCTGGCATTCCCTCGTGTTCCTGAAGAACTGCTCCCAGAACACTCACACAGGCTCTGGGGAGAGATGTGTCAGGGCCTGTATGGTCTCCAGGGAGGAGCAGACAACAGGGACAACTGCCTGTTCATGGCAGGACCAGCCAGCCCTGGAGAGACAAAAACCTCAGGTTGCCTATATCTGACTGTGTAGAAGGCAGGGAAGAGGAGAAGCATGAAGAGACTGATGGGTAGGGGCCTTGAGGAGGCCTGGGAGATGGGCGACGTGAGAGACAGGCCCCCGCAGAGCCACCTTTCTGACCCCCATGCCGCCCGCAGGATCGCTGGGGTACAGTGCATGACGGTGGCCGGCTACTCCAAGGGCTTCGGCTACCAGACGGGCCAGAGCTTCTCTGGGGAGTTTGACCACGCTTGGAACGCGGTGTACCTGGAGGGGAGATGGCACCTCGTGGACAGCACCTGGGGCAGTGGCCTGGTGGACTCCACCACCTCCAAGTTCACCTTCCTGTGAGTATGAGGCTCCATTCTGCTGGGTGTCTGGTTGGTGGAAATGAGGACACGCAGGTTAAAAGAGGCAGCAGGTGGAGAACTGGCCAGAGGGAGGGGAAGAGCCAGGATGGCTCCAACCTGCTGGTGCCACGGCCTTTTCCTCAGGCTCTGAAGTGAGCAGCTCCAGGCCACTTGTAAAGGCCCAAATCATTTTATCACTTTTCCCCTCTCCCCACACTGACTAAATTCCTCCTCTGGCTCACCATCTCTCCCTCTACTCCAGTGCTAAAAGCCTCCAGCATTTGCCCACAGGCCAGATGTGAGGGAAGGCAGGGCTGAGAAGCTCTTCAGTTGTCTGTAGGTTCCCCTCAGGCCTTTGTCCCAGGTACTATATGTTACTATGTTCCCCACACAGCAATCTCTCCTGCTGCTTTCCCCAGCCCCAGAGCCCCGGTACCCCCTCCTCTCTGGGCTCATTGTGGCCATATCAGATCGCTGAGGAAGGGTTATGGCTTCAAGAGAGAGGTGCTGTGGGTTTGCGGCGTCACTCTGAGCAGGCTGATGATGCAGGGGCTGGAGCATCTCCATCCCCAAGTTCTAGCCTTAACTTCAGAAAAGGACATGTGTCCTTGGATCATAATGTCCATCCATGGTCCAGATTCTTTTTATTAAAAAAAAAAAAAGCGTTGTCTCTGGTTTTTGCAGCTTAAATCCTGACAGTCCCACACACGGGGCAAATGTGGTTGCAGCATTTAGCTGCACATAGATCTCTGCTTTTGTGCACTGACGGTCCCCGTCAGCTCTGGTCACTGCTTTGCCTGAGGCCGAGTGAACCCCCCAATTGCTGACAAGTCTCTGCATTCTCAATCCCTATCACTGTCCTCCAGAAGCCACCTCTACTTGCCCCAGAGACCACAGAAGGGTCCAGCATGGGGTCGGCCTGACTGGATGGAGGTGGTGAACCCAAGTCCCTTCCCTCCTTGCCTTCTGCCATTCCGTTCTGCACCTTTGACTCTGAGCAAGGCATGAGTCCACTCCCACCTGGATACGCTTGCAGGCTGTCTTAGAAGAGGCCTCAGATTCTGCCAAGGCTCCTGTTTCTAGAATCAGATGCTGAAGGGAGTCTCTAGTACCCACATTAGAACTGGAAATGGTACCTTCTTGCAGGATGTGATATCAGCTGGAGCCTGCTATCGGGTATATTAGGCAAAAGAAGACCCCAAAATGCCCCACTTACCCCTCTGCAGAGCTGGGGGCCCACCTACCGCCACACATGATTACTAACCAGCTTCTCCTCTGCTCCAGCTATAATGAATTCTACTTCCTCACGCATCCTGCACTGTTCATCGAGGACCACTTCCCAGACAATAAGAACTGGCAACTGCTAAAGCCTCCTCAATCCCTGAGGCAATTTGAGAACAACATGTATCACAAAAGTGAATTCTACAATAAGGGGATGCTGAGTGCCCATCCGGATATGCCCATGATCAGAACAGGTAACCCTGGAGCTCCCACAGCAGGGCCGGCAGCCTGCTGTGGACCTCTGGAGTCTGAGCCCACAGGGACAGCCCTGCGGGGCCCAGCCAGGGCCAGGAGCTCAGTGTAGGCCGTGTGGGTGGCTGGGCCTGTAGGGTTGCTGAGGCAGCCAAGGTCATCGGGCACTCGGGTGGGATGCAGCCGGCCGTCACACTTGCAGGGACAAAGACCCACGTGCACCAGCATAAACCAAGAAGGGGATACCTAGGAAGTCCCCCAGTTTCCCTCATCCCAAGGGGCTACACTCACAGCCCAGCCCATCAGGGAGCTAGGCCTGGAGGTCCAAGCAGGTGAGGCTTGGCTCACAGAGTTCACACAGCAACAGCAGGACAGCCTCAGTCCTGGCTGCACTCTTCCCAGCTGCACTCTTCTGGCTGCACTCTTCCCAGCTGAGGTGCCCAGCGGAAGCTTCACTAGCTTGCAGAGTTCTCCTCCCCAGCAGAGCTGAGTCTGTGTGTCAGTGGTCCAAACAGGTCATGGGTAGCAGGGAGGACCTCCCAGGAGAGAGGGTGCTGGGGGACTTTCTCGAGGGGGATGATGGCAGAGCTGTGTCAGCCAGCTGGGAGAGAACAGGAGAGGGACATGTTTCAGGACAGACACAGAAAGCCTTCAATCTCTGGGCACTAGGACCCCTAAATGAGTGCCAGACTCCAGGGAGCACAGCCCGGCCTTGAGAACCCTTTAGTCAGTGAGGGATGCTTGCTGGCATCCAGTCTTGAATCCAGTCTTGACCTGACGCTGCAGGTATGGAGCACCAAGCTGGACTATCCCCATGGAGGTCTGGACTGACATTTTCTCTCCCTCTCCCCATGGGGCCACAGATCAGTATGTTCGCTCGCAGACTATGAGATGTGGGAAACCAGTCTGCGGGGTCCAGAACTGTGGCCATGGGCTGGCAGGTCTACCTCCAGCGGGCAGTGTCTTATGCACTGCCACATCCTGCTGCCTGGCCCAGGTGTGGGCCCAGAGCCTGTAACTGCTACAGGCCTCAGCACAGCTAGGACCGTGCACCCCCACTCTTCAGCCAAGAACTGCCTACACACCCCGCCTCAGTCACCAGGGGCCTAGGCTCTCAGGAGCCCCGAGCTCCCTTGACTGTGAGTAGGCCCAGAACCCGGGGGAGCCCCAGCCAGCTTGGTGGGTGATGGGGACACAGGTGCCCCCATGGTAGTTGCAGCTGACTTATACCTTCAGCTCACAAAGATTTCCTTAACCAGGGTGCTGAGTTTCTCACGTATTTTTAATACCACAAATACTCGGTGGCTTTTGCCACTGAAAAACAGCCTGAGGTTGCTGTCTTTGGCAGTACGCTTTCTGGGCTTCCACAGGCTGTACAGCAATCTGGCTGTGGGTGGCAGAGCAGGGAAGGAAACCCAGAGAAGGAACTAGGCTGTACCAACCAAGCCCATGCAGTTGTTCGCCTTTTCAAGAGCTATAAAGATGTAAACACCAGGTTTTGTAATATATAGTAATCAAAAGTTTGATTCCATACTCATGTATAGTTAGAGAGTAGTTTTCTACTGGGGCTAGTTACGTTAAGAGTGGGGAGGGAAGGAAGCAGAAGAAGGAAGAAACAGGACATGGTGGGGGAGGTGAAAGGTACTGAGGGAAGAGAGAGGAGGGTAGAGAAGGGGGTTGACCAAGGAGGTCACAGGCAGGAATGGCCAGCCATTCAAGTCTCATCCGTTCCAAGAAGCCCCAGGTCCAGGCACCCTAGCCAGACCTGTGACCTGGCAGGACAGGAGGCAGGGGAGCCCCTTCCCCAGTACCCAGAACACAGCAGAGAGGACAGATATTCTGTCACTGACTCATTACAGCGTTGTTAAGTTGCCCAAAGAAGACACAGAATGAAAAGCAACTTCTATGGTGCAGTCTCAGCCAGGCACTAGGAAAGGCCTCTGAGTCAGAATAATAAGTTGAGGTCCTACCTCAGAGAAGCCACTGCCCTCCTCTGTGGGAGAATTCATGGGCTACAGAGACCAGAGAACTGACCGCCTGTCCCCAGAAAACAATGACCAGGACAGAGGAAGATGAAAAGAAACTTCGAGGCCAGTTTAGAGGCAGGGGTGGGGGCTGGGGCGAGGGTCAGGGTACAGATGCAACAGACCCTCATCTGTGTCCACTGGCCCTTCTTCCTAGAATGGTGGCCAGGGCAAGCCAACGTGAGAAGCGTGGCAGGGAGGGGGGATGTTTGGGTCGAGGTTGAGCAGGGTTGGGGGTAAGAAGCAGACCCACGCCTGAGCAGTCTCTAGGAGTGAAGAGACCCAACTTTTCAGGTAATGTGTTGATGCAACAGCTATTGACACTGATGAACAGATGCTAGAGACAGTAGTGAAAGCAACACTTGGCAACTTGGAGGAGGTGCCACAGAGATGCTCTCCAAAGTGGGCTTTGGGCCGTCCTTGCCCCTTGTCCCCCACACCCCCACACCCATCTTCCTGGCTCTAGGATCAAGTGCACTTCCATGTAGCCTTCACTAATGGGAATCAGATAGGTAGGGTGAGGAACAGATTTTTTCTTGGGGAGCCACCTCCAACCTCCCAGATTTTAACTCACATGAGGCAAACCTCCAGAATGGGGCAGGAACAGCAGTATGCTGCAACTGCCTTATATAATGTCTGCTGGCATCATGTTACTTGCTTCAAATCACTTGTGGTGAAAGTATTTACACCACAGAAATGGGCAGATGTTTCAAGTCCAGGTTTTCCCTCCAGAGAACCAGTTGTCAGACATTGACCAACCGGTCAGCACACACTGGACCCATCTTGCCTGACCATGGCTTTCTCTCCACAGTGAACGGGAAGGCCACGATCACCATCGAGAGCTGCGCCCCAACGCTGTTCATGTTCATGCTCAATGGCAAGCAGGAGCACGGTCTACTGAGCCTCAGGAAGAACGGGATGAAGCTGGATGTGTACCCACCGACCATGGGCACCCACAAGCTGCAAATCTTCGCCAAAGGCAACTCCGACATCTACAGCTCAGTGCTGGAGTACACAATCAAGTGCAACTATGTGGACTTCGGTATCCAGCTGCCAGCCGAGCTGCACCAGCCCGTGGGCCCCAGCTGGTTCTCGGAGCAGATGGGCATCGTGAAGCCCTCCCACCCTGACCCCATCATCCACACCAGAGACGGCCGCTGCTCCGTCAGCTTCAGCGTGGAGGAGGGCATCAGCGTCCTGGCGTCACTGCATGGGGATGACGGGCCGGTCACCGAGGAGACACAACGACGCTACATCTTCCAGCTGCACCGGGAGAAGCGGACAGAGCTGAAAGTCCAACTGCCCCACGCCGGCAAGTTTGCGCTCAAGATCTTTGTCAAGAAGAGACAGGAACCAGGCAACTACGTCTTTGTCTTCAACTATCTCTTGTGCTGCACCAACACCAAGGTGAACTGGCCTGTGTTCCCCGAGAGCTTCGGCAACTGGGGGCAGGAGAATGAGCTGCTGGAGCCCCTGTCAGGCGTGCTTCCTGCCAACCGGAACGTCCCATTCAAATTGAAGTTGCATGGCATTGCCAAGGCCCTGGTGAAGGGGCAGGATACGTGGCCGCTGACCCTGAACCGCGACGGCTACTGGGAGGGCAGCTGCAGCACGGCTGGCTGCCAGGAAGTCTTCGTCATGGTGCTAGAGAACGCCAACCACAACTTCTACTCCTACATCCTGAAGTACAAAGTGAACACCCAGTGAGGGCCTGGCCCAGACGCACCCCTGGAGGCCCACAGCCAACCCTGCCCAGGGAGGGCCTGAGGGGAGTGCAGAGGGCCCCAGACACCACTGAGTCTGCATGAAATCTCTTCTAGGCCTCTGCCTCAGTCTCCTTGCTTTGTCACAGGAGCTGTGTTCTGATGGCTTCTCTTACTGGCAGTGGCCGAGGGGACAGAGGCAAAGGCCCTTTAGAAGAAAAAGGTGCTATTTCAATCCAAGGTGTTGTAAACTGTACCCCACTGCCCAGATGCTCCCCTTCTCATATTAATGCTGTTGTTGTTGTCACAGGGTTGAGGTGGAGAAGCAGAGAGATTGTCCAAGCAGAAAGCTTTTCACATGACGAGAGCCCTATTCTCCCTCTCCCCCAGGCCCAACCGGGACATGATTTGCAAGGCTGAGTCATCTTGAGTCATCTGTCCCTCTCACATGGCATCCCAGTGTTTCTTACCACCTCCTGGACCCCAGGGAAGGTGGGACCATCGGTTTTTGCAGGCCTACCCATCTTCTGCATTCCTGCTGCTGCTTTATTAGTTGCTTCTTGCTCGTCAAGATAAAAGGTGTGAGAGGAAGCCAGCCAACCCCCAATGGCTAGCGCAGATGGCCTCCATGACTCTGTGTCACTGGGAATGGCGACCAGGAGGTGACTCCAAAGCAAAGAGCGATCAATGCTCTCTCTGGGATGTCCCAGTGGGAGGCTGAGCTGGGGAGCAGGTACACCACAGTACTCCTGATTCTAAAGGTGTGCAACCTCTCCCTGTGCTGTCAGAGAATCCCAAAGGTCGCTTACCTAAGTCTAAAGCCTGGCAGTTATATTCCAAGCCTCTCCAATCCTGGGCCTTGGGCCCCGGGCTGCACCCTACACAGAGGCCCTCAGGAGGCCTGCTGGGCCTCTGACGTGCCTTGTCAGTCATTATGCCCAAAGACCTAGGGAGGAGTGAGGTGAGTGAGGCGTAGTACAGATGCTTCAGTGCTGAGGGGACCCCCACAATACTCAGGCTCTGCTGAGCCCACAAGCAAATCCACAGATGGGGTCCTGGGCCTACCCTAGGACAGGTTTTGTGCCTAAACCTATTTCGTCTCCCTTCCTCCTTTGCTCTGAGATGAAAGGACCCCTGCATTCCACCTTCTGTAGACACAGTTCAGAACCCCCTGCTTGCTCAGGCCTGAGAAGCCTTGGCTGCCCAGCTGGCCCTCAGCAGCACCTCCGGTCAGTGTTGCCATGGCAACAGCAGAGGGGTTGGCTCAACGAGAGCAGCTGGGAGGAAGGAGCCCTTCAGGCCTCCGCAACGCCACCCCGACCACTCTTCCAGGTGGACCCTGGTGATCTCCAGGCTTCTCCTACCTCTGCTGCCCCTGTCACCCCTGAGAGTGGACCCTGCCCAGCGCTATCCCTCATTGCTGCTGTAATGTCTCCAGGCTCAGCTACAGCCAGTGCTGACCGAGGACAGCCAGCTCTGCCTTCATCTCACATCATGTATTCAATCAACGTTCCAGAGCTACCTAAAGCGCCAGGCATCACTGTGGACACAGACTATGGGTGGCACCGAGGGGCCCTATTCCGCCAGACCTCAGGGTGGGCACCACAGTCTCGCCCACTCAGGCTGTCTCTCAGCACATCCGTCTATCATCCCTTTAGGGCTCCTTCCTAGGAGCTCCCCTGTGCCACCCAGCAGGCACCTGGCCCCCAGCAATATAACATCATCCCCCAGGTGGGGTTGCAAGGTTGCAATGGGGGGGGAGCGGGAGGCTGAGAGGCCCTGCCTGTGCCCAACCCCTCTCTCGCAACCTGGCCACCCAGACATCCACCCTAGTAAGCCTGGAAAAGGCACAAAATCCCCAGAGGCTGAATTGCTGTGCACAACAAGGAAACAAGGGGAGTTGTCACCCTCTCAAAGCGGCCTTTTCTCACACCTTTGATTTTATGGACTCAAAGAAATGTGTTTCATCAAAATAATAAGTGCCTTCTATAACTCATGTCATTCACAGGCCCTGGGCTGGCAGCCACGTTAGTCCTGCTGAGAATGACATGCATCTTTTTAGAATTATATAATTAATCAATACATTCTGGAGCATGCGGAGAATGCCACTCTGCAAAACAGGAGCTGTCCAGAGCACAGCGACAGAGACCAGACTCTCAAAGCTTCTGCACAGCGTCCCCGGGTCCCTCCCTCTTGTTTAACCAGGCACCCCCTTTGTAAAGACAGCCGTGGGCACCGTCAGAAAATCACCTGAGTTTCTTTCCACTGAAGTAAAAATATATGAAATGAAATCCAATCTTCATGAATTTTTACACGCATGCTGCTCAGGGTAGAAATTTGGAGTTGCATTTTCAAGTCTTTTATTCAAATCCCCATCTTTGTTTCCGGTGGAGGAGCCCGGCAGACCAGTGGAAAAGCAAGGTCGCCCCCTGGTGTCCAACGTCCGGATCTTCCGGTGCTGCAAACCTCTGCGAGACTGAATCTGTCACCCAGGTTTTTTGTTAGCAGAATCTGAAAAATGCTGCTGAGATGTTTATGTTATATTCGCTGGGTGCTTTCTCGTGACTTCTCAGCACTTCCTTGTATGCACACAGAGCACATCTTTGCCACATACAGACTGTGGGCAAGCCTGGGCCATTGCCTGACATGATGGGGACACATGGAACATTATATGATTTCCAAGTATTTTGCCCGGAAATCCCTTCTTAAAACAGAAACATGACCTAGAACATGATAATACGGCTCTGATAACACTCATTACAATGCCAGTGAAAAGTTGAAATGTACCAATCTCAAAAGCTCTTGCAAGCAAGTCCTGAATTGGCAGCCTGAGCTCACAGGCAGAGCCCTGTGGTTCTATAAGGTGGAGGCGAAACGGGGTGGCCGGGCTAGTGGTCTCTGACCAGAACTGCAATTTACTTCTTTTTAGCTTGTTGGTGAAGCACCACCAACACAGCTGGACTCTGTTTTCAATCTGATTATGATCGTGGTGAGGTTTCCATATGCTACATTGTCCCACCAGGCATATTCCTCACACACAACCTGCTGAGATTAAAAGGAAATAAATAGATTAACTGAAGCATGAAGGATTTGCCAGAGATAGAAAGAACTATTTCCTGTTGTTAAGCAGGAGAGACAAGTTGCCAAGAAAGTTTGTGAAATCCTCTTCTCAAAACACTTGAAAGGAGGAGCATTTTCCCAGTGGCCTAGGGTTTTAGATTCCATGCTTGCAGGAAGGACTCTGTTCTCCCCAAACCAGGGGCTCCTTGAACTACCGAAAGCAGCCCCAGCAAACACAAGCTGAACTTGCCCCATCCTTTGCTATGGGCAAAGGAGTCAAAGCTGGTGTGCACCCTATGTCCCATGTTAGTTTCTCTGAGGCCTGGAATTTCTTTTTGTGGGGGGCAGTAGCTGGAAATCTTAAGAGGTGATTACTTTTCATAACGTGTGCATTGAGTGTGTGGGCCGCTGGCTGCTGAGTATTGTGCTTTCCCCATGATGTTGCCGGTGCTGTCTTTCAATAAAATTTATATTCATTTTTATCCAACAATGTAATTATCGATCTGTTCTTATCACTGCTCTCACAAGGGGGGAAACAGGAAAAAGCACTTTCATGTTCAAAGAGAGGCCTAGAAAAAAGTCAATGTCCCAGTCATTTGCATGTAATGGTGAGATGCAAATGGAATGTCAGGCAAATAGCGATTTCACATTAAAGAAAACATAATTAGGTGAGCTCGAGCCCCTCTCTGGCTTACATGCCTTTGAAGCACATAAAGACAGTATTTGTTTCAATGAATGTTGTTTAACTTGAAATTTTTAAAGTTAGTCTTCATTTCTGTTTTTAATGAAAAGGAAAAAATGCACCAAAAATGTCTCCATCTGCTTTTTACCTCTTGTTTAGAATTTGGACAAATATATACGTTTCTTGATATTCATAGACATGTAGAAATTTTCCAGCAGGTTACCTACGTAGGTTATTCATAAATTAGACATTTAGGGGACCACAGAAAATGAAATTCTAGGTACCTCTGAGAAGCTTCTGTAACCATGGAGACCATTCCCATAGCTTATAGTGTGAAGGACAAAAAGAACTTTGTCCCCAAATCTGCCCTCATCTTGTCCCTTGCTACTAGATCCACAAACACAAGACTCAAGAGGCTTCCTCAGGAAGAGGCTTATGGTGGACCCTATCTTTCACAGCATATTAAGAAGAAGCCAGAAGAAACAACCCCTCACTTAAGAGAAAAAGAAACTTGACTTATTAGGACAAATCGAAAACATCAACCCCAAGTCTGGAATGGATGACCTCTAACGTCCCTTCCAGTCCAGAGGGTTTGTGATGCTGTGTCTTCGTGAACAGATGCTGGCAGGCGGGAGACCTGGGATCATCATTCGAGGAACATCTGAAGGGCCCTGCTGTGTTAAGAGCCTGCCCTGCAGGCCCCAGCAGCCTGTGCTGCTGGCTTCTCTCTAGCCTGAGGGCAAGGGGCTGGAGAAAACCCAGCAGAGGAACCAGAGGGACGCACCAGACCCTGACAGAATGCTGCTTCTCTCTGATTTTGCAAGAAAAAATAAAGAAAACTAAAAAGTCAGGCAACAGCAGGGATCCCTCACTTGGATATCCACAGGCATCCCAAAGCCCAAAACTTGAACCTAAGTCACTTTTCTCCCCCCAAATTCCCTCCAACTCCTCCTGGCCCCCAGTTCAGTAAATGCACTCCCCTCCCCAGATAGCTAAGTCAGGTTCATGGCACCCGTGAGTGACTCCTTTCCTCTTAGCGGCGAAGTCTGACCCATTCTGGCTGTGTCTTATATCTGACCTATTTTTTCAAACACTTCTCTACTCCATCGCTACAGCCTTTGCTGTAATGCAGATACACAGATGTGCTGTTTCCCATGATGACATGACCCCCACTGACTCAGTTCTCTACAGTTCTCTGTGTGTACACCAGGACCATGACTTGTGTGAAGACAAGATTTCCATTAAGGTCTTTCAGAAGATACATGCCATCTCTGGAGAAGAAAATTTGTGTCAGACACTAGTCCAAAAGGTAGGTCTATAAACAAAAACTGGTCTTAACAGGGAAGCAGGAAGTTCAGAGTCTCTTCCTTTTTCTGGACTCTAAAAAGACAAGAGGGTCCCTGATTGTGTCGCAACAGGTTAGAAACTAGATGTAGCCATTTCAGCATGAGTTCAAGCCCCGGCCAGGGAAGTGACCCACATGGCACAGCCAAACTCTCCTGTCTTGCTCACTGCTCTACTCAGCAGTGAACTTTGTCAATCTGCCTGTTTTGCTACCCACTCTGTCTCTAATGAATCCTCTCACCATCCCCACACCTCTGGCCTGTATCCCATTTCTGTATTCATAAATAAACAAGTCTTTAAAAAAATAAAAAAGATAAAGAGACTGAGTCTGCATTCAAAGATGCTCGTATCTAGGATGGCTCTTCATCACATAGGGACATGCAACAGACTGAGTGGTGAAGTCTGGACTGAAGGCAAAAAAGCTATGCCGGGTAAATCAGTTTACCCACATCCATAGCTCACAGATGATTTCTCAGTTGTCCTGGAACCAACAGCAGTATTGATCATTTTTCAAGTGTGCCAGTAGTGTTCCCTAGGAAGAAGGTGCTGAGACCAGGTTAGACACAGGGTGCTAGAAGCTAATAGGTGAAGAAGGAAGATCGACGGTCATGTACATCTTGGCCAACATAAAAAAAGTCCCGAGTTGTACAGAAACAGCCAGGCCCTAGCAAACCTACTATGCTCAGTCAGTGGCTCTGAGCTACCTAGGAAGAGTTTTGCCTCAGTTCAAAAATTAAGGCAGACTTCTGGTTTTAAGTTTGGCACTTAAGAAATTTAGAGGTGGCCCTCCCTGGTGGCGTAGCGGGTTAAAGCACCGCACTGAGAATCTAAAGCCGCTTCCGCATGAGTTCGATTCCCACCTGCCCCGGAGGTGACCACATGGCGAGCCAGACCTCTCCTGACCCGCCCGCTGCTCCCCTCAGCAGTGTACTTCGTCGATCTGCCTGTTCTGCTCCCCTCTCTGTCTCTGGTGAAGCCTCTCGCCGCCCCTGAGCCTCTGGCCTGTACCCCAGTTCTGTATGCACAAATAAATAAAATCTTTTAAAAAAAAAAAAAAAAGAAATTTAGAGGCATTACTCCATCCTCTCATGTTAAAAGCTGGACCAACTGAAAAATTAACCATTCTTCTTAGGTCTGTAAGAGAACTGAGGTTCCAGCCCCCAAAACCAGAGACACAAACAGACAAATACAGAGACTCACAATTCACTGTGGGGGAATCCCCATTGGAGCCAATGTCTAGATAGAAAAACCTAACCTGTGTCTGATGAATTGGTGGAGACTCAATGTGAACAACTTTGAGAGTTAAAAACTCCAAGGGGATCCAGTCATCAGGGAGAACCCAGGTTTCATGTTTTAGTTCTCGGATCTTTACAAGGTTCTCATAATGAACACATGAGCGAAAGAAAAAATAATGCCCCTATGGTATTCGTGACAAGGTGGAGGAATAAACAGACCTATGGACAGAAAAACAGGAAGGACAGTATCATCAATCAACTGGATATAATTGATATTTGTAGACTACCGACAAACAAGTACACAATCTTCCCAAACTCACATGGAATAGTCACCAAGTTATGTGATATCTAAGCTATAATACATACAATCAATTTAAAAGAAGGGAATGTTTTCTCTGTCTATAACAGATTTGACTAGAAAATAGTTGGAAACCACCCCCACCCCCAAAAAAAAAACAAAAAGCAAAAAAAACATGGAGCTCAAAAAGACACTTCTAAATAATAAATGGGTCAAAAAAGAAAGTCTTAAGGGAAATTTTAAAATATTTTGAACTAAGTGAAAATGAAAACACAACTTACCAAAATTTGTGGAGTGCAGTGAAAGTTGTGTTTAGGAGGACACTTATAGTATTGAATGCACATATTAGAAAAAAAAAGAAAGATCTAAACTCAATATGCTTTGACTTTAAGAATCTAGAAAAACAAATTAAATGCAAAGTAAACAAGAGAAATAAAAATTAGAACAAAATCAATGAAATTTAAAAAGGAAATCAATAGTGGAAAGTCAACAAAACCAAAAGCTGGTTCTTTGAAAGGATCAATAAAACCAATAAGCCTCGCCTCTAGAGGCTAAGAAAAAAAGAGAGAGGAAAAAATACTAATATCAGAGATAAAGCAGGGGACTACAGCTACCATGGATAATCAAGTAACACATTGACCAACTCTATGTCCACAAAGCTGATAACTTAGGTGAAGTGGTCCAATTTTTTGGAAGACAGCATCTACCAAAACTCACACAAGAAGACATAGGTGATTTGAATCAGCTTGTCTATTAAAGAAGTAGAATCAATATTTAATAATGTTCCACAGAGAGCCCAGGTCCAGATGGTGAATTATATAGCAAACATTTAAGGGGAATGAAATCATATGAATTCTCTACAGTCTCTTTCAGTAGATAAAAGCAGGGAGATTACTTCCTCATTCTGAAGCCAGTATTCGCCTAATACCAAAACCACACAAAAACATTATCAGGAAAGACAAAATAAACCAACATCTCTCATAATACAGAGATAGAAATCCTCAACCAAAATATTAGCTAATCAAACCCAACAAGTCATCAGAGCTAGGGCAGACCCTGCTCTCCTTGCAGGGAATAGGCAAGTTTTCTCTTGAAGGGAAATCTGTGCAGGGCATATCCAGGTCTGCCGAAAAGGTGCCTTTGGTTGTGTCACTGAGGACTCTGAAAAGGCTGGGTGGGTGAAGTTTCTGGGAGTGGGGGCAGCTCACCCCATAGCCATATGGAATCCAGTGACCATTGGTGAGTTTCCCCCAATGACTGGTGAGTTTCCTCCAGCTTGTCAAAGGGAGGCTTGGCTCCCTTCCAGGCTCAGCTGGCTCCAGCACAGAAGAGACACGGTCTCCTGCATAGGGCTGGGGACTACTTTGATGGGAGGCAGCTTCCTCCCTACCTCCCTTCTTTCTTCTCCCTGATTACAAAGTACCCTACACAGAAATGCACTGGACGATGGTGAGGGCACATGGGTGATTTGGTGATGAGAAACCCAAGGGGATTGCAACTGGGATGGAAAAATGCACAAAAATATGTAAAAATAAATTATTATAAAAATATTAAAATTAAAGTAAAAAATGCTATAAGTAGGGAAAATTTAAAAAAAAAAAAGTACCCTACACATAGAGCGAGTAATCAGTAAATTTTTGAAATGACCATCCATCAGTCCTTTCAAAAACAAAATAATAGAGCCCCAAGAGTCTTAATGTGGATGTTGGACCAAAAAGGCTGTTAAATTATGACATATTAAATAGGTGCTTCCTTGTCTTTGGCAACTAGGAAGGTATATGCCTGTCTGCCAACTCCTCGCCCCCTGTGGCGATGTATATTTACAGGAAGAGAATCACCACCTGCCTGGGGGAACTCTGGGTATTGGCCTCAGGGAAGCAATCAGGGCAACCGATCGATGGCAGGAGTGTCCTTCAGCTGGGGAGACCCACCACCACCCTCGGCTTCTGCTGAGATTGTTTTGTTTCCATCAGGGCATGGCTGACTGCCTCCGTGACACAAAGAATCAGCCATCATTTTACCTTGGTCGTGTGGGGACTGAGAGAGTGAACTCCTGCTCCCAGCTGGCGGTGAGGACTATAGAAAGGATGGTGGCAGGAGGGCAGAAGGGCCGCCATAACCATGACTGTCCAAGAACAATTGGGTTGCATGACGAGCGAGTTACAGGAATGAGGGGTCTCTGGCAGCTCCCATATGGGCAAAAACTGTGGAGAAGGGAAATGAGGAAACCATTATTTAAAACGCAATGACTGTGGGATTAAATATTGCTAGGTGAACACTCTGCTGATAGGCACACGTATTGTTTGTACGCGCACACTAAGGGGACCTGAAAATTAACATTTAATTATATTACAAATTCAATGTAGCCAGGTTGCCAGAGACATTTGGAAGCACCCCCCTACCCCCACAGCCTTTATGATAATCCTCCTTGGGACTGGGGTGAGCGTGGGTGGGCACCACGAACATTTACAATCATTTCATCAGCTCCCCTTCCCGTCTTCCAGAAGAAACAGCAGAAAGAACACGTTAACCTGATCACAGGAGGAAATCCACTTTGTGAGTAAAAGCTTCACTTGACACTTTTAAAGCTCAACAAGAGTGTAAAAAAGTCCATTTTAAAGTGAAGCAAATGGCTTCCTTCCTGGAATGATGTCCCCTTAGCCACTAGTGCCCAGTGAAACTGAAAGCTGTCTTGCCAGTCAGGAGCCATTTGTGTATGATTGAAGCCTCCGTGTCCCTCTATAAACATTGATTTGACTCGGGGAAGCCCTGCGAACTTGGGGAGGCCCATGACTTAGCCCCTGTTTAACAAAGGCAGGATGATATAAGTTAGGAGAGCAGACCCTGCAGCCAGCCCTGGGGCCCTGCTCCAGCCCTCACTTCCCTGCTGCCTTTGACAAGTTACTGCATTTCCTGTCTTAGTTTCCTCAGCTGTAATGGGGATAATCAAGTCCTGCTCTGTAGGTTTCTTATAGGGACCCAATGAGTTAACAGGAAAACAGTGGTGTGTACTAACTGTTCAACAGGAGTTGTCAGCATGATGAAGATGATTGACCTACTGTGTGGTTCTCCTGAAGAATCCAAAGTTCACAGGCGCCTCATAAAATCATAGCAGTCAGTGACTGCAGCCTCTAAAAGCAGCAATCTCCCCAGCAGTTACCCTGCCTCTTCTAGAGTCTTTGCAGGGGCCAGGAGTTCACCATCCCACGTGACAGGCATTCCATTCGTGGACATCTCTGTTATTATAAGGCCCCGCCATATATATAACAGCCTTAAATTACAAGTGCTCAAGCCAAGCTGCCCCATGATTCATGCACTATCTAGTATATTCCAGGACCCCCATATGGCAGGAGCTCTAAGCCACCAGTGCAAAGACTGGCTCTAATCTGGTAGTTCAGGGAACTGGATCAAACAGCGGCCAAATTCGATGAGGAGTTCAAAAGAGAGGAAAATGCCCCATCTACAAAAGTGCAAACCAACATCTGAAACCACAGGAAGAAAAATCATTGTTAAACAAAATGGGCTGTGACTTCACTTATATGTAGTTCATAAAGAAACAAAGTAAATGAATGAAATAAATAAAATAAAAATCAATATTTAGTCTATAAGATCAGATCAGTAGTTACAGAAAAGGAGGGGGGAAGAAGACAAGAAAATCGGGTTAAGGACCAATTGAACTTTTAGTGGTGAACTTAATGTAGTTTATTTAGATGTTGATAATGAGACACACCTGAAATCAATAAACCAACGCTACTTCAATATGAAGTTTTATATAGATAGATAGATAGATTTACTTATTTATGCATACAGAACTGGAGTGCAGGCCAGAGGTGCAAGGGCAGTGAGAAGATTCACCAGAGACAAAGTGGGGAACAGAACAGGCCGACTGACAAAGCACACTGCTGAGGGAAGCAGTGGGCAGGTCAGGAGAGGTCTGCGGCGCCATGTGGGTCACCTCTAAGGGGGGGATTGAACTCATGCTGAAGAGGCTTCAGTTTCTTAGTGCTTTAACCCACTGCGCCACCAGGGAGGGCCAATGTGAAGTTTTGTTAAGAGTAGAGAATTTACTGATTGGTTTCAATAAACAAGTTTTGTATAATTAAAAAGTTGCAATCTGCATACTGAATGGTAAGACCAATGCAGTCATTATCCCACATAACACCCAAAACATAGCTGGCTGGCTTGAATCTTCCAAGCTAAGGCTGAAGTATTCTTTTCCAAGAAAACAGACCAACCCAGGACAAAGACACACAATGTGGCAGCAGCACTCTAGTGATCCTGCATTATCACCTCTGATTTCAAATGGCACCTGTAGTGGTTTAAATTATGTCCACTCGTCCCTTCATCATTCCCATCCCCATAAGTGGCAGCAATGTTTAGGGACTATATACCAACAAACAGAATATGGCAGAAATGCCAACCTGCAATATTCAAGATTAGGCTATGGTAGGCATTACCACTTCTTCCCAGTTTCTTTTTCAGGTTGCTGGCTGTAGGGAAAGCAAGTTACCAGGTTGTAATGACTCCCAAGAGCCTCATGGAGAGGGTCATGTGGAGGAAGCCATGTTGGCAGCATATCCTTCTGCAGATTCTGCAGCATATCTGACTTCTGCTGGAGCCCCTGAGACACCCTCTCACACCATCCCTAAACTCCTGACCCTCTGAAGTTGTGAGAGAATGAAAGTTTGTTCTTTAAAGCTGTACTCTCAGGAGTGATTTGTTATGCAATAATAGATAATACAGCATTTTAGTCTCTCAATATTTAAAACAAAAGGAGTGTCAAAGATCCCCAGATTGAAGAAAATGTCTGACTAGTAAAAGTGCCAGGAAGCAAAAACTAATACCAGCAAACACTAGTCTAGTGCCTATTTTGTGCCAGGAACTCCTGAGAATTAAATTATTAAAAACATAAAGAAAATTTCCCAGGATGTTGGGACACACACAGAACAATGAATGAAAACACTCATTCAATGGCTCGTGATAATGAACTAATGGTCAGTAGGGACAAACAGGTCCTCCAGAGAAGAGATAAAACAAGTGACCTGCAAAGGATTAGAAATCAAATGCTTTCTTACTTAACAACCCTGAAAGTGAAAACAGAGTTGAGAAATGCCTTAAACATTCTGCAGGAAAATGACTTCCAACCTGGAGTTCTAGACTCATTCAAGATATCATAAGATGAAAGCCAGAAAAATAATATTTAAAGACATTCAGTTTCTCAAAATAAGCTACCTCCCATAAGCCATTTCTCTAGAGGAGTGTTCTACCTAATGAGGAAAATAAATCAAGAACCCAGTATGCGTAGGACCAAAAGTCCTGCCCAAAAGAGAGAGAAACAGATAATGGGATATGTAGAGATAACCGCAGTGAACAGGATGAACAAAGCCTAGAGAGGAGAAAGACAGTCTGGCCCTTTAAGTATGTCAGAGGAAAAAATTAACTGGGATCAAAAGATTGGTAAACTGATGCAGTTTTTTATTGATTTTATCGAAGTCATTATATAGTGACATTGGGGAGTTTAGAGGACTTTTTGGTGCAAAGTATATGTATTGGTCCCTTACTCATTCTATAATGTCCCTCCCTGTCTCTTGATACCTTTTTAAGCTGGAAATCCATTTTATCTGATCTAATTATTGCTGTCTCAGGGTCCCATTTTCTGGTAGGATTGTTTTCCGATCCTTTACTCTAACCTATGTTTATCTTTGGAGCTCAGGTGTGTTTCCTGGAGACAGCAGAATGCTGGATTCTGTTTTTTGATCCAAGCAGACACTGATACTTCTGAATGGTGAGTTCATTACATTTGCATTTAGGGTGACTACTGATAGAAAAGGGTCTGTTACATCCATTTTGGCTTCAGTTTTCTAGTTCAGTTTTCTTGTTCAGCTCTCTGTGGATGTTCTTCTCTTTGACTTAGATACAAGGGCTCCTCTCGACATTTCTTGGAGGGGAAGAGCAGTGCTTGCAAACTCTTTCAGCTCCTGTTAGTCTAAAAAAGACTTCATTTCTCTCCCTTATCTGAAGGATAGCCTGGCAGTATAGCATATTTTTGCCTGGCAGTTTTTAATCACTGTGTTTTGATCATATCATTCTGTCCTCTTCTTGCCCATAGTGTTTCCTCAGAGAAGTCAGATATGTAAACCTGACAGGGATCACCTTTACTGGTTATTTGCTTCTTCCCCTAACCAACTTCAATATTTTTTCTTTGTCTTGAATTTTTTTGACATCTCATTACTATGTATCTTTGTGGTGTGTGTCTCATTACATTTAGGTAAACAAGTGTTCTTCAGCTTCATGAACTTGTATATTTAGCTCTTCTCCAGGCCTTCAATCTGTTGGAGCTGCCAACTGGGAGGAATGGCCTGAAGTGGCTAAACCACTGCATACTCAGAACCTCAGTAAAGCCAGTGATACCTCGTTGCTGGACAGTACGGTCTGTCCTGTAAGTTTTTCCCAACAGGTCAAAGGGCTAAACTCTTCCCCCAATGAC
Source organism: Condylura cristata (assembly GCF_000260355.1). Classification (NCBI taxonomy): domain Eukaryota; kingdom Metazoa; phylum Chordata; class Mammalia; order Eulipotyphla; family Talpidae; genus Condylura; species Condylura cristata. The sequence goes on from NW_004567115.1 coordinate 12,658,828, forward strand.
CAGATACTACCCAAGTAGGACATGATACCAGAAGCACAATGCCCTAGTCTAACTCTTCTCCCTGATGTCCTTAGTGAACTCTTCAGGAAAGTGGGAAGAGCAGAGCAGCCATTAAAGTTTAAACGCCAGAAAACATGTGGTCAGTGTTCCTCAAATCCAATCCTACACTCTTCCTCAAAATTCTTCAGTAGTGGACAACAACAAAACCTGCAGCTATCCAGTCTCCTCTTTGGCAAGACGCCTGGGCTCTCTTTCCTCCCTCATATGTTTGACTTAGCTTCCAAGGTTGGCACCAGGTCTCAAGAGACTGAGCCTCTCCACATGAGGCTAGTTCTTCCCTATCCCTGTAAGACTGGCTCCAGGTTTGCCCCAGCAAGTCATAGTTGGCTACTGCTTCCTCAGCGGAGGCCAGCAGCCATCTTCCACGTGTGGCTTCTGGTTTGGACTCTGTAAAACAGCAACTCTCTGGGGTAGGACCAACACTCTCTCTTTCTCCCTCTCCCACCTCCCCTTTTCTCATTCCCTGCTAATAAACCCTGTTATTGTTTGTTCTCTCTGTATCTGCAAACATGCAGGTGGGGAGGGACTACTCACAGGTAGAAACTTTCACTTGCAGCTTTGTTTGGTTTCAAATTGTGGTGGTGAGTTTGAGGATTGCCTCCCATCATCCTGGTCAGTGTCCTTCAGACATTAAATTCTCTCCCTGCTTCAAACTCTTGACATTCATTTTTTGATTTTCTGCTGCACATTAAGCACACAGACCAGCTGCTGCTACTGACAACAGTTCTGGTTGCTGAATTTGGTGGCAAAGTTCATGTTGTTGGTGACATTCCTGAAGTCTGCTTTAAGGTTGTCAAAGTAGCCAATGGCTCACTTTTGGCTATATACAAAAGCAAGAAGAAAAGACCAAGATCATAAATTTTGATGGTAGCAATAAATTTTCACATACAAGGGGAAAAAATGCACAGAAAAATTTTTAAATATTTCACCAAAGAAATTATAAGTGAATAGTTGGTGTTCAGCATATTTAGCCAATAGAGAAATGTGAATCAATCCTGCAATGATTTCTTACTATGCATGCAAGTAGAGTGGCTATAACCCAAAAGACTGATGACTAGCAAGCATCAGTGAGGATATGGTTAGACTTGAAGGTTGCTTAGTCTTTTTGAAGATAGCTTGCAATTTTAAAAAGTTCACCATAACCCCAGAAATTCAAACAGCATTCTAGGAAAGGACAAAAACCAAATCTGTTTGAACCAAATCTTTCCCCAGGGAGCATAGGTAAACACACAAGGGACTCATCACCTCATTGCAACTTTTATGTATGGTCTTGCCACGCATATTTTTTATAATACATTAAATCATTCTGTGTTCTTTCTGAGCATATATAAATACAAAAGTATTGTTATAAAGTATTAACAACATCATCAGTATAGAGCTTGCTTCTGTAGAGAGAAAAAGGGGGCATGGAATTGGAATTGACCAGTTATTTTTTATTCTATGTAAGACATGAAACATATGTGATTAAATGTTGACTTTTGTTAAATTCAGGGGAAGAGAAATTATTCCTGCCACTATTTTTTTTTAAAGCATCTTTGCCAAATCCAGGATTGCAAAGGCTTTCTCTTGTTTTCTTCTAGAGGCTTTATGGTTTTAGTTCTAAGTGGAAGTCACTCATAAAATGAGTCCATTCTCCCTGGAAAATGAAACAAATTCTTGTGGATAACCAACTTTTGTGATGAGTGTCTCCTGGAATCCTACAGACAAAGGAAGACAGCTGCCTGCCTGTTGCCCTCCCAACCATATTTCCAGGGGGCCTTTCCTACAGTAATGGATTATGGCCAAAGGCCATCCTTATTAGCCCAACACTGATGTATGCAGAGGTTGTAAATTTAACTGTTCAGCCTGCACAGTATCAAAATAAAATAAAATGAGTTAACCAGTGCCAGCATTTAAAAATCAGGAGAATTGCATTAATTGGCTTTTCTTGAGAAGCCAGTGAATAATTTCACAGGAAGAGAGTGGGAGCACCCCCTTTTGACAGATGGGAAATCCAGGTCACCCCATGCCTGCCTCTCTAATTGTCTCCCCACTAAATCCCTTTTTAGTGACTGACGTTACCAGCAAGATCCCTTCTACAGATTTTTTTATTCTCTTACCTGGCCTCAGGACAGTCTTTCTGAGCAAAGATCAGAGTCCACATTCTGCATAAGAAGAAATAGCCCAAGGGCATATGGCTGCTAAGCGGAAAGCTGCCTTTGAGGCCCTTCCTCCTTGCTCTCAGACTCATTTGACCAGGGCCCATGACGCTGGCTAAGCTTTGGCTTTCAGCATTGGTGATGCAAATTGCTAAGGCCCATAATTCCCACTTAGAGGTTCTGGGATCAGGAGTCTATGTTGCCAGTTCTGGCCTCTTCCGGGAACAGCAGTAACTCAGCCTTCTAAGATGAAGAGTTTGCCTAATTAAGTGTTTGATGGATGAATTAATAAATGAAATGTCATCGGAGTAGCCCACATATGTTTAACCATTAATCAAAATAGATTTTCACTGCATATATATTCAAGCTGAGGCATAAAGGGAGAGAAGGGCTGGAATACAGTGGCTCACCAGGCCTTCACCACCAAAGGCCTTTTGCCTCAGAGTTAAAGTTGTAAGAGACAATTTCCCATGAAAATTATAGATGATGATATTTGCACAAACCCTCTAGGGTAAGCTAGAAAGGAAATAGGGTGTCTATTTGGGACAAAGCAGGGTACCCCTGGTGGAATGTTCCAATGTGCCGTGTACACAACTTAGTTCTCAAACCTTTGGGCAACCTAGTTGCCCAAAGGTACAGATGAGCAATCATTTAACAAAACTTCCCTTGTAGAAGTCTGTGAGCTCACTCATTAAAGCGTAAGTCCCAGCATCACACATGACATTAAGCACAAATACTGCCCCCTCCACACGGTGAATATTGGCAAAGGACAGACTGGCCAGGCACAGGTAACTGTAAGAAACTTCCAAGTCTCTAAATTCTCAACCTGGGCTCATAGATCCCCTACCAAGGATAGAATTTAGGGGTTCGTGTACTTGGGTGAGAAAAATTGTCATTTTCAATTGACTCTAAGATTTAATTTTGATTTCATTAGGAATATAAATCATAAACCACAGCAGTTCTGGCAGGACCTGCAGCTTTATTCCAGTAGAAAGCACAGATATTTTCATATCTCATTATAGTTGTTGCAGACATTTCAAAATATTATTTTCATGCACCACTGTTTCAAAGGCATAGTAAGTATCAGACCTGCCTCTCAGTCTTATTATTTAATGAGTTAATAAAGAAGCATAAATAATACCCTATAACAAATTTGTTTTTCTTCAGGTTTGTCAATATAATTGGCTTTCCTTTTAACATTATGCATTTTATTTTATGAACTTACTATTCTGAGGGGTCCATCGGTCTCATCACTCTGCCAAAAATGTCCCTGGCACACAAAAGGTTAAGAACTTCTGCTATTATAAAGTTCTTAAACTGTAACAGTCTTTGGCTCCAACCTTGCCCATCAGCCCCCAGTTACACCTCTACCTGCCTAAGGTCACCCAATTCCCAGTGACAAGGAAAACTATAGAGGAGATCAGCAGGGAGCTGAGCAGGAATTGGAGCAGAGAAGCAGTTCTTGCACTTCCATCCTGGCCCTGGGGGTACCCGAAAGCCGCATTCCCATTCTGCTTTAGTGTTTTTGTAAGGAATACTTGTTAACACTGAAAGTTTTCAGATCTCTGGACACAGTTTGAGAAACGTGGGCTTAGGCAGTGACTTGGCATGGGAAGATATTGGAAGTTCTTGGTTGTTTAACACGATATATGTAAAACATGTTTTAGTGTTTAGCCTTTTGGGAGCAAAATACACACTGGCAGGGATGCTTTCTTGATCTAAAAATTGTAGCACTTGGGAGGTAGCAGGTTGAATCGTCAGCAATCTAGAATGTTTTCCACCCTTTGCTCAAGGCCCAGCACTTATGACTATGAAAAGGCTGCTACTAGGGTTCACGCTAGTCGGGGGGCCTGCCCATGAGAATGGGGATCCCTGAGAAGTCACTGGTCTCCTGCCAGTAGCCACTCTTGGTATACACCAGGACTTGTGCTTTTGGAGTTCATGTGCTCCCTGGCAGCTAGCTAACACGCAGAGAAACTGTTGCTTTGTTTATAGCATTTATTTTGGGCCGGGGTTTTGAAATACATGCCCTAGATTGCAGTAAGATTCAAGAACTGGTGGGTTGTTTTTAGCTGCTGCTGTACTTCAGGGACAGGAGATGGTCCTCCTAAGAGGCTCTCGCATCCCCCAACTCAGCACTGTGGGAATCAAAACAGCTCCAGTACAAGTTTCTCATCTACACCAGACACCTCACCAGCTAGTGACTGTTCCATAAAGGTTTGGGGCAAACCAGGGTAGAAATGGGGACTTAGCCTTGTTTTCATCATTGGGGGAGTAATGTAGATTATATACTGTAATTACGTAGTGTAATATTACATGTTATTTATGTATGGACTTGGCTTTCTTTGTCCAGGCATGCTTGGACAGCTGTTGGAGGACAACGGTTGGAGTCAGGTACAGACCCATTATCACTCGCAGTGGTCTTGAAGCGTCCCTAAAGCATTTTGTAAGTAGTTCTCCTCTAAGTAAAGCCGTATCTAAAGAGCACTAAAATTGTTACAGGACAACCCAATGTAAACTGGGCTACCTATCTGTGGGTCCTCCGCCATGTGCTTAAAATTCAGTTGTACTGCAGGCACACAAAAGGGTCAATAATGGGTTTATTTACAAAGGGAAAGGGAAAGGAACAACCCAGGGAAAGAGATACAAGGTAACTAGAACATCCTACCAATTCCGCTGACCTGAACTCCAAGAACACACTGATAGCCACCATCCATGCAGTCCAAGAGAGCCCCGCGGTCCAGAAGCCACATGGTCCAGAGAGAGAGCGAGTATGTCCCACATCACTCCTTTGTATCTCCCCCAAAGTCCCAGAATGCCTGCTTAGCTCTGCCCTTGGGTCCTCACAGTTCTCGCCTTAGTGTTGCTGGGAGTTGTAGTTTCCAACCACTGGAGTAGGGGGTGGAGTCCAGAAAGGTGGGGTAGTTGGTGGAGTCCACAAAATTCTGCAGAGTTCCTTTAAGACATACTATCTCTGTAACAGAATCAGTGCCAAGGGACAGAGCCAAGGTGGAGGACAGGTCACTGTGAGCTCACCCTGTGGGCTGGAGGGTTCTGGATTCATAACCACAGAGGTTAGTGCCAAGCATTTCTGCAGCCCACACATTACGTTCAGCTAAGGAGCTCTGGCTGGCTTATTATTAAGGGTTTTGCTGCCAGCAATCCTGCTTCTCAGTAATCCTGGGAAAGGTGTCCCTTGGAGGCAGCACCCCTGTGGAGTGCTGGCTCCTGGCAAAGCCCTAACCCAGGAGATCCCAGGCCCAGAACTGCTCTGCCCACAGTTACAGAGCTGATCCAGCCTCGAAATCATGCTACCAGTGAATGGAAATTGAGAGCAGAGCACATGAAGTTTCAGAATTGCATGTGGTATATGTTTATATCCAGAAAACCGTGATGTTTTCTGGATATAAACTTGAAATTCTTAGAGGTTGCTATGCATCATTTTTGGTAAAATTTTATTAAGATGTAATTCATATACCATATAATTCACCCATTTATATAATTCAATGATTTTTAGCTATGTGAACTGGGCAACTATCATCACAATTTTAAAACACATTCATGATCCAAAAAGAAATTCTGTGTCCTTTAATCTTCCCCCCAACTTTCCCAACCCTCTAAGCCCCAGGAAACCACCAATTGACTTTCTGTCTCTGCAGATTTGCCTGGGATGGACATTTCCTAGAAATGACAGTGTGCATACATGAGCTTTATACTGGCCTCTCTTAGCATGAGGTTCTCAAGGTCCATCCATGTTGCAGCATTTCACTGTTCTTTAAAAAGATTTATTTATTTATACTTACAGAACAGGGTACAGGCCAGAGGTGTGGGTGAGAGGATTCACTGGAGACAGAGTGGGGAGCAGAACAGGCAGATGGATGAAGTACACTACGGAGGGGAGCAGCGGACGGGTCAGGAGATGTCTGCTGCGCAATGTGCGTCACCTCCCTGGCCAGGATTGAACTCGTGCTGCAGTGGCTTCAGAGAGCTTCATAATGTGGTGCTTTAACCCATTGTGCCACCAGGGAGGGCCCCCACTTCATTTTTTATTCTCAAGCATTCCCTTTATGCATTTGGCAACTGTTGGATCTGAAACTGTTTCCTCTTGGGAGCACTTATGAATGATGCTACTATGAGCAACTTTTCCTGTAGACATTTTGGGGGAATATATATCAAGGAGTGATATAACTGGGTCATATGGTAACTATAACTTTAACTTTTTGAGGACCTAATCAAACTTTCGAAAAGTGGCTGCACCAGTTTGCAACCCCATCAGCAATGTAGCAGGCCCATTCTCTCCACATCTTCATCAACACTTTTCTATCTTTTTTATTGGAAGGTGTGAAGTGGTGTAAAGTGGTACCATGTGATTTCAAGTTCCATATCCCTGATGAGGAATGGTGAACATCTTTTTATGGGCTTGTTAGCCATTTTCTATATCTCCTTTAGAGAAATGTCTATTCAGATCCTTTGGTCACTTGAATTGGATTGACTTTGTTTTTTAGAAGATTGGATTTTTAATGACTAATCAACTCTACTCTAAAACTCAATCTTGATCGGAATCGGTTAGTTTCCTCTAGTTTTATATCTCTTCCCCAGGAAAGAGAACACCATTCTCGGGACAATTCTAGGTCCCCACACTGTGATTTTTAATCTGTTTCTAAGTCATCTTTGAGAAGTTGATGAACTCCCCCCCACCCAGAAAAATGTATATATGCACATTTGTATATTTTGCACTTAACATCAGGAAGTTCCAAGACCTTCCACCTTTCAAAGACGGCCTTGATCAGGTTCTTTTTATCAGAGGAGCACAAACCTACTTTTGATTGGATTGGCAAATCATTTGAACCTGGCCTTAATGGGCGACACAAATTCCCAAGTTCTAGGTTCCTGCAGAGAGAGGGAAAAAAAAAGTAAATCGTGTTGTTGAAATGATCAGAATCTCACTGTGGAAAAACAGCTTTCACAGAAGATTGCGTTACAGGAGGCCCATTACTCCCCTAAATGTTCTCTTTGACCAAGTCAGCCATATAAGCTTTAATCAGCATGTTGTGGACCCCGTAGAACTGGTTTCTCTGAATTGGCTTCACCCTCTGCCCACCTTCAAATGGAGGCGCATTACTTACTTACTTACTACCAGCCGGGAAGTTGTGGTGGGACCTCTCCCACTTGCTCGCAAACCTGGCCAAAGGCTCACATAAGCTGCAGGAAAAATGTGTCCTCAGTTCATGGTCTGTTTTGATTTTGTGGGTATCATAGAGCATTTATATTGTTTTCCTCTGCTTTTGTCCTTAACAAGTTCACAAGTGATAGTTACCTGCCTCTAGCGACTGGAATGGACTAAAAGTTTGTGAATCAACATTTACAGTGCTCATTTTCCCTCTGCCTTGACTCCACTGTTACTTGTTGATACATTTGCATATGCTGCCTCAGACTGTTTGCAAGTCCACACATCTCTTATTTTTATCTTGCCGTTCTGTTCCTGAATTCAGTCCTGACAACGGTTGCTGAAGCTCTGTTTTCAGAGACATAGACAAGGTTTATTTTCTAGTTGTTTTTTCACCTGTACTTAAGGGGGTGTTGCAAACAAATGACCATCACTCATCACTCACCAGGTGTTTATTACCTGTGTATGAAATGAAAAGTTGTAATTTTTTGCACTTAAGTGGACATGGTAGAAACACAGCGTTATTTTTCTCTTCAAGGTACTTTTTTCAAAATGTAAAATATATTTTTTTCTTACAATGTTTGCTTCTTTTCTCAGGTGTGGTCCCCATAAAATATCCAGTACCAGTTCACCCTTGCGCCATCACCATAGTCCCTTGTGCTCTTCCCTCCCTCGTTTTGATCCCTCTCTGCTGCAGAACGTCTGATTTAAAGTTGTTTATTTTTGTGTTGTTATTGTTGTTGTTGTTATTTCTTTTCCTTATTCAAGAGACTTACAATGTGCTTGCTAGATCAGGCACTCCAACCTTTACAAATACAACTCCAGGAAAATCCTGTGAGGGAGGTACAATTTTATTTCCCTCACTTTACACTTAAGAAAATGAGACAAGGAGAGGTTAATTAACTTGACCAAGGTAACCCAGCTAACAAATGGCAGCAGAAGGGCCAGGAGCAGGGTCATCTGCTTGTACACTCTCTTCCCAGGCTCTGCTGGAAAGATTCCTGGCTTTGGGACCCTGACAAGTCACTCAAATCCTCCTCTCAAATGGGAACAGTGCCACCCACTGCCTCCTAGATGGCTGGAGATCAAGTGAGCTTCCACAGAAAGGCAGTGTCCAACCCATAGTGGGAACTCAACTTTGTCCTCTTCAGTTAAAACCTGCATATAAATCCAGACAAACCTTCACTGGGAATCTAGGCAAAGAGAAATGAGATACTCACCTGACATGCTCACCAGATCGGCAAACACCAAAACCAGACTAGAGCACCTTCATCTTTCATCACATTTAGATACCCTGATCACTGAGAATTTGTAAAATGTGCATTGAGAAACTAACTCAAAGTTAGCTTTGACAGATTCTAATATTTGGCATATTTTGAAAAATGAAGCTGACATTAAATTACAATCAAATGTTCTGACAAATTGAAGTAGTTAACTCCTTCAATACAGTATAAAGAAATGAATACCTCATGACTTCATAAGTATTTCTAGTGCTAGAGTTTGTCTTTTTCCTCCCAGTCAGTAAGTGTGCTAAAACTCCAGAAGCAGAGGTTGTACCCTACATTTTAAATACAAGCTTAGGGACCATCTGAAAATGAGAAAATCCCTCATACACAGGCACAGTGTTTCTAGTATGCAAAGACTTGCAGAAACGTATTTTCAGCAAATTCTCTGACCCTATGAGCCTTGATAGTAGTGATTTTCATCTATCCAGTATTTGCTTAGATATCTATTACTAAGCAAGAGGCTTAGTAATAGATACTACTACTACTTCCAAGAGGCTTCAAGTTTAGTGGGAAAGATAGCATTTAGAGACAGGACAGTGTAGAGGGGCAGCCAGGTGGCAGGTGGGCAGGGGAGCTGGGAGGCAAGCGGGTACGCAACCAAACCTCCCAGCCCCCCACAAATCTTTATACTCTTTTTCTGGTTTCTCTGGCATTCTTACTCCACAGTCTCATGGCCTCACCTCCCCAGCAGTCAGGCCGCTGTGTTGCTCACTACCGCCTTCGATCCACACCAGTGGACTCAGGTGTGCACCCTCATGCTCCAGGTGGGCACAGTCAGGCATGCATGCCACCCTCATGCTCCAGGTGGGCACAGTCAGGCATGTGTGCCCCGTGCCTGCGCTCCCAAGTGCCTTCTGCATTAACACCATCATGGCCACAGGTGTAGCCACAGAGACTGGTGGCAGAAAAAGCCTGATTAATTCACTTACCCTGCACACAGCGTTTGGAGAGGGGCGAATAGGGTGCTGTGAGAAATGAGAAACTCTCCCTGAGTCAGATCAAGAGATGCTTGCAAGCTAGGGGCCTATGAGAAGTGTGGAAAATAAAACTATTACCATACAGACATGGTGAATACTTTTGAGAAAACAGCTCAGCAGAGAGCTGGAGTACCTCGGAGAAGCAGTTTTACACAGAGCATCAGAAGTTTTCTCAAGAGGGAACATTTTAGTGCAGACATGGGGGAGGAGAGTCCCGAATCATGGGTGAGGTGAGGGACCCCAGGTAAACCATCAGCCAAAACCTCACAAGTTCAAGTTGGCTGCACTCAAAAACCAGAAAGGAGGTCTGTGTGGCTGGAGCACAATGAAAGAAATGTGAGGTCGTGCATGAGAAGCAGGCCCAGATCATACAGACTCTGTGGGCTCTGGCAAGCAATTCAGATTTACTCCAAGCGCAAGAACAGGTTTAAAATCCTTAAAGTATTTTAAAGGAGGCAGTAGTGACATTGTTTCATTTACATTTCAGAAGGATAACTCTGGACCCACTATGAGGAATGAATTATTGGTGTCAGGAGTAAGATGCTACTAGTTAGGAGCTAGGTGAGACTGGGTTCTTTGGATTAGGGTGGTAGCTGTGGAGGTCAACAATGGTTGGATCTGGGGTAGGTCTTGACAGGACCGCATATGGCCTCCAGTGGCCTGCAGATGGAGTGTGGGAACAGAAGTAAAGCAGGATAGCTAGTAGGGTGCCAAAGGCCGAGGGACCTGCAGCAGGTATTTGAAATATGAATCCCTCACTCTTCATGACTGCACTTTCTTGGCTTCAACTGCCCCAAAACTTGATGACAGTTTAGATGCACAATGGAACCAGTGGACGGCGACAACTGGAACACACTATGGCATGAAGAGGCCTGGAAAGAGGTGAGGGAGAGTATAAAGATGACCCAACTGCAGTCAGGCAAACAGCCCAGGGAAACATGGCTCCCAGTGGCAATGGAGGCCCATGTTGGCAGGTCCAGCGAAGAATTCATGCAAGTGATGAATGGCCATCGAAGCCGGAAGGAAGCACAAGAAGGGGAAAATGTTCCAAGAAATTTTCTTTGCTAAGGTTCCCTCACCTGTGAATGAAAAAGGCTATGTCACGCTGTGATGAGAAAGCAGCTGTTTGGAGATGCTGCGTAGGTCTTTTACAGTATAAGCTTACTCTGGGTAGAGTCTGGGAATTCAGACAAAGACTTACGCTGACAATCCTGCCCCAAAGTGCGACATTTGCTGCAGCTTTTTATTTAAGAGTTGAGCCACGAACAGCGACCTCTGCCCCAGTCACCTTTCAAGTAATAGGTAGTTGCTAGTCCTTCTCTATCTTCTACTCACTTGTGAGCTGGAGATGAGGGCTGCCTTTCACCAACCTCACTACACCCTCCTCCTGGCACCTGTAAGTAATACATTTTGTAACTTCAAAAAGTTTGAAAAGGGTAACATTTTTTTACTTTTCTAACCACTTTATCTTTTGTATTAATTTATATATCTATTTACATTATTGCTCATTTTTAAATGTTTACATCCCCTTCCCCTGCCAATTCACCCATGCATTATCGCTACAGTTCCCCACATGCCTCCCTCCCTTCTTCTGATCCTTCTCCCTCCCCCTCCCTTGTAGGATCTCTCTGGTTTATATCGTGTTTGTTTTGTTTTGTACTATAACAATTTTTTTTCCCTATGTCTTATTTGGTTCTCTTATATTTCTCCTCTAAGTTAAATCATTTTTTTTTTCTGGCTTATTTCACTGAGCATGACCCCTTCTAGCTGCATCCATGTTGCTGCATATGGTGTATTTATCTTTTTTATTTTTCAACAGTATTCCATTTTGTAGATATACTAAATCTTCTTGACCCATTTATCTAATTTTGGGCATTTGGGTTATTTCCATATTTTACCTATTGTAACTAGTGCTGCAATAAAAATAGGGGTGCATGTATCCTTTTGAATTGTTTTTCTGCCCTTTGGGTAGTTCCCTAGGAGTAGAATTGCTGGGTCATATGGTAGCTCCATTTTTAGTAGTCTGAGGAATCTCCATACAGCTTTCCATAATGGTTGTACCAGTTTGCATTCCCCCCAGCAATGTAGTTCCTTTTTCACTGCATCCTTGCCAACATTTGTTCTTACTTATTTTTTGATACGTGCCACCTGGTGTGAGGTGGTATCTCACTGTGGTTTTGATTTCCATTTCCCTGATTCTAAGGGTGTTAAACATTTTTTTCATATGCCTGTTGTTGGCCATTTGCAATTCTTCTTTGGAGAAGTGTCTTTTAAGTTCTGCCCATTTCTTAACTGGATTGTTTGCTTTGTTTTTGTTGATTCATGTGAGCTCTTTGTATATCTTTGTGATCAGTCCCTTATCCCTTGTATGGAGAACAAAGACTATTCCCCAGTCAGTAGGGTGTCTCCGTCTTGGTTAATGTCTCGTTTGCTCTGCAGAAGCATGGATAGGAAAACTTGTAGCAATTGGCAAACCCAAATAGGATGCAGTCTTGACATGGAATTTTAGCAAGAGGGAGAATCAAGAGTGCTCTCTTGGGGATGTTCAACACAAAATACTTGGACATTCAAGTCAAGATCTCCCATCAGCAGTCAGGGATCAAAGAAGCTCCAAGAGGAGGGCCACATTAGAAATTACTGTAGGTACCACTGGCAGAGACATGCTATTAGAACCCTGTGAATCAAATGGAATATTCTAGGGAAGAGTATGCTGTGTAAGAAAGCCCACCTTAAAGCCCAAGTTTCCGTCAGAAGAGGAATAGTGGAAAGACAAAGCAGTGACAAGCAAGTTGGAGCGAAACTAGGGAGTGTCAGGTCCTAGAAGCCAAAAGGGGAAAAGGAAGAGACCTACTATGCAAAATGATGCTCAGGGAGCTCAAGAATAAGAGAACACTTTCATGGAGTGGGGGGAAGTGGGGCTGATATGGGGAAGAAGAGGATGGGAGGTAGGAATTGGAAACAGCCAGTATAGACAACTATTGCCAGAAATGTTTGGGTGAAGAAAAGCCAGTATTTGGAACAGTCAGAGGCACATGAAATGAAGTGTACTTTTGCTCAACAGGGAGGAAAAACAAGATGTTAGTATGGATAGAGTAGATCCACTGGGGAAGAGTTGCTGGCACCTCACCTTACAGCTGGCAAATCTGCTCCACTTCACCTTTTTGTCCCTATTTATACCTTCCAGCTCTTCTGATGGATCTATTTCCTACGATCCTCATATGTTGGCCTCTTCAGGGGCCCAAACCCTGAATTCCGCTCTTCTCTTCTTCCATGCCCCCCTTGGTAGAGCTCATCGACTCTCTACATTTTCCAGTGCCCCCTACTACTGTACAGTGAGTTTTGTCTCCTCAGAAATGTGGCTGAACATTTCCATTGGCTTGTCCATAGTCACCACACCCCAAAACTAGCTGCTTTCCCTCCCCAGTTCTCTCTCAAGTTTTGAGCAAGAGAGGGCTATTGTCAGGGTTCAGCAGCAAGGCCCCTTTAATCACTACCAGATAGACTGTGCACATGACCAGCCCAAATGGCGAGCAAATGGCTACTAAGACAGTAAATAACCAGTGCATGGGGCTAGTAGTAAACCCAACACACCAAGCCAGTCACTGCCCCTCTGAAACCCACACCTTTACCACATACTTCCCTTAAGTTAGTTACTTTATTTTCAACATGTATCATAAAATCTTTGTCTATAATTATTCATATTTAAGTCAGCAAGAAGTATCCCCCATGATAAGTATTAATGTGAGATCTAGCAAAGTGGTTTATTCTTACAAGTTATGGCTAGAAAAAGTCCTTCTAACAAACCTGTGTAGTAATATCCCTGAGAGAAGTACCAGATTTCTTAACAAGTACTTTTAGTATGTCTCAGCTTTATAATTTTTATATGTTCATGTTTTTAAAGAGCTGCTACTCCAGTTGATAGTAAACTCTTTGGTGTTTATTTCCAAGTTTGTGATTTTATAAGAGGTTACTTTAGGGTTGTGAATTGTTTCACTGTCTTTTCACTCTCTCGTTTTAGTTCTTCAATATGGGCATCCAGGCGCTCTAGAATATGATGAGACCTCAGTTCCTCCTCTTCCAAAAATCTTGTAGCTACTGAACCAAGAGGAGACACAGGCAAGGGACACTAGAAGAAAAATGAAATTTGACATAAGTAAATTGAAAGCATATCTAAGACATATTATTCATGATATTTTATAACTTGAATTACTTAACTTTTTTTTTTTTTAAAGATTTATTTATTTATTCATACAGAACTGGGGTACAGGCCAGAGATGTGGAGGGTGAGAGGATTCACCAGAGAGAGTGGGGAGCAGAACAGGCAGATCGACGAAGTACACTGCTGAGGGGAGCAGTGGGCGAGTCAGGAGAAGTCTGCCGCGCCATGTGGTCACCTCCGGGGCAGGCGGGAATCGAACTCATGTGGAAGTGGCTTTAGATTCTCAGTGCTGTGCTTTAACCCGCTGCGCCACCAGGGAGGGCCCACTTTTTTTTTTTTAAAGATTTATTTATTTATTCATACAGAACTGGGGTACAGGCCAGAGATGTGGAGGGTGAGAGGATTCACCAGAGAGAGTGGGGAGCAGAACAGGCAGATCGACGAAGTACACTGCTGAGGGGAGCAGCGGGCGGTCAGGAGAGGTCTGCCACGCCATGTGGTCACCTCCGGGACAGGCGGGAATCGAACTCATGTGGAAGTGGCTTTAGTTTCTCAGTGCTGTGTTTCAACCCGCTGCACCACCAGAGAGGGCCTGAACTACTAAACTTTTTAAACACTTTTCCCTCTGAAGTGAGGTTTCTCTGTTTTTATCCTAATAATAACAGTAGAAGAAAAATGTAAGTTCTGCAAAAATTAACATGGATCTCTTCCTTTCTGACTCAAGTTGTGAAATGTAAAGTGTCATATAAATAAGAGCTATTTTGTTACTGGCCTGAGAAACACCTCTATTTTGATACTTCTATGCTCCAAAGATACTAGTTAAAATCATTATTTTCCCTCTTCTAAAATGTCAGCCCACAGTCTCCTTTTGAAATTCTTGGGGTAAATGCTATTTTAGAATTCAGATTTCAGAAGGATAACATAAGCTATACTATATACATACATACATACACACACATATATATACATACATACATACATATACATATACATATATATACATATACATACATACATACATATACATATACATATATATACATATACATACATACATACATACATATATATATATATATATAGTCAATCCTCACTTGCAGCGTTTTCTATTAAGTCACCTCAAAACACTGAATTAGTGTATACAGAAGCAATGCCCTTAGGAGAATCAGCCTCTCTTTCTTTGATTGTCATCCTTAAAAACAGTTCATCCTGGCAGATCTGATTTAGTTCACAAAGAGAAAAGAGGTTCAGAAGTGTTTTGTGACTTTTCTGAGGCTTCCCAAGGTAAACTGCAGTCCCAATTCTGTTCCATGCCTGAGAGCCTGGGTTTCGTGCACCACACTGCCCTGCCCCCACCAGCTCCATCCTCTGGTCACCTGTGTGTGGAAGCTGACACGAGGGGGCTGAGCCCAGCTGACCCCAGCTAGCCAGGGGCAAGCCTACTGACTCAAACTCCTCACAGCTCTGCACAGGGCCGTGAATGGCTACGGATATGCTGCAAGTACTGGTTGGGGTTACACAGGAGTTAGTGGGGTGCTAACTCACAAACACAGAATCCAGGACTCATGAAGATCAAGTGTATCACATTAGCGGAAGCTCAGTTACCATCCCATAGTTAACCACACTGGTCCCCTCTGAGTAAAAAATGCTAAGTGGGATAAATAAAGTCTATCCTTATTGTCACCTCAGTTCAGTTCAGGTCAGGTTTAGTGCCAAATAATTGTCGCTAAACTCAGGAAGAAAGTTAATTTTTAGGATTTCTTTGGACCTCAGAGTGAGATGTGAGTGAAAGGGGACTTACTTTGAAAACTAAAGGAAACCTTTTCATGGCCTTGTTGATATAGTAAGTCCAAAATACTGCACTTCTGCAAGTACAGGGACATGTAAGGATGGTAGGAAATAATAAGCCCATGTAAGTGCTCTGGTGCCAAAGGTGAAAAAGATGGGGAGCCTGCCTGGAAGCTGCAGGAACAGAGCCTTGGGCAACCTGTGCCCAGGGCCGTGGTCAGTGTGGCACCACGCCCTATCCTGGACGTGCTGGATGCAGTTCCATTCTCCACCTTCACCCACCCACTCTTCTTAAACAGTTGCTATTTTCCTTCACCATCTATGCATCAGAACTGTTCTGGCATTGAGACATAGTCCCTGAACCAACCATTCCAATACAAAAATGACCTTTTTGGAAAAATGCTGGCAGGGAATTTGTAACTAGGGTTAAAGAAAAATAAATACCTGTCAGTTACGTTCTGTTTCAGAGCTAAGATAGTTAGAAAAGTAGTTGCTGTAATCATCACAAGCAAAACCAAGAGAAATACATGAGAATAATCGAGAGAGTCTGTACAGTATGGTAAGAAAGCAAAACCATCACCCTCCCCACCCTTACAGTATAAAATAAAAACAAACTTTATAAACTAGTAGTATCATTAAGTTTCCATACCGAAAATATAAACTCTTCTTGGTCATTTACACTCTCAGAGCCAGTGTCAGAAAAGTTGGCTTCATTTGTATCTGGCACTGAAGGCAAAGAGTGAGCTTTACTCTGAAAGTTGGAAGGCAAAGAGATGGTAGAGCTGTAAGTACTGATCTGAGGACTCAGGGGGGTGAGGACCCTGATCATGGGTTCTATACTATCCGAAGCTTGTCCTCTTGGAGAGCGAAGATCTGTTTTGTAGCGCTCAGTATTTATTCCTTCATGTCTGTGTTGGCCATGGGTTGGACTGGATAGCAGATTAGAAAACAAAACATAAAAAAAGTATCAACTTCCCTCTTTCCTAACAGAAACGCTGTACTTCACTTACAAACAGGCTAACTAGAACAGCTACATTTATAAAATGAGCAGCCCACTTAGCCCAAGGGTTATTTCATTCATTCAGCCCCCAAATATTCATTCCCACTGCCAGACCAGCGCCCTCACACGCTCACAATACAGCCAGGAAAACAGCCAAGCTGTCCCTGCAATCTCATGCAGTTAGTGCTGGGGATCTGTGCCCAGCCTTCATTTGTGCGCACTGTACTTCAGAACTAGAGAGTCCTCTGATGAATATTTAACTGGAAACTATTTCCAAAGAAAGGAGAATTCTACTGCCATGATACACATTTTAAGAAGGGTACTGAACTTCATCTGGGTGGGGAGTTGGCGTGTGGGTCAGCAAAGGCTTTTCCTAGGAAAACCTGTAAGTCAGAGTCAGAGTAGAGCCAGCTGCTTCTTCACTGAATGTTGACTTCTAACGGCAACAGCCTATAACTAAGTGACCAAAAATACAAAGAAAGCTTTTTATAATAAAACTTCTACTAGTTATGGGGCATGTTGGGCTGGGGAAGTGGAAGGCAGCACTGGAATAAAGCTCAGTGGAATAAGGACAGTGTCCATACACCCAGAGTGTCTAACGCAGACCTGAAAGGAGCTTCACCTGTACGCACTGTATTTCAGACTTAGTCCTCTGATGAAGATTTAATTGGAAATTATTGTCCAAAAAAGGAGAATTCTATTACAATGATACACATTTTAGATATTTTGCAAAGAAATTTTACTTGAAATCTGCGTTCTTGAACTCTGATGCTCTGCTGTGTGTCAGCTTAAAGACTCTGTCATGGGTTTTTTTGCACATGTGAGTAGAAATCTCCAGCTTAGATTTAGTATCCATCAAATCTTTCTGTAGTTGTTGATTTTCAGACACTAATTTACTTAATGTCTCAATATAATTCTCCTGGAAGTCTGCTATTGAAATCTCTTTTGCCTAATAAAAAGAATACTAGAGTTACTTAATTTGCATAAGTATACTTGTGATCTGTGATACTACTGGTAGGAAATTACATTTATTTACTTTTCTTCAGTTGTAATTATTTCATCTACAGCTTTACTTTGCTTTTTCAAGATTTGTTTTGGGGCCTCTTGTTTTCTAAAAACAGGTTTATTTATTTATTTATGCATACAAGAATTGGAGTATAGGACAGCAGTGTGTGTGTGGGTGGGGGGGGTGTTGGTTGTGGTGGGTGGGGGTGGGTGGGGGGGGTGTTGGGGTTGGGGTGGGGGTGAGAGGATTCACAGAGACAGAGTGGGGAACAGAACAGGCAGATCTAGGGCAGAGGGGAGCAGCGGGCGGACAGGAGAGGTCTGCTACACCACGTGGGTCACCTCCATGGCTAGGGATTGAACTCATGTGGCTGGTGGCAGTCTGAGTGCTGCATCATCAACCCCTGAGCCACCAAAGAGACCCTGTTTTGGGGCCCCTTGATACTAAGAAAAAGTGTTCCCTTTCTTAAAGTAAATGGGAATGGAAAGTTCAAAGCACAGTAAGTTTCCCTATTGTGGCAAGAAATAAATATTCAAGGAGCTGGAGAAAGGATGGAACTAGGTTGGAGAAAAGTTATGAGTGAGAATGGGGGTTGAGGGGAGAAGGAAGCAGCAGCCATGAGTGGTTCTTCAGGAAAGAGAAAACTGACTAGTACCCAGCAGCAACCAGAACACCTGTGGAAGTAAATCAAGTCCAACTTCAAAGAAAGAAATGTGAATAGGAGCTTGTGAAAAGGAGTTCACTTGGTGGGACCAAGTTTTAAATAAATATTCTTTGGTTTTAAATACTGTCATGTAACACTCGCACCATTTCTGTGTGTGAAATTAATCTGGACATGTTAAAGCATTATCAAGTACAAGGTGAGAATTACTTTTCTGTGATCCTAAATTTCGTTGTTCTTCAATTTAAGGTATTTTCCAGTAAAACAGTGCCTGAAAAAACAGAGTCTGGACCATATTTTTCTAATGACAAAGTATTTGAATTAGCATTCTGAAAAATTATAGAAATCTTCTTAGGAGTTTAGTATGTTATTTAGCTTGGTCTTTTTTGTACAGAATTCTCTGTAAAGTGATCAAGAATGGTTTGACAGATTTATTTAATAAAACAAACTTTAAAATATAGCTACCTATCTGCAGTGATCAGTTACAAAGCATTTTAACAAGTTGTCAGTGCCAGATAAAATCTCAAAAACAAAACAAAACAAAAAACCCATTTGAGGTTATATAAAGTTAAATTGCAGACATCTGTCAGTAACAGGGTAAATTATTTTATCAGAGTTTTTGCTTTTGTTATTGAGATAATCTAATTTCAAAACAACATTGAAACCAAGATTTAATCTGACAGTAATTCCATCTTGCTAGATGGTAAAATGCAAAAAGGCACTTTCTAATAGTTTTCCTTAATAACAAACAGTATAACATGGTCACACTGTAACTTCAAAACCAAAGGAAGTTTACACTACTGACAGGATTTCCACTAGTCAAGAGTTTGAGATGTCTGATATCATTAAATACACTTTTTTAAAAAGATAATGACTGCCTTTGCCAGGCATCTTTTAACTTTTTCTCCAATTTACTATTCTATTAACAACTATTACACTATTACAAATACATGAGTATGAAGATAATACAAAACCTGCATAACAAACACACACCTAGCTATGTAAAGAAAGGGCAGTTTTATCCCTGTTAGATGGAGGTTTCAGACGAAATTAAGCTGAACAGAATCTCTGGTCAGAGAAAAGCATAAGGACCCCTGAGAGTTACCAACTCTTAAATATGAACAAATAATTACTGCACAAGTTAAGATTCTATTAGGGTTTGCCACAGACCCAGGATTTCTGGTACAAATCAAATTGGTGGAACCACTGTTTCTACTACTAGTTCATACTGCCTTTATTAGAACATACAAAGTCACTTCCCTCCTCCCTCGTCTTTCCCTTCCATTCATCCACCTACCCATCTTTCAAAATGCTTAGCTAGTGTGTGTTTCCTTTTCCTTTTCCTAGTTCTGTCATCCTTGTACTTAAAAAAAAGTCCTTTTATTTCTTAAGGGATTTGGAGAAGGCACAAGATTAAATGTATACTTTTATCTGCCATTTTAAATAACAGAATGACATTTCATAGTGCAGAAAGTCACAAATTTACAAATCTATAACCCGACATTTAGTTTATTTCAAAATTTTGGATATTGCAAACAGTGATGTGACCATTTTTATACATTTGCTCCTAGGATGCATTCTTTGGGAATGAAAACTGTTACATTTCTGGAGAACTACTCAGCAACAACTACCAAAATCAGAAAAACACATGACCCAGAGTTTAGGCCACGTATATTTGTATTTGATGGGCATTGTTAAACTGTTATTTGAAAGGTGGTATCAATTTATTTTCTCATTTAGTAGAGCCTAAGAGTGCCCGTTTCCCTATAATCCTCCTTCCCTATAATCCAGCACTGGCTCTATTAGTTTTTTAAAAATCACTGTAAATACAACTGGCAAAAGATTATTTGCTTACTTTGTTTTGATTATTAGGGAGGTTAAACCGCTTTCTTTGCTCACTAGATTTTTTTTATTTTTATGAATTACCTACTATGCTTTATCCACTTTTCTATGGTTTATCTTTTTATCATCTTCATAGGAAATCTCATGTTAATATTTTATATTAACCTTTTGTCTGTTTATAGAATGTTTTCCCTCACTTTATTAGTCTTTTTTTTGCCATCCAGAAATTTTACATTTTTATGGTATAAAATTCTTTGTTTTTTACGATACTTACAGAGAATCTCACCCTTCCAAAAGATTATAAACTAGTTCCCTATATTTTCTTTTATTTGAAATAATATATTCATCTACTGTTCTGTACTTTCTCTCACCTCAGTCTCAAAAAATTCCTGACTGTAAAATTAAACTGCTTATGAGTGACAGGGACATTGTATTAACTATGCATCTTTAGAGGCACACACTTTTTGGAAGGACAGAAAGAAAGAAAGAATTTTTACAACCCTGGGGCATTAGACATATACCAAGAAAAGATGGAGCCAAATAGATAGGTTCTTCAGCAAATTATGAGAAGTTTACAGCAAAATAATTAAAAGTATTTATGATTCACTGTGAACTAGTGAAGCTCTCTCTGGTTTCACAGCATACATTTCTTAGCTCCCTGCTATGCTACTCTCAGTCCTTAAGGCAAGAACCCTACCTTAGCTATCCTGTCTCTATGACATTGTCTACTAAAATGCCCTAAACATGAAAGATTCAGAAGTTCTTGTCTTTCTAACTTGTAGAAATATAATTAAAACTAGGTTACTTAAAAGATACACTTTGTAGTGAAAATATATTGAAAACATAATAATTATAACAGCATCTAAAATGTACTTTGTGCTTACTTTAGCCAGGCTCTATACTAAACCCATCATATACATTCTCCCTATTGAGAAACAGACTGTACATGTATCATTGTCATGTACATAACACAAAAATTATCTTTCATTTGCTATCTTGACTTTTCTTGAGAGATTTTCTGCAGAAGAATTATTCCACTGTTTGACCTTAACTCTATCTTTAAAATAACTGTCTTTATAAGGTGATTCTTTAAAGGTTTAGGTAGAAGAAAAACAACTACTTATATACCTCGTGTAAACCCAATTCCAATTTCATCACCATTTCAGAAAGACGATGATTTTCTAATTTGAGTGACTCCAGTTGATCCAAGATCTCCTGAGAAGGGAAAATAATAACAAGAAAAAAAACATAATAAGTAAATCAAACTCAAAATTTTCCCAATGTAATTTTCATTAGGTGAGGTTACATTTTTCATTCATTCATATATACATATATATATATATACACATATATAAATACTTTCTTAAAAGATTTCTGAAGGCATTTCAAGAGGGATTAACACACATGTAATTAAAGTATTATTAAAGGTGAGTCAGTTTCCGGTGAATCCCTAACCCCTCTCCCCTAGTGTGGCTTCTACTTCCATCAAGTGGAATGTACTCCATTCACAAAGCAATCATTTATTTTCAGTTCTCATTCTCTCTTGTTTCTCTACTTGACCATTCCTACCTGAAAAGATTCTTGTTCTCCCAGGGTTTTGCTTCCTCAATAAAAACTATCTGGCTCCTTCTTTACTGCTACTTAATTTTTCAGCCCCAGTCTAACACCTTCTTACCCAAAATGAGGAGTGTCCTAAGACTGAGCTCAAGCCCCTGCTCTTCATACTCCATGCTTTCTCATGATGAAGTCGAAGTTTCTCAGGGTGTTTCAAATGCCACATTCATGCAAAGAATTCAAAGTCGAAGTTTCTCAGGGTGTTTCAAATGCCACATTCATGCAAAGAATTCAACAGCTAAATGTCTTACTCTGCTCTTAAACCTGAACTCTAGGTCTCCTAAAGAATCGACTATTAGATATTCCCATATGAAAGTCCAGTTTTTATTTCAATTCAAATGTGTTAATCCATCTTCCCTATTTTGTTTACTTGCATAGAAATTCATTATCTTCCCCAAGCTGCTGCCTAACTTTTCTCTACTAAAGAGCCTCAGGCTCCATTTAGTTGCCCAAACTTACATCCTGATTAACATCTTTCTTTTGCTCTAATTCACTCTCCCTGTCTAGCCAAATAGGAAGTGCAGTCAGTTTTGCTAGCCAACTATCTCTAAAATTCATCCATTTCCTCCTCCCCCCACCTGCCCACCACTGTACTTCTGAAGCAGCAGGTGCTTCCTCACTTATTCCCATATGATAGCCATTAGGAATTTCTACTCCTGCCCAAGTCATTCTCTACTGACCTCAAGATAACAGCTCGTCCCTGCTTCCTAGTCTCATCCGCTGGCACTCACCCCACCTGGACTCTGGTTTGTCACTGTGAACATGTCACACTTTCACCACACACCACAGAAGCAGTCTCTATTGTATTCTCACCTCCACACCCATCCACAGTGGCACCCTTAGCCCAAAGCAGATGGCTAAAAATGTACTGAATTAAATAACATAGACACTGTATCTTTAATAAATTCAATCCCAAAAACAAACTTCAAATAAAAAGTTTTTGTTCAAGCTTCACCTTATGCTCTACTGCTTTTTCTTCTGCCTTTTCTATTTCTGCTTTGAGTCGCTTTTCCAGGTCAGAGGAGGAACTTTTGGCAGAAGCAATAGTGATATCTCGTTGATGTAACTCCCGAGTTAGCTGGGAGATCTCCAACTTCATTCCTTCTAGCGCAGAACTATAGCTCTGGTCAGTCTGTAAAATCTGTTCTTTCAGCTACAAAGACATAGAAAGGCAAAAAATTCCAAAAATTAAGAGACAGCAGGTTGACAGAAAATATATGATAGTTAAGATAATGGCAGTTTTACCTTCTTGCCTCAAGACATGCATTTTTTCCTAAATTAAATGTGCAGGAAACTGGCACTTTACCAAGTTGCACAGCTGTATTAAAGGTCAGGTAGACAGACCCACAGCCTTTCATTAGAATTCAAAACAGAAGAAGATGATTATTCTCCACTGTGGAAAACCAGTGCCAACATCCAGGTTTACAGTATTTAGATGATAGCACCTGAGACCATCATTCTTTTTTCTGTTGTAAAATCTAAAAAGTTTGTTTACATGCCTTTTTGGTCTACAGAAGATAACAGACAGGCCAGAGGAAAAAAATGTGAAGAAATCTCAAAGACATTATGAAAAATGTGAGTCAACAAACAGGACAATTAGGATCCATTAGAGCAGAGACAAAAGTTCTGCAAACCTTAATAGTTGATGAGGGTACTAACTACACCACAACAGGAGAATGTATACCCATATTCATCACTAGTCAAATGAGAAAATATTAACGTTAGCTCATATGAAAGCAAGAAAGTGCATCTTAGACATCAAACCATGATTAAAATAAGGTTTAGGAGTTCAAAAGGGGCAAGCTTCACTTATGTTGCAAATATGTACTTGGCATACCAGAGAATGCCAAAGAAAAAAGAGGCTTGGCCATAGCACATTCCAAGTGCTCGTCTACTCCTGAGTATCAAGTGGCCCTTTGGGCTATAATTGTCTCTTGTTAAAAAAGACTCCCATAACTTTCCAATCCATAGCCCAATTCATAAATACACATAACTTTGAAATCCCAGGCATGAAGATTTTTACCTTCTTAATCTCTGCCCTATATTCATTGTTATGTATTTCCATCTTCTTTAATTCTTCATATTTTTCCATTAGTTCTTGGCTCAGCTGTTTACATGTGGCACCCACAGATTCTAAGCTATAAAACAAAAAAAAAGACCACATAGTTAAGACAAAATAAAACCCTGAAGCCCACAAATTAAATTATTTAACTTATCTTCTTAATGTATACATTAAAATTCATTTTCAATTCCCTCATCACCAGAGGCAGATAAATTCAATTCAAACATCTGGAAAAACTATTGATTTCTGTGTTTGCTTATATCTTTACCTCTGCTTACAACAGGTTACAATATTGTAAAATTAACAGTGATTTAGCTAATTTATTCTCTCTAATTGTACAGAAGCTGCCATCACAACCTCAGTCTTCGTCACACTTAATTACAATTCCAGCCTACATATAGCTGCCACAATAATCTTCTTTAAAGAGTTTCCCACTTGTCACCCTTGCTTAAGAATTAATCCCTCTTCAGCTGCAAGATCCTCAGGGGCACCAAACCCCTCTTATCTCACACTGCTTATTTCTACTAATAAAATCTTTTCACTTCTAAATCAATAGGCTTTACTGTCATATGCCATTTTCTTTGCTTGACTCTTATCTCTTGATATACCATCACCTTGACCACAAAGCACCTTCCTCTCCTCTCCTGGGAAAGGATGGTCAACAACCATTCAAAAATCAGATGAGCATTCACCTGCTAGTCACCCCACCCTTCCCCCCCCGCCACCTTAAATAGTTTGTTTTTAATGTTTATAGTTGAGTGAAGAAATTTCTAGAACTTTCTACTTTGAATTGTTCTAGGGCTCTTTAACATGTATATTTTGTCACTCAAACCACAAATTCTGTGAATAAAATATTTTTTATCTATTTCCCTCCCACCTTGCTTACCATGTTTTAGTCTCACATCATGTGGTTCTAAACTGCTCAAGAAATGCTTAAATAAATACACCTAAACTGTTTCCCCAACACAGCTAACTTTCAGATAAGCTATCATTCAAAAATATCATCTTGACACTACAGCAATGCAAAAATATTTAAGTTTCTCCTGTTCCTGTTTTAGGAAATATATTGTTTAAACTGAATAACACAAAAAACACTTTCTTAAAGGGTTCCTTTTTGATTAGCCTTTTGATAACAAGAAGAATAATTTTTAAAGTCACTATTTTATTAAGGAACACTGGTGTTCATATTTAACCCAACAACACTTACTTTTTAAATTCCTAGAATCTCATGTATTTGTTCCTTAGTATGTGATTACAATGTGTCAAAACATGAGGGAGAGAGAGCAGACTAGTTAGAAGTGATCTTGTCCTAACAGCAAACAGGAGGACTGGGGCCTAAAGCAGCTGAAGTGTACAAGTCACAGTTGAGTCAGAAACAATCTTCAGAATCCTCATGGGAGTACAGAGACACATGTAAAAGATTACTGAAAGCCAATCAGTGGAAAATCCATGATAAAAATGTTTTAGTTCTGTAAAAAAGCATACACTTTATTTTATTCACCTTAAAGTGTACACATCTACCTCAATAATAATAACCAAGAATACCCTATGTATTCTAAAGTAAAAAAGCAAAAATGTGGGGGTGCATATATACTTAATATGTAAAGAACATACTTAGTGATTTAAAGAACAGAAATGAAAGTAAAAACAAAAATATGTTATTACTTAAAGATAAACTAAAGAGGATAAAAATGGCAAATATTTTTGTTGCTTGCACTAAAAGCTAAGAGTTTATGCATTTTTATCTTTTATATACAGAAAATGTTAGTGTAAGAGTGACCATGATTCATATTTAAAACAAAATATCAAACTCTTTCCAGTTAAGAAGGTTACAGACATGACAGACAAAAATGATCCTGAACTATGCTGACAGTATACGTGAAAGGTTGTGTATCTCATAAGTCAGGAGTTCATAAGTCAGGGCAGAAGGACAAAGTAGCACATGTCCAATTCCAGTGAGGAAGGTGTTATCGGGAAGAACCTAATTGAAGGCATTTGTACAGGTGAAAGCGGAGAGTATAGTCAGCATAGACAACTCTTTGGAAGAATCTGGTTTTGAAAAAGAGCAATAATTATGGAAGAAAACTTAATAGGGATATAGGGTTAAAGGAGAGATTTAGTATTTCTCCCTCGAGATGGGAAATACTAAATCATATTTGAAACCAGTGAAAATGACTTAGAAAAAGAAGAAAAGCCAGAAAAACAATACATGAGTGGAGGCCAAGAGTCTTACAGACATGTAATCTGACAACTGACCCAATGTAACAGAAGATCTGCCGATGCAGGCAGAGTGGTCAACATGGGAGTAGGATAAGAAGTAGTCCTTTAACTGCTTCTGTTTTCTCATTGAAGTAAGAAGTTACACCATTTGTAGAAGCTAGAGAAAAATAGTTATTTTTTCACTAAGACTAATTAGTTTTCTAATATGATCAAAAATTACTTGTAATACCTTGAATATTTGTTTGTATGCCTACCTGCCTTCCAGACGAGTCACCTCTGCCTGCAGAAGTTCTTCACTAGTGTGGGTAAAATCCAGCTGGGACAATACATTTTCTAAGCTACCCTGCCCTTGAGCAGTGTATTTCCTTTCTGCCTGAGACTCCTCCAGTGACCTATGGAGGGATACAAGAAGACAGTTAAAGGTTTTTTATCTTTGCAAACGGAAACAATACACAACCAGTTTATATATTTCCCAACTGTTTTTTAATGAAATCTTTGGAAGCCTTTAGCTTCTTGCTTACTCTACAAAAAAGAACACTGGGAAAGTAAAAAGGTAAAAGATGATGCTTCTCAAAAAAATCAACAACAGTTGATTTTTTTGCCTCCTCAACTGGACTTTGGCCTGCTTTCAAAAGAGAAGGATAAAATGACAAAAATCACTTTGTTGACACTTGGTAAGTAGAGGTAAAAGAAACTAAAAAGTTACAGGAGAGTTCTGGCAAGAATAAAAATGTGCATTTGACCAAAAAAAAAAAAAAAAGGAACATACTGATACCTTTTACACCAAACCTCATAGCAATAATTTGTATGTAGAAATAAAATTAGTCTGGCAATTTTTTAATAAAGGGCTATCTCAACACATGGCTGTTACAGATGATATGCAGCTACGAATCATGAGCTTTTCTATCAAGTATGACAGGCCTTCCAGGAGATGGGGATTACCATTCACATACGAAGATTCACCAATGGTCCAGACTGAACAAGGGAATTCTAACTTTCTAAATATCACTCTCTTGGTTAGAGATACAATTGGAAGTAGAAATAAACCAACCATTCATCATTTGACCCTGTACCTCTAAATCATATACAATATTATACATTATACAAATTTGATCCTGTACTTGTAAATCACATACAAGATTGTAAATCAATATCACATCAATAAAAATAAAAAATTAAGTCAAAAAACAACTCAATAATTAAAAGTGAATAAGAAAATCTATAATGATCAAACACAAAATTATGATTATGCAATAGTGAAACTGCTACTTAATGTCAAACTACCAAATGTTTAGGATTAATAATATTTAACATTAGATATATATACCTTATTATGTCTACTGTGTGTTGAGTATCTGTTTTTAATTTAGCTTGTAGCTTCTCCTTTTGCACTCTTGCCTCACGGGTGAAATTTTCTTGAGACTGAAGAGCTGCCTTTAGTTCTCTCTTTTCTTCCTGCAGAACCTACAAAATATTCAGAAAAATGTCAGAATTTCTTTCCATTTATCTATTTCATGAGAAAAGGAAGCAAGAGAGTCAGATTGTAAGTTATGTAATGGGCACACTATAAAAAGCTTATTAATAGCTGATCCACTGGCTGCAGATTAGGGTAGAAAACACAGATTCTGGAACCTAATTCTAGGCCAATTAATTTCTCCTGAAACACTCATATATAGATTTCCCCAACTGTAGTAATTTTTTTTTTAAAGATTTATTTATTTATTCATACATAACTGGGGTACAGGCCAGAGATGCGGAGGGTGAGAGGATTCACCAGAGACAGAGTAGGGAGCAGAACAGGCAGATTGACGAAGTACACTGCTGAAGGGAGCAGTGGGCGGGTCAGGAGAGGTCTGCCACGCCATGTGGTCACCTCCGGGGCAGGCGGGAATCGAACTCATGCGGAAGTGGCTTAAGCTTCTTAGTGCTGTGCTTTAACCCGCTGCGCCACCAGGGAGGGCCCCCAACTGTAGTAATTTTAAAGCACACCTCTAACAGTTTTTCTGATTCCCTCAATTTTTCTTCTTTTTGCTGCTGATCATGCATAACAGTCATATTAGTTCCAACCAAGTCATTGACCCTCATGGTGAGGCGTTCTATTTCCAATTCATTGGCACAGATAGTATCATTGGCCCGCTGTAGCTTACTGCTCAAGTGTTGAATTTCTGACTGGCTAGATAGCTCCACAGACTCTAATTTCTGTTTCCGATTGGCAAGCTGAGCCTTAAAACACAAATAGGTAAAGTGAAATAAGAATAATGAATGAATAAGGAAACTGGGTTGTACTTCCATAAAACATTAATTATCTTATTAAAATATATATAATAATCCATCAATGATATAACCTAAACAGAAAGGAGAAGTTTCTCAACTTAGTAAAAATATCTACAAAAGCCCTATAACTAGCATCATGAAATTAAAGTTTTCCAATAAGATAGATATAAGGTAAGGATATCTCTTACTGTTCCATTTCAACATCACAGTAGAGTCCTTGAGTCCAATAAGGCAAGAAAAGGAACTAAAAGGTAATCAAATAAAACTGTCTTTGTTCACAAATAATATAATATAATCATCTATGTAGAAAATCTGTAAAACCCACCAAAAAAGACTTGTGAAATTAATAAGCATTTTCAACAAGATTGTGGGATACAAGGTTAATATCTAAAAGTTAATCTCTTATATACCAACAGTGAACTTCTGGAATTAGAAATTATAAACACAATACCATTTATATTAATTGAAAAGATGGAATATCTAAGTACAAATCTAAAAAATGTATACAGATCTTTGAGGTAAACTACAAAGCTTACATAAATAAAAAGGTATTACTTGTTCATTGTTAGAAGACTCAGTATCATCAAGATCAGTTCTTTCTAATGCACTGAACAGATTCAACACAATACCAACCAAAATCCCAGGAAGTAATTTTATAGATATTGATAAACTGATATTAAAGTTTATATGAAAGTAGCAAAAGACCAAAATAGTCAACACAATATTGAATGCAAAAAATAAGGCTGAATGACTCTCTCTCTTCATAAACTGCTATGAAGTTACACCATTGAGACAGTGGCAAAATGAATAGACAAATAGATAAATGGAACAGAATAAAGAACCTAGAAGTAGACTCCATGAATAGAGAAAACTGATTTTTTTTTTTTGCTTCTCAAGACATTTATTGTTATCACTTTTTTTTTAGCAATAAAGCTCTAATAGATATTCATATCACCTGTCCCCATCGTCACACTACTCCATCAGTGTGGATGAGGTAAAATTGCATATGAAAAATTTCTGACATTGTAGTCTTTGCTACCGAATCCAATTTTTTTTTATTTTAAAACAGTTTACTTTTACATCATTTTGTACATTTTTTTCCCATCTCAATTGTATAGAAAACTGATTTTTTTATAAAGGAGCAAAGGCAACACAATGGAGCAATGACAGTCTCTGGAACAAATGGCAATGGGATAACTGAACACCTACATGCAAGAAAAATGAATCTACACAGAACTTACAACCTTCATAAAAATTAACTTCAAATAAGGTTCCTCAAACTGCTAAACACGGAGCTTCCCTACAACCCGGCAATCCCACTCCTAGGTTTCTACCCAAAAGACACAAAAATACTGATTGAAAAAGATACCTGCACCCCCATGTTTATTGCTGCTTTATTTACAATTGGAAAAACATGGAAGCAGCCCAAATGCCCAAAAGTAGATGACTGGATTAAAAAGATGTGGTACATATATACAATGGAATATTACTCAGCAACCAAAAAAGAGAAATACATGTCTTTTGCAGCAACTTGGATGGAGCTGGAAAAGATCATGCTTAGCGAGATAAACCAGAAAGAGAAAGAAAAATACCGGATGGTTTCACTCATAGCAGGAGTATAATGGACCAGGCGAGAAAATAACAAAAATAATGAACCACCATATACCAGAGACATTTTGTGGGGGTGGAGTGGGGAATGGGATCAAAAATGGGGGTGGGGGGAGGGAGGGAAATGCACGGGATTATGGTGATGGCACACGGGTGACTTGGTGATGGGAAACTCGTGGGGATTATAATTGAGATGGAAAAAAAATTGTACAAAACGATATAAAAATAAACTGTTATAAAATTTAAAAAAAAAATGAAGAAAAAAAAATTAACTCCAAATAGATCATAGCTCTAAATACAGAATGCAAAGGTATAAAACTCCTATACTATAATAGAAAACCTAGATGACCATGAATATGGAGAAAATTTTTTAAATACAACACTGCAGGTATGTTCCTTGAAAGAAATAAATTGATAGACTGAAAAGTAAATTAAAAACTTCTGCTTGTCAATGTCAAGAGAATGAGAAGGCAAGACAGACTGGGGAAAAATATCTGTACAAGACATACCTGATAAAGACTATTATACAAAAATTAATAAACACAATTCAACAAAAAGAAAAAAACTCTATTAGGAAAAGGGGATTTTACATTGAGGGTGGGACCAGGTGATTGAGGAACAGTGAAATTTTGTTCTTTAAGGAAAGTCATGCTTAGAAGAAGGAAGGATTGGTTCTGTCAACAACTGAAAATTTAGTCAAACATAGTGCATCTCAAATTAGTTTCATTCAATGATATACCTACTGAGGTACACACAAATAGAATAGTTTAGTAGCTATCTCATAGACCTGTAGAATATAGTTCCTACAGACTCAGATAAGTTTTAGGCTATTCTAGCTATACTGGTCTTTAGCTACCAACTCCAGCTTTCACAAATTCTAATCCAACATCTGGACATTGAATAGGGACATAAGCAACTGTAAGTAAAACTGTTACAGGGCCTCCACCTGGGCCATGCTGCCTGCATGGCAGGGCATGGCATCTTTGTTGATGCTGATACATGCTGCTCAGCCCACCTGCAGGCAGCCCCTGACACAGCCCCATTGCAAGTGGGCCTCTAGCAGCTGGCCCCAATATTCAACATCTG
The DNA here is from genome assembly GCF_000260355.1 of Condylura cristata. Lineage (NCBI taxonomy): Eukaryota > Metazoa > Chordata > Mammalia > Eulipotyphla > Talpidae > Condylura > Condylura cristata. The sequence goes on from NW_004567115.1 coordinate 12,689,776, forward strand.
CAGGCAACCCCAAATTCACTCCAACAGAAGGTAATATTGGTTTTTCACCCCACAGTAAGCAAACCCTGGGGCTCTGGCAGCAGAGATGATCCCCAAACCCTGTAGCTCCTGGTTCAGAGCCACACGAGGAACACTGGGCCCCACTGGGACAGCTTCAGTCCTATGATTTCCTGAAGCTGAAGGGAGGGGGGCAGCCCAACAGGCTGGACTACCAGCAATAGCCTTCTCTGCATCCCCTGGGACTCATCAAATGGACCAATTAAATACAAAGTCCAATGGACCAATCAGGTCCAAGCCCTCCAGATTCATTCAAGCCTTTGAGTTCATTACACAACCTGAAAATGGAGCCAGCTGACTGGTGCTTAACTGGTAACAGCCAAATACTTAACATTGAAAAACAATCCAGTCAGGCCTGTAAAATAAGAACCATGAAGAGGATATAAGCAGGATAAAAGTGAGGTTAAGACTTTTAGCAGACAGCCTGTAAAGAGGAGTCTTTAGACAGCTCAAGAAGAGGGTTCAGAGGACCTCCACAGATGTGTCACAGACCTTCACAGACTCTGCAGACCTTCATAGACTTCCAGACCTCCTCAGACCTTTGCAGAGACCTTATTGCTGCATCTGCCTCTGCCTTGGCAGTGATTTGGCCTGCAAAGAGCACCACAGGCTTAGGCCCAGTGTCTCAAAGAGCTATTTTCTGTTGAATTATGCCAACAGCACACAAAGAGCTGTAATGCTGGTGTCTCTGGCACTGCCTCCTGGTGACCAGCGCTGACTGGCACTACTGATCAGCACTCTGTGTCTGGCCACCTCTGAGAGTTGTCCACTACTTCTGGATCATTGAGCAATACCTCCTAATGCCGTGAAGGCTGGCATAGTCTCAACCAGAATCTGTTGTGTTCAGCCCAACCTTTGACCATTGCTGTATGCTGCTGCAGGTCACCTCAGCAGCCCCACCAGTGATCCCCTTTAGCAGCCACTGTAAAATGGTGCCTGGTACACAGCTTACAGTATACCACCAACTCCCTCATTGACAAAGACAGTACCATCTTGCATAAGTGGCTTTGTTTTGGGCTTTGTGTTGAACACTGTGGACACTACCTAGGGTGAAACAACTTTTGCAAATAAACCCCACAGGTGCACACTTAGCCTGAAATGATCCTGCAATTGTGAGCACATGGGTGAGAACCTATAGTGACCTGTCCCCCAATTTGGCACTGTTTTTTTAAAGGTACACAATTTTATCTTAAAAACTTAAGTTGTAATGTCTCTGGCAAGCCTATATGCTGCAGATTTCAATCTTGTATTCGGTATAGAACCCAACTGTATATTATGGTCACATAAAGTACATGCTCCATCATGCCCATGAAGGGGAGAAGTCAAAAAGACAATTAGTGTTTGTATAAACTACAAATCAAGGTTCTGCCATAAAGAACCAATTTTTTTAAAACCAGATTCCTACAGTACTGTGAAGGGACAGTCCAGTCAAACTTGTAAAATAAGAACCATGAAGAGGATATAAGCAGGATAAAAGTGAGGTTAAGACATTTAGCAGACAGCCTGTGAAGAGGAGTCTTTAGACAGCTCAAGAAGAGGGTTCAGAGGACCTCCACAGATGTGTCACAGACCTTCACAGACTCTGCAGACCTTCACAGACTTCCAGATCTCCTCAGACCTTTACAGAGACCTTATTGCTGCATCTGCCTCTGCCTTGGCAGTGATTTGACCTACAAAGAGCACCACAGGCCTAGGCCCAGTGTCTCAAAGAGCTATTATCCACAATAACTGCCAGGCACTCAACTGTCTCCAAACTTTTCAAATATAAACTTTTTTCCCAGGAAGAAATCTTACACAGAATCCTGTGCGGAACAGACTGGGTGAGAGGGAGCACAGAGGTGGAACCCAGCTTGCTGAACCTCCCCAACATCACCTTAACCTGCACGCTTTTAGTGTGTGCACCAATGCAGTGTTTATCACTCAGTATCTGTGTGCAAAGAAAGCAGGGTAGCTGCTCCCAGGCCAAGTGAGGCACCTCAGACAATGCACTCCTCTGTCACAGAAATGGAGCAAGCCACAGAAGCAGATCAAGGCAAGTCAGAAACAGCCAGAACAAGGAAGCCACAGACCCAATCACAGAGGCAGGAAGAAATGGAAAAGCTGACAGAGAGAAGGGAAGGCAGAGAGAGGGAGAGAGGCAGAATGCAGAATTAAGAGAATGAACATGACTTAAACATGGAATGGACATGAGAAAGCAAGACAGTGAAGAGGATGTGAGGAGAGCAGGAATGAGGGAGCCAAGGGGGAGAATAAGCAAGCAAAGGAGCAAGTGGGTATGAAGATATGAGAGATATGAGAGAGCAAACATATACTACATTTAGGTGATTCAAATTTAATCAAAACCATTCTGCCTCTCATTATTTTAAAATGTCTTAACCTACCTGAATTATCTCTGATTGTTCAGCGAGAGCCTTCCTTTGTGCCTCCAGAGATGATACCTGTTGCTGATAAATCAAGCGTTGCTTCTCCCAGTCCAGTGATTTCTGACGAAATTCCTGAAGAAGCAATTAAGGTACTTAACTTCTAAGTGCTTCCCCTTGCTGTACTACTTTGAGATTCACTTTTTACTTTAATTTTTCTCCAAGTCCCTGGGTACACTGGCACCTTTCTCCACAGCAGGAGCCCCATTACCCACTTAGCTGACAGAGCTATAGAGGTACACTGGATTCCTTACATACTGTGCCTCCAGATACCTAACTTTAACACCCTAATGGTGAAGCATATGAAACAAAGATGCTAAATACTGGGTCCATGATGATTCTCATAGATTTGCTGCCACCTAAAGGTTGTTAAATATTCTAGTCATTTTTTTTTTTAAGAAAATTGATGCTGAGGTAATTGAAATTTTAATATAGGATTATAGATATCTCTCATCATTCAACTTCTTGATATTCCAACTCAGGAAGCAAATAAATGTTCAGCAAAGCCCCTTGCTTGTCCAATTCTTACTTTTCAGTTTCTAAAACTCAGAAACCAAGAGAATATCAGGACCTTTGTTTGAGATAGTTTCAAACATCAAACTGGAGATGGGAGATAAAAGGTAGGAAATTATTTCTGTAGCAAAGAGGAGGATACTGAAATCCTGAAGAATCATGGTGAATTATGTTGAGGCGAGAGAAACAATGAACTGGGAACTAAAATGTGAGGAGGAAGTAACTCAGGGATCAGAAAACAGTGACTATCGTTGTATGTACACTGGTTGGTGGTTTAGGCTGATGAATGAAATCAAAGATGGAGTTTTGAGGTAGAATGAAAAGCAAAGCAAAAAGATGAAGGGTTTGGGGATAAACACCCAGGTATCACTGAAGAGGGCTGGTGGAAAAACAGTAGATGTGTAGAGCTCTGGTTCTAAATTCTTCAAATGTACAGAAGTATGCAGATGTCAAAGAATACTGAACACAGAAATAACAATCTAGACTGCGATTATATATCGGCATTTGTGGGAAATAGGTCCTTCTGTGTAAAAACATCATAAGTAATCATACAAAGATGTTGAACAATGCTTATTGAATTCAGCTTGGGAGGCTACATAAATGCAGGTTCTTCAGCCCCATGGCATGCTACTGGGTGCCCTACTGCTCAGAGTCCAGAGAGGACTCTAGGAGAATCAGGCACACTGTGGCACAGACACAAGAGGGGAGTGGTATGCTCAGAGGGAAAAGTGGGACAACTGTATGATGCTCCTCCTCCTCCTCTTGGCTGTGTGGACCCAACACCTCCCCTTAAGTCCATAAGATAATCAGTACATGTAACATTCCTGGAGTTACTCTCAGTAAAAACAAAGTCAGCAAAGAACAACGCAAGCGGCTTAGTATACATAAGTGAGAACTAAGGGTCACAAACTGGTATGCAGACTTCTCTGTACAAATGGCCAGGAAATTTCAACTCTACTAAGCCCCTATTCTGTAAGGAATAAATAAGACAAGGACACTGCCCACAGAGAACTACTAGTAACTGGTGACCACTATTTCTCAGTATTGGCATTTGGAACACATTAATCCTTCCTATATAGACAATCCTAGGCAGGCTTAGCATGCTGGTCCCTAGTGCCTAGACCAGTTTTACTACCAATCATTAAAAAAAAAATCTCCACTTAGTTCTAAAAGCCCTCTAAGGGTAATATTCCCCTGTTGAGAACCATTGATACCTAGTAACCCATCGACACCATGGACCAGGAGATGACATGTTGTACAGGAGATTGGTCTCCTACCTTTGAAATAACTCAGAGGTAGTCCTGGAGATGGCAGAAATTGGTGTAGGAAATAGCACTATTACAAAGAGCATTTTCTTACATGAAGGCTAACAATCACTAGGAACAAATTATTACTATGACCATACCTCTATTTTTCCAGTTAACCTCTCAATTTCAGACCGATCTTCCCTGTGATTTTTGGTGTTTCCTCTGAAGTCCCTTATATGCTTTTTCTGTAGCTTTTCATAGCTTTTCTTCAATCTGCCTAACTGTAGACATAGATATTTCCAGACTTAAAATTTAAGAATTCATAAACAGTGATAGGAGAACAAATTGATATTATGAAAGCAAGAACACTGCTAAATAGTACCAGTGAAAGAGAACAAGATTAAGTTAATTTGCAAAATAAAATGCAATTCAAAACTACATGTAAAAAATAAGCACTAGAAAACAAATATATTGAGTCAAAGAAAAAAAGGAGGGGAAAAACAGAATTTAGAACAAAAAGTCTGAAACAAAGTTTTAAACAAAACCTTAATTTTCATTACAACTGTCCATTTCGTGGACAGCGACACAGCCCACAGCAGGAAAGGAATACTTTGGAATAAAATAAAACTAAATGCAGTTAAGGGAAGTGCACTGGACTATGGTGATGGCACATGGGTGACTTGGTGATGGGAAACCCACGGGGATTACAATTGAGATAAAAAAAAAATGTACAAAATGATATAAAAATAAACTTATAAAATACAGTTATTTTTTCCAGACTGAAGACTAAATTAAGTTAATGGACATAACTTTTTATTTATGCCAAAATATTTCTAATATTTTTCAATCCTCCAATATTTAAAATCTAGAACCAATTTACCTCTTTTTTTTTTTTTTAAAGATTTATTTGTTTATTCATACAGAACTGGGGTATAGGCCAGAGATGTGGAGGGTGAGAGAACCCACCAGAGACAGAGTGGGGAGCAGAGCAGGGAGATCGATGAAGTACACTGCTGAGGGGAGCAGCGGGCGGGTCAGGAGGGGTCTGCCACACCATGTGGATCACCTCCGGGGTGGGGATCGAACTCATGCGGAAGTGGTTTAAGGTTCTTAGTACTGTGCTTTAACCCGCTGCGCCAACAGGAGGGCCCCGATTTACCTCTTAATTAAAATATTTGCTATTAAGTTTTGGTATTAATAATTCACAGTACTATATGAAAAACAGCTCTATTTCTTTCAGGTCCTCAGCCAAGAAACACATTTTATAATCCCTGCACTAGGTATAAACATATAATTAGGCAAGATTCTTTGCCTGGATTTAAGAATAGAGAAAGAGATTTCCATCCCTGATCCCTCCCATGTAATATATTCTTCCCACTCTACAAAGTTGAAATGGGTACCCTAACAAATCTGCAAGGATTAGAGAAAGAATTATACAACACATAATAAAATTAAAATCTCACTTCTTCATGTAGCTTCTTTAACTCCTGCTTGTACTCTATGGCCATCTCTTGCTTAATTTTTTCTTGTTCTCCTAATTGCTGATGCAGCATTCCAACCTAGAAACAGAAATGGTAGAATTTTTTATTATTAGCAGTGAAACAATATCCCTGAAACATAAGAATAGTAAATAATCTTTGTACTTATCTGTAAATACAAGTTTTTAAAAGCACAAAGTAGCTCACTTTTCAGGAAGTGAATTATCTACTTATTTAGTAATCTATTATACTACCAGAGGACAAATAATGGTTTATAATTTCAAGATTTAAGTGAAAACTGGCTCTCACTGACTGATTTATTTTCCTCAATTCTTTATACTAAACACCTCATGAAAAACCTAAGATTAAAAAGTCGTATGAGGCTCTCCCTGGTGGCACAGCGGGTTAAAGCACAGCACTAAGAAGCTAAAGCCACTTCAGCATGAGTTCGATTCCCGCCTGCCCCGGAGGTGACCACATGGCCTGGCAGACCTCTCCTGACCCACCCGCTGCTCCCCTCAGCAGTGTACTTTGTCGATCTGCCTGTTATGCTCCCCACTCTGGCTCTGATGAAACCTCTCAGCCTCCGCATCTCTGGCCTGTACCCCAGTTCTGTACGAATAAATAAATATATCTTTTTAAAAAAAAAAAGTTGCATGAACCTTGCAATTGTAATATTAAACCAAAATGTGACTTCAAGAGTCAGTTCAATAGATCAAAGTGCGAAACAGTGATAAAAGGTGGAAAGACAGTAGTAGTCCTGTACTACTTTACCATTTACCTCATTTCAGAGAAACCATTTCTACTAACCAGAGTCAGGACTGTGTCCTAACCCATTTCTCAGTGATTTGATACCAGCCACAGCTAGTTCAGGTCAAGTCCTCACCTCCATCAGTGTCCATCAGTGTTTCTCCAAACATCTCCATAACCAGCTATAATTTCATCATTGATGAGTAAGGGGGAAAAGGATGGGAAATAGGAGGAAGTAATCTCAATCACAATAAAAAAAATGGTAATTTTTTTATTACAAAAGTTTATTTTTGCATAATTTGTACATTTTTTTCCCCATCTCGATTATAATCCCCGCGGGTTTCCCATCACCAAATCACCCGTGTGCCATCACCATAATCCCGTGCATTTCTCTCCCCCCATCCCCCGTAAAAATGGTAATTTTTTAAAAAGCAGAAATAAACTTGTAAAACAAGGAGCTAATGCAATTCCAATTAATTATTCTGGTAGGCTTTTTTTTTTTTATTTGAAAAAGTGATTCTGAAGTTCAAGTTAGCAGAATGATTATAATTGGGAAACAGGAAAAGAAAACTACTTTAAAAAAATCTAAGTGAAGATTTACTGTATTTGTGGGTAGGAGGAAAATTCTAAGCTTAAAACTAATAAAAAGTCACTTAAGATGATAAACTATGTAAAAATGCAAAACTTCTATTTTAAAAATTCCATTATAGTTAAACAGTAAATAAACTTAGAAAAACATTCACAGAAATGCATGAAAAGGTTTTTAATTTCTAGGTGTCTTTTTCTAACCTGTTTCCACTATATCCAGAGAATATACTCTATGATTTTGAGTATTTGAACTAAGTCGATATTTATTTTATGATGAGCCTATGAACAATTTTGGATACAGCTTTGTTTGTGACAGAAAAAGCACGTGCATTCCCACAGCCCTATTGAATGATGCTCTGTATGTATAAATCAGGTCAAATTTGGAATTTTTTCATATCTATATTTTTACTATCATTATCACTTTTTTCACTAAGAAAGGAGAGTTAAACCCCCAACTTTTTTAGCATTTCATTTGTTCTCCTTTTAGTTTGACCACTTTTTACATGGAGATGAACAGAAATTCCTTTGAAAACTATTTTTTTAGGTACTTAACAAATTTAGATTTCATTTTGGTTGAAGTGTCCTGGAATGGATACACTGAGGCATAGAGCTTATAATTGGACATAATCACAGGAAGCATGAGTGACCCAGGGAAGGGTGCTGTAACAGCTGTTTTGCAGTAAGCAGCTAAATTCCACTGGAAATTCACCAAGGAGTCAAATAAAAGGTATTACAGAATTCCCCCTCAAAAGGATGACAAAATGCAGAATTTTTCCATCAATTCTAGTCCTATGGCTTGAGGCTTGCTCTGCAATTTCAGGGTTTTTTGTTTTTGCTTTTTGGAGAGGGTGCAGCAAGAAAGACTGAGAGGGGAAAAAAGGTCAGGGAGTAAGGCAGGAAAGTGCGGCGGGTGCTGGCAGTATTCAGGAAGCTGTATGTCATACAGGATGAAATCAGTGAGCAAAGAAGATAAGGTGCCCGCCACCACCGAGACCGAGATGCAAGTTTCATATGTAACGTTTCTCTGTTCACCTTCAGTTATGTTCATTGACTGCTTCAGGTATACTTTTTCAAATGTGAATATAGGTACACCATCTTTTTTTTTTTTTTTTCTTAAGATTTATTTACTTATTCATACGGAACTGGGGTACAGGCCAGAGGCTCAGGGGCGGTGAGAGGCTTCACCAGAGGCAGAGTGGGGAACAGAACAGGCAGATCAACGAAGTACACTGCTGAGGGGAGCAGCGGGCAGGCCAGGAGAGGTCTGCCACACCATGTGGTCACCTCCGGGGCAGGCGGGAATCGAACTCATGCGGAAGCGGTTTTGGCTTCTCAGTGCTGTGCTTTAACCCCCTGCGCCACCAGGGAGGGCTGGTACACCATCTTTTTATGCAGAGTGTCTGTGTGGCATATATTTTTATTTTAGCATTTACTTCTCACTTGGCTATATCTTTATAAAAACCAAATAGCTGGGTTTAATTATTGTTGCCTAGTTGGATAACTGTTATCTTTCAACTAAGCTTTTTAATATATTTACACATGACAGCCTTGTTTGGACTTACATCTACCTCTTATAAAGTGCTACTGATGGAAGCTCAGTAGAAAAGTTTAGATGAAAGTCCCACAAGGGCAAAAGCCAGTGATGGGTGTAAGGATGACTAACCAGTTGTCAAACCAGTTATAGAATCTTCCAGTGCTCTAAGGCAGAATCAAAAAAAGAATATCTGTTACAAAAGACCAACACAACCTAATCCCAAGAGATAAAATTCCACTTACAAATGAATCTCTCCCAAAGAACCCTATAAAAGAACATCCCTTGCCCTGAAAAAAAACATAGGTCCCCAAGACTGCCTGCATCTGTGCAGTGTCTTGTTCTTAAACTTGACGCTTTCAAAGGCAGCACTTTGCTTGCCTGTATCTATGCCAGCATATCTTTTTCTTAATTAACCTTAAAATGTGGCCTTGGCCTGTCTGTATCTATGCAAGCATCTTTCTTCCTTACTAATCTTGCCATGTACCACTGAATGGGAAACTCTGCTGAATGTTTTCTTGGAGGGAACCTAAAGATCTCACTCACTGAACCCCCCAACAAATGAACCCCATCATTATTTTTTCTTTTTATATGTATTTTACATCATTGTTCTTTTTTTTAAGATTGATTTATTTATACATATAGAACTGGGGCACAGGCCAGAGGTGCAGGGGTGGTGAGAGGCTTCACCATAGACAGTGGGGAGCAGAAGAGGCAGACTGACAAAGTACACAGCTGAGGGGAGCAGTGGGTGGGTCAGGAGAGGTCTGCTGTGCCATGTGGAGTGGGGATCGAACTCATGCTGAAGTGGCTTTAGCTGCTTAGTGCTGTGCTTTAAACTGCTGTGCCACCAGGGAGGGCACTCCTTGTTTATTTTTAAACAATGTTTGTTGTTCTTCCCCAACCCCTTCCCCACTCTCAGTTTCCTCCCCCAATTCACCTGTGCACCATCACCACAATTCCCTATGCTCCTCCCTCTCTCCCACCTCACTCTCTTCCCCTCCCCCACAGGATGTCTCTGGTTATAATTGTTTGTTTTGTTTAGTTTTATACTGTTATTATTTTCCCTGATGTCTTATTTGGTTACTCTATATTCCTACTATAAGTGAGACCATCTATTATTTTTCTTTTGTCTTCTGACTTATTTCACTGAACATGACCCTTTCTAACTCCATCCATGTTACTGCAAATGGCAAGAGTTTATCTTTTTTGATTCCTGACTAGTATTCCATTGTGTACATACAGACACCACATCTTCTTGGTCAAGTCATCTATTTTTGGGCATTTGGATTGTTTCCAGGTTTTACCTATTGTAAACAGTGTTGTAATAAACATAGGTGTACAGGTATCCTTTTGAATCAATGTTTTTGTGTCCTTTGCATAGAGCCCTATAATATACTCAAAACTCTATGCTCCTTTACACTCTTTTCTTGTCTTCTTTGGGAAAAGTTTTCTCCCATTAGCCTGGAAGATATACACTCTATGTACTTGTAATGTTTCTCTCAACATAGAAATATGGATCTAACTTAAGTCCAGAGTCAATTAGTATTTTTATCAACTGACAGGCAACCCAAGGACTATAGAAATACTTCAACTCCATTTACTAGTCCATTTCAAATACCAGCAAAATTTTACATGTAAGTGTAACTTGTAAGGCCACTGTTTATATAGAGTCAACAGTCACTTAGATTTATACCACATTTACTATTGTTTTTTATTTCTTCCTATTTGCTTGGCTCAAGTCTTCTAAGAACAAATTCTTTCATTTTTTTTTTTTGATCCAAATGTCTTTTTAATTCATTTTTATTCTGGGTATATTGTGCTGGATGGGCAAGGGGGAAAAGGCAATAGATAGTCTGTTGTCCTCTAGCTTTCACTGTTTTATCGACTTTAGGATCTATTTATAGATAAAATGATTTTTTGAAATTGGTGTATAATCTTTTGTTCCCTTTGTTTTGTCTGTATTTTTGAACCTAAGTAAAATTTCTTTTTATTATTTATCTTGCCTGAGGTTTTTGCACATCTTAAATACTTGGTCGTCTTCACTTTTGTAAAATCTCAGTTAACTTCAAATATTGTTTCTGCCCATTCTCACTTTTTTACTACTTTAGGGTTTCCAAAAACATTTCAGACTTTCTCACTGTGTTATCAATTTCTTATTCTCTTTCATATTTCTTGTCATTTTGTCTGTACGCTGAACATTTTTTTCTGTTCTATCTTCCAGGTTACTAATTATGTCTCACCTTTAAGGCTTTAACTTTAGCTTTTCTGTTTTTCAATATTATATTTTCATACATTTTAATAATAGTTTTCAATTCTTTCTTGAAATGCTCTATCTTATCTCCTTGAGCAAAGGAAATAATACTGTAAATTCTGAGTAAGGTAATGCCAAAATTTAGATTTATTCTGGATCACTTTGTATCTTCAATAACTTCTGCTTTATTTCATTTGTGTTGTCTTGCCTCCTTGTGTATGGGGAGGTAACTTTTCTAGTGGGTATCAAGCCCTGTATTTGCCAAATTATCTTTTCCTTGGAGAAAAATTGAAGTTTACTTCTTTCAAGTTCCTCGAAGCCCTAGCAACTTTGGAACGTGTGGGGAACAGAAGTGCCTGACTTCAAAGACTAAAATGTCTGCCGCTGAGTGGCAACTGCAAGAGGGCCCATTCTCCCTCTGGCCCAACCTCATTCCAGGGGACAGTATTTCAGAGTCCCTACCCAAAGTGAGAAGGAACTCCGACCACCTTAGACACCAAGTCATTTATTCTATTAGCTCCTTAAGGTTATCAAAATCCCATTCACCTTTCAGCCTCTCAGCTGCCTACTCTAGCTTCAGCTAATAACTACCCCAAACCCTGGGATTGTCTCCTGACTCTGTGGCCTAATCCAGATCCTGGAATGGTTATTCTTTCATTATTTTGTTAGCACTCTTTTTAAGTAGATTTTTTTTTT
>NW_004567115.1:12702354-12749144 GCF_000260355.1 Condylura cristata
AAAGATGTCGCTAAAGTGTATGTCGTGAAGTGTTTGACCCATCTTTGCTTCTAGGTATTTTATGGTTTCCGTTCTTATGTCTAGGTCTTTAATCCTAAGTAGATTTTTTTTTAATTCAAACTTACTTGATTGTCTTTAGTAGATGGGGCAGCCCCAACTAGTTTCCCATTACTAAATGTTACAATCTGAAAGGATCACACTTAATAAAAAATGTCCTGAATGAAATGCAGAATTCTAATGCAGAATTCCTTCTAATGCAGAATTCCATAGCCAATTAAACTTCCAAATGAGAATACATATTTTCAGATAGGTAAGCTCTCTAAAAGTATACTCTACTGAAATGGAGAAGTAAACTTATAAAAAAGGTGACAAAGAATACAAAGCAAAAAAGGAGAAAAGTATAGAAACTTCCAAAATAATGGTGAAGGGAGTTCCCAGGTTGAAAGCCACAAAAAGAGTAACATCCTTATTTGAGAATGATGAACTCTAGGAAATATGTTTTCACAGGGGAAAACCTAAAAAGGATAGATTACCTACAGTGAGTGAACATACTCAAAGAAGACTTAACACTTGTGCCAGAGTTTGGTAAAAATCAGTGGTAGGTACATTTGTTTAAAAGCACAAGAAAATTAGACAATTAATTCCTCGGGGGAAAAAACTGCACAAAAAAATAAGTGTGATTATTGTTATATTATCTGGCTCAACTGTGACTATATTTATCATCTCAATGAGGTAAATACTGAGAAACATCCAACTGAAAATTAAGATATACAAGACACTCCATACAGAACCAAAACTTACTAAGTTAAGAAACATCAGTATAAAATATTATTTTTAGTGGGCCCTCTTTGGTGGTGCAATGGGTTAGGACACAGCACTGCAAGCTAGCCATACCTGCTTCAGTGCAAGTTAGATTCCCACCTGCCCCGGAGATCCACATGGCGTGGCAGACTTCTCCTGACCCACCCACTGCTCCCCTCAGCAGTGTACTTCCTCCATCTGCCTGTTCTGCTCCTTACTCTGTCTCTGGTGAAGCCTCTCACCGCCCTTGCATCTTTGGCTTGTACCCCAGTTCTGTATGAATAAGTAATATTTTTTAAAACTACTTTTAAAAATATGAGAAGAGCAAAATATATATTTTTGAGCTATATATAGGTATAAATATATATAAGTATACACACACACACACACACACATAAGTATATACACACACACACATACATATAAAATAAATTGAAATGACTGCTGCAGCTAAGCAAGAATCCTTGGTTCAAAGGGGGTAGGGTAGACTACCTCACTGTTTCTCAGCTACCCAAGAATAGAACATCCTTTTTAGTAGGTTATTTTTCAGTTTGGGAAATATTGAAAATTTTTTCTGTCTTAATTAATGACAAGAGTGTTTAACTTAGAGTCCAAAAATAACCAGTCAGACACATTCTACACTGATAATTGAGGGAAACTATTTTTTTGTTGTTGTTCAGGCTTGTAGAATCATTTTACTTTTTATTTACTTATGTGGCAACCATAAATGTGAAGAAAAGCCTGCTTAATTTTACTTATGCACCAACTTCTGGCTTATAATGGACACCCAAGATTTAAACTTCATCATGAAAAAACGAGTACAAAAGAATTTGTTAAATGCTAAGAGTAAAGAACAGCATTTGACAGAGAAAGGGAGCCAAAGTTTGAAATTATCATTATCGGTGATGGAAGGAAACAGCTGAAATAACTGATTATTTAAATATAATTTAGAGTTTTTAAGGTTTCTTAAACAGTAACTCCTTGATAGCAACACTGGGACACAGAGATTATATCCTTATTTTACACATGATGAAACAGGCTCCGAGAGGTTAAATTATTTGTCCAAGCCCATTCAAGTGAAAAGAGATGGCTAAATTCCTTGCTCATCTCATTAGGCCTACCTGTTCTGTAGGATGTTTAGAAGGGAAGAGCAGTAGAAATGTCCATTAAAAACCACCCAATCCCAACAGGGTAATCAGAAAATACATAAAGTACTCATTCACAAAATGAGTTGTTTATCCCAGTACTCTCTGTATAGTATGATCTGCAGGCAACCTGGAACTGATCACAAACAGCAATCCAGTAGCAGATAAGGAGCATGAGGTAGAATGTAAATAACTATGTGATGAAATACACTGTTTAGTACAACTGACAATTTTATATAACAAAACTTTCCATAAAATGAAGGAGATGCAATGCACTGATTTACATTCTGCTGCAAGCTTTTATCTCATCATGTATCTATCACTTGAGCAGCACTGGTTTATAGTACAGACTGACTGCTTCTAGGCTTGTAACTTTCAAATAAATAAGAATGACAAAAACTTAAAGTCTTATTTTCTAGACCTTATATCATGTACTGTTCAAAGAAGGTTATGAACATAGTATTACCAATACAATTTCACTGACAAATTCTACAGAATAGTTTCTCATTACTAGGCTTGGTAAAAGCATTTTACTTTGAGAAATTTAATCAACTTTCAGCAGCCAATCAATGAAGCAGCAAATAGGCCAGACAGCTAGCTACAATTTTAAATTTTCTTTTATGTCCCCAGGCCAAATGTGTAATCCTCAAGTCCTTACCATCAAACCTATCTACTCTATGCCTTTAATTTCTCTTTAGGTATTATATAATGACAATAATGACCTTGACATCAACTAAACCTTGATATCAAAACTAAGCTACAAGAATAAGTTCAGTCACAAGAGTGACTAAATATGGTCATGATCACACACACAAACAGGAATTTGAATGTATTTCTAACAAAATTAATGATTTAAATATCTGTATATACATGGTGCTTTTCTTAAGTAGGAAACCATTATGTTAACTTAGTAAGCAAAACTACTTTTGTTTTATCCTAGAAGAAACAGAGATGGAAGCTACAGTAGGAAGGAGGGCAGCACTAACCCTTCAGAGAATGTGATCATTTTATGGAATCAAATACAGTTATAATTCTGTGCAGTTCTCATTGTTTGAGGTACAATTTTAAAATACTCAGAGGTCTACACAAATTTTAAAATAAATTCCAGTTTAGCGGATGATATTCTTGACAATAATACTGTGTTATTTTGACACAAAGTGTAAATAGCTAGAGTCTCTTAAAATGCACAGACACACTTTTATCAAGCATAACTCTTCCCTTCTTTCATGAAACATTTCTACAATTTCCTGAGAAGTGTCACAATCAGACTCACAATCCCAGAGTGTGAAACCCACAAAAGAGTACCTGGATACCCTGACTGACAGCACTCATGAGCATTACCCTACCAGTAAGTCTAGGGACTAGAAAGTCCCTTAGGGTGTGCTCAAAACCATTATTTCCCTACAGTTCTTCCAGTCCTTCTGAGATGGACATTCATGCCAGAGACCTGTGCTTGTAAATGCTTTCTGTTTCCCTTCTAATATCAGTGCACTGCTTCTTATCAATCAGCAATTATTAAACCTTCTCTCCAAAACTCCAAGATCTATGGGTAGTGGAACTGCAAATAATTTTTATTTTCCTCTTAATTTCAACAAGAGCACATTAAAGTTTTAAATTTTTTTTAAATTTTGATTTAAATTTAACTAAAAAAAGAAAATTCTTGAATTTTGGCCTTAATATTGTTTTTTGCATTAGATGCAAGCTACAATGAGATAAAAAGCAACTTCCACTAAACTGAATGTTAATATAAACAAATAATAGGATGAAGATTACATAAAGATCCTGCAATTTCTTTTTCAGTTTCTTAAAGAGGTTATGAATGTACTGTATGTGATCAAAGTAATAAGAACCTGAATATTCATATTTTATGCATTTTCACAATGAAATTTCATCCTACAAGAAATCATCAGACAAAAGGACAATATAAAATCTAATTTGACAAATGTTTTCTTCAACAAATATTTAAGAAACATTTAATAAAAAGTCAAGATCAAAGTATCTAAAAGTGAATCAACTGCTTTACCTCTTTGTGTTTCTCATCCAGCTGACCCCTAAGAGTCTTGAGTTCCCGTTCACGGATATCCAAGCAAGTTTCGAGAGCATGTGTCTGCCCTTCCCATTCAGATTTTTTATGA
Source organism: Condylura cristata (assembly GCF_000260355.1). Classification (NCBI taxonomy): domain Eukaryota; kingdom Metazoa; phylum Chordata; class Mammalia; order Eulipotyphla; family Talpidae; genus Condylura; species Condylura cristata. Next base: position 12,706,436 of record NW_004567115.1, read on the forward strand.
GCCACCATTATGTCAATCTGTTTCATAAGCTCCTGTAGTTCTGCTTCACAGGATGTCAAAAACCCCCTATAAATAAGAACCAAACCTTACGATCATTGTCCAGGTGGCTTTTCATATATCACAATTAAACATATAGGAGATAAAAATTTACCCAAGGTGGAACACTGTCAATAAATAAGCTATCAGAGTAAGATTTCTGGACTTTTCCTTTAAATTTTTACATCAGTAATATTTTTGCTTCATCTAATTATCCAAACAAAAGCCAACATCAATCATTTGATCAAGCACAAGGATAACGTCATATGAGAATCTTCCATACTCAACAAATAGCTCTTTTCTAAACAAGTTTATACCCTATTTTCAGGTGGCTAAAATAAAAAGACTGGGAAGCAATCAGGCAAGCTGGGAAATGACTACACAAATTTAAGTGAGATGCTTTATGGTCAAAAGTGAACTTACCCATCATGTCCCTGATTTTGCATTCCTTCCAATAAAGCCTCCATCACCAAATCCCCTTTGTTTTGGCAACTGGGAAAACGAAAAGAATCAATCAAGAGAAAATTCATGTTTTAAGTTCTAACATGCCAACTTATAAGCCTAAGAATGTGGATGAAAGCATATAATTAATGAGAAAAATGCAGCACTGCTGAGGATAACTAGCAACTGTCAAGGGGTATTATTACTTCAAGAAACATTAGTATCAAAAATGCTTCAGACTCAAAAAGATTACTTAAAATTACCTAAATTGTTGTTGGTACACTCCCCACATGATTGAAACCAAACACCTCACTGCTGTAGCCCACTTCCTAATGAAAGAGTGGGGGGCCAGGGAGGAGGTAGGGCACCAGAAGCAGGAAATTGACAAACCCCTCTTACCAAATGAGAGGAAATTAGGGGTCTTACACGTTAGAGGAGCTGTGTAGCTTGAAGTCTGTGGTCCATCAGAGGAGATGCTATTCACCCTTGAGATGAGAGGCCTGTGAATCTTCTAAAAACCCCAGAACCCTTGAAAGCCTGCTATGTGGGTCCTCCTCACTTCTGCACCTCACCACTCCTAGTGCTTAGCAGGTTCTTTCAGAGGGGTGATACCATCTCAGAAATGAGTTTTTCCATACCCTTATACCTTACCATTCATCCCTCAAGAACAAAAATCAATTTCACTCATCCCTGTGGCCCTGGCGCCTGGTGTAGTAATTCAACATGGCAAATGCTGGATGCTTTGGGCTAACATTATCTCAATTTCTCTTCCAGTTACCTGCCCCTCACCATGCAAACTAGTCATAGCTGGAGAACTGAAGCACAGGGCCCAGTAGAGAAAGGGGAAGGAGACAGACAGATACCATAAAAAGGGAAAGACACCACAATGGCAGGAAAGTGAGACTGAAGAAAGGCCATCCTTAGATTCCTAAGTGCCAATGAGTAGCACTTGCTGTAGGCTCCCACCTCTTATCAAAATCTTTAAAAAGCTAACCAATGTCAAACCTCTTCTCACTCCTGAGAAACTGCCTTTTTGCCCTGTAAGTGTTCCAAGGTTCAACTCTGAATCATGGTCTTTAGACAGTAGTGTGGCCCCATCCCATTGCCCTAAAGCGTTCTCTGAACATTACATTGTTTTGAAGAGGGGATTCTTTTATCAACAAAGAACTCCAGATCGTACCGACTAACAGATTTATAGTGATAAAAGATGTGGGGCTTCTCAAGGAACTGAGTCCAGTAAAGTACCGAAGATATTCATCAAAAATGCCCCCCTTGGGCCCTCCCTGGTGGCACAGTGGATTAAAGCACAGCATTGAGAATCTAAAGCTGCTTCCACATGAGTTCGATTCCCGCCTGCCCCGGAGGTGACCACATGGCGTGGCAGACCTCTCCTGACCCACCCGCTGCTCCCCTCAGCAGTGTACTTCGTCGATCTGCCGGTTCCGTTCCCCACTCTGTCTCTGGTGAAGCCTTTCACCGCCTGTACCCCAGTTCTGTATGCACAAATAAATAAATCTTTAAAAAAAATGCCCCCCAAAAGTAATAAATACAGTGACAGAGGCACACAGAGGGTGTCCCAGAGACAGAGAATTAAGAGTGGACAATAGCACTGCATGTTATTTGCATTATTTCCCAAGTTACTAACAGGAGTATTTAGCTATCCATGCATAAATATGGCAGAGAAGATTTTTTCCTAGTCAGGTTATCCTTCATATCACACTAACATTAGATAAAATAAAAACCTAAAGAAAAAAAAAATTTATGTTTCCCTCCACTTTGCCAAATCAGGACACAGCCAATTTACAAGACAATTCAGAGTCCATGTTTTGGTCCACTGTAGGGGAACTGGGAGGTGATATGTAGCTCACACAGCACAGTGTGAATGGGAAGCCAGGACATAGTCCTCCTCAGAAACTAACTAGCTTTGTGTCCTTGGGCTTAAGTCTTTGCATTTGCAAAATGAGGGGCATGAACTATATTCTTTAAGGTGTCCTCCAGCTTTTGCGCAGTATTCTAATAGTAGTTAAATGTACGCTGTAAATACCGGGCTTCTAATAACTATACATGGATATTTATTAAATATGTAGGAAAGTGCTATTCCTGAAGACAGTGTAACTACAGTTATTAAAAAATACTATAAATAAAATTACACTTCATGGGTCACATTAGATAGTGATATATTAGTGATGTACACTAATAATACACGTTTGATAATGTATCATGCATTATGTATTCTGGATATTTTTTAATAATTAGCAATATTTAGAATAAAAGCTAAAAGTCATGTACAAACTGTTGTGTCTGTAATATATTGTTTAGTTCAGTCTCCCCAATGCTCATAAAAGACTGGAGAATTAAGGCTGGACAATAGCACTGCATATTATTTGCATTATTTCCCAAGTTACTAACAGGAGTAGAGCTCATTTTGGCAGCACATAGACTAAAATTGGAACAGCACAAAGATTAGCAAGGCCCTGCACAAGAATGATGTGAAAATTCATGAAACATTCCAGATTTTTTTTAAAAAGACTATTACTCTGAGGAAATTGAGACTTGAAGGGTTCAGTAACCTATCTGGTAAGCTACAAATTGTAATCCTCAGCTTCAAACCTACATGGTGGGACTCCCAAGTCCCAGCCGATGTACAACATTTACGTATTTTACTGTATTCCGTATCTTCAAATAATCAGCATACACTTCTCTGGCTTAATAGCTGCCTTTTGGTAGCAAACAAAATCAAACCAAATCAGAAAGTCTGGACACAGGAAAAAGCCTAAAGGGAAGTATATGGTCACAATGTCTACCTGGTGGCAGCAGCACAGTGACAACGCATAATCTACACCTGGCCAGCTGCCGTTCCCCTTCAGGATCAGGTAAAGGACTCCAGGATTTTTCTGAGTCTGTCATAGCTACATCACTGATTCCTCTCCTAGCCAAGCGGACTCTCATTCCAATATATGCAGAATGTCACTCTGTCTTCTTCTTTGCCTGCAGTTAGACATTCTTATTTCCTATTAAATACAAATTTTTTAAGATTATGGTTTGATGAATTGCTACCACTTGCTACTAACATTAATGGAAACTAGCTCTACAATTGAGCTACTATACAGTGTACTGTATAGTAGCCATCAGCTATCTGTGGCTAAGAATTAAACTAGTATTCCATTGGTAGATAAATATTCAACTGATAGACAATCTGAGCATTTCTGTAGTTAGAGAAATCAACAGACATTACTCATTACAGTGTTCCTTTGGAATGAAGATTTTTAAATCAGTAACATCTGTTAAAAGATAAAAATACAGGTCTTTTCCACCAAGTGTAAGAAGCAAGAAAAAAACATACTTTATATCTCAGAGGAAAAAGAATCTGAACAGGTATCTGATAATGGGCAAAACTTTGAAATTCACTAACAAATTGGAACTTAAGACCTAGAAGGGGCCTAACAGCGTCTAATTTAACTTTTTTGTTTGTTTTACAGATCGGGAAAAATATGCAGATTATATGATCAAAATCAAATTACTCACAAAAAAGGACAGTGGAAGGAAATTAAAACTCTGGACAGAATTATAAGTGTATGCTGAGATGGGATGTGCCTGTCTAGTAAGAACTGTTTAAAAGAAGACAGCAATGCTCTGTTCCCTCCTGTTCTTGGTGTCACTGCAAACAAACAGCATGGGCGACAGATATATTCTGACTAATCAGCTGTAGCTGCTCCAATAAACCATATTACCATTGCTCAGAAAAAAGAAAAATGCAAATGATCTTAAATATTGGAAAAAGATGTTCAACCTTGCTCATATTAGAAAATACTAATTGAAACTACATTGGCTTATTCTTTCTTCTGTATTAGAAGTTGACAATTTACTGACAATTAGGCTAAGAGAAAACAGACACTCACATACATGGTAGGTAGGAATGCAAAATGGTACAACCACTATAGATACTGGACAATACCTAACAACTGATAGCTAGTCATTTACCTGTGAGCCCAGGAATCTACTCCAAAGAAATATGGCAAAAAAATACGAAATCACTATGCACAAGGTTATCTGCTGTAGCACTATCTGGAATGGCAGGAAACAACACACCTGTCTATCAGTTGAATATTTATCTACCAATGGAATACTATTTTAATTCTTAGCCACAGATAGCTGATGGGTACTATACAATGCACTGCAATTCCAGCACAAACTACAGTGAGCAAATGCAGTTAAATTTAGAATATCCAGGGGAGAAATGGGAGGTCAAGAACTGCAATATTAGAAGATTTAAAAGGTCTATCAACTACATTCCACATGTGGATCTCTATGAGTTTTTGACCCAACCAAGTTAACTCTATAGTTAAGAAGATAATTATGGTACAATGGGATAACTCTGAACTTAGAGTGAATATTGACATTTATAGATTTTTATATTAATCTGTGTATCTGTGTTGACAGCACTGTGGTTTTTGTAATGGAAAAAAAAATTAGGTCCTTGGAGAGGAAAAAACCCTAAAGTAACATAAAAAAATCAAAAACTTAATTCCTGAGACCTGTGTCAATGTCAGCTTTAGCTGAATTTCAAATCAAGCTAACAGTATAGACTGGATGCCGTCATCATCTGTCACCACCACAAGCAAAGGTCTCCCACCTTTTAATGAGAGGAAAATGGCATCAGTATTAACAATTACCAATAATTTAAAAATTATGATTCTAGTTAAGAGGTCCTAATACTGTCTGAAAGTTTACAAATGTCTAACCCATTTTAATTTCACTCTTTTTACTGATCACTGATAATAATAGTCAAAGAGCAAGCTGGGATATACACTAAATATATACATACCTTATAGCTAAATATAAATGTAAGTTTTGAAGCTAATGGGATGACCCCTCTGGGTCTTTTGTCTATAAAAGAAGGTAAACATTGGGGGCTCCTACTTAACAAATGCTTTATTAGAAGGAATAATTAGGCCCTCCCTGGTGGCACAGCGGGTTAAAGCACAGCACAAAGAAGCTTAAGCCACTTCCGCATGAGTTCCATTCCCTTCCCTCCTGCCTAGGAGGAGATCCACATGGCGAGGCAGACCTCTCCTGACCAGCCTGCTGCTCCCCTCAGCAGTGTACTTCATCGATCTGCCTGTTCTGCTCCCCACTCTGTCCCTGGTGAATTCTCTCACCCTCCGCATCTCTGGCCTGTACCCCAGTTCTGTACGAATAAATAAATCTTAAAAAAAAAAAAGGAATAATTAAAAATTAAAAACTGTGGAGCTCTCCCTGGTGGCGCAACAGGTTAAAGCACCGCATTAAGAAGGTCTCAGAAGCCACTCCAGCAAGAGTTCAATTCCCTGCCAGGGAGGGGACCCACATGGCACGGCAGACTTCTCCTGTCCCACCTGCTGCTACCCTCAGCAGTGTATTTCAGTATATCTGCCTGTTCCACTTCCCACTCTATCTTTAGTGAATCACCCACACCTCTGGCCTGTGCCCCAGTTCTGTAAGCATAAATATTTTTTAATTATTTTAAAAAATAACAAAAAAACTGCTTTAAGGAATCAGATGCAAAGCTCAAGGAAACTATCTTGTGCAAAATAACTACTGTAACTACACATGATCACTATTCGCTGACATCAGGCTCTTCAGGGACTTAAGAAAAACCACATTCTAGGTTTACGCTCTTCAAATATCTTCATAATAAAAATGTTAGCAAAGAACTGTGTCTTTGAAGCCCACTTTTATTTCCAATCCCTGACTTGTGTGGAGCACTATCATTTCAATATTCACCAACTAAGGTCCTTCCCGATTTCTGCCACATTTCTGTACCTCCTGTACGAACATTAAAGGTTTTAAGCGAACCCACTTTTTAAAACTTGCTAAACTTCTCACCATAAATGAACCACTAGCACCTGCCATCAAAGACCTAAATCGCAACAAGGCTAGGAAGCTAACCAGATATGGCAGCCTAGGCGGGAGGGTTGTGCCGAGAGTCCCTCCCCTGAAGAGGAAGTCTGGCCCGCGGCTCGCTCCGGGGAAAACGAGGCCAAGGAAGCAGCTCGCCCACCCCGACGCCCTCCCTCCCGGGAGAGGCTGACCACCTGGCGGGCCCGGCTGGCGCGCCGCGGAGGGCCCCGTCCGCCTCCGCAGGAGGGCTGGGCGTACGCGGCGAGGCCGTGGGGCGGAGAGCCAGAGCGGACCCGAGCCGGAGGGGGCGAGCCCGGAGGCCAGAAGACGGCGGGAGGAGCCCACCCGGGGCCATACCGCCGCCCTGAGGGCAGCATCACCGAAGCCACGGCGGCCCTGACCCCAGGGCACGCCCACCCCTAGCCAGTACTACTTGCGCACAAGCGGTTACGGGGCTGCCGCGAGTGCGCGCCCCGAGCCTTCCCGCCGTTACCTCCCCCGCCCTCGGGGGCGCGCACGCGCGTCAGCGCCAACCTGACGTTCAGCCTCTGGCGTCGGCACGTTCGTTCCGCCCACCGCCCCTCGCTTTTAATTAAACGTATTCCAGTTCGCCCCTCGACGCTGGCCTATGGGCTCACCCACATCCGGGCATCTACTCGAAGGCTGGGCGAGTCACATGACACTGAAGGTGTGGCCTGGCGTCAGCGGCTGCAGTGCTGGGCCGGGTGCCGGTAAGGGTTTCCCGCGCCCCGAGCTTCCAGCTCTTGAAGGAGCGGGGACGTATGCGTTCCTCAGCGTCCGACGCCTCCCACTCCCATCGGCGGAGGCCGGTGTCTTCACTTCATGCTCGCGATCGCTTCTTTTACCGCCTGTCTGGTCGGGCGGACAGGGACTTGAGCGGCGGGCCGGGACCTCCCCCGCTTCCAGTTTGGTTTAGCCAGCCTCGGGCGGAAGCCGCGGCTGGGGGCGGGCTCACACACCTGTACGGAGGGTGGTGGCCTACGAGGGTCATTTCAAGCGCGGGAAAGGCCTTCCGGCTTCCAGCGTGTAAATTTTCTGTTTACAGAGCTCGAAAGCACAGAAGCGGGTCCAACTTGCCCCAGCGTCTGACAGTGTTACGAGCTCCCCATTGGGTCCGTTTATTTCGCTCAGGCGGCCGCGGGGTGGGCGGAGAGACGGGGTACCATGCTCCGCCTGGGTCTAGGAAAAGACTTGCGGAAGGAGGCTACCCGGGAGTTACGTTTTTAGACTGACAGGGAGTTAGGGGAGGGGGAGGAAAGGAAAAATAAAGAGCCTTCCAGACTTTGGGAAGAAGTCCCAGATGTGTGAAGTGTGCTTAGGAACTGGGTGGGTGGTTCACTCTGTGAGATGTGACAAGGGCTTGGAACAGTGACCGTGTCTGCCTGTCTAGTCACAGCCTGTCCTTTCTGCACCTTAACTCTGGAAATGTGATGTTGACTCTTGAGCTGATGCCTATGTTGAATTTGGAAGGAAAAGCAAGTTTTAGTGGGGGGGGGGAGGAGACACTTAAGTGCAAAGACTGGAAAGTGTGTGCTTGGAAGAGGGGTGAAAAAAGATTGAGGCCAAATTGGGGAATGGTGCGCTACATAAACACTCACACAAAATGTACACATTACAGTTGGAGACAATACCTGAACATTTGGCTACAGCGCTGGCCCAACTTCTTTAGTAGGTCATAACGACAAGACGCTTTCCAGGGCAGAATGTCTGACAGAGCTGGAGTGATTTGAAAAAAAAAAAGTACAAAAAGATGAAATCTGTGTAGGCCTGGAAAAATCAGCAGTTTTGATCAATGAGAAGGTTATTTCAGAGCATCAAGTACAGAGGACTGGCAGTAAGAAAAAAGGTGGGCTCTTGTAGAACAAACAATCCAAAACTGTATTTGAAACTGAGGATAAGAACTGTGAATTTCTTTCCTAATGACAACGACGTTGAGTTATACAGAAGTAGTGCTGAATTAATTCTTGAGTGAAACAGATTCATCTGGTTCACTACTGTCAATGTAGCCGGAAACTTTTTTCTTTAGTTTTACCTGGCTTCCTATGGGCATAAAAACCCTTCTTCCACTCCAGCCTATATAATTCAGAGCCTGGTATTTAGGCTGTCTTGCTCATATTCAGGGAACCCAGAGGTACCTTCCAAGTTATCTGCAGTTGTTTAGGAGACAAATGGAATCAGCTATGATCAAGGCGCTAAGTAAGCATCAGACTACTTGGGTGAGGCACAGAAACCAGCACAGCGTTAAGAATTGGGAAGGAACCCCAGTGGGACAGAAACAATGTGGATTCCTACCACTGTTACTCACCTGGAGGGGATCCTTTCAAGCCCCACTTGGCTGCTATTTTGAGAAGGGAGGCCAGTTGCCTATCAAGTATAACTGCTGACATGTATTATTTTGAGGATTTGTGTATGTGGTTGGTCACTTGGCATATCCCAGTACACTGGGAAGTCATTGTGTTCATTTAGCTCCTGTCTCTGAGAGTGACAAGATTAAATCAAAGCCAGGTGGAGACTTTTGAAAAATGGTGCAGAAAAGGCTAGAGGGGCCAGAAAAGTGACTTAGTTATGAATCAGATGTGCACCAAAGGCATTCTGAACAGGAAGAGGTAAATGTGAAAGTCAGGAGAGAAAAGCTGCATTCCAGATCTACTGAGGTCTCGTAAACAAGGCCCCCACATACGCTTGTTCCCCCTTGTCCTACTTTGATACTAGTCTGTCAGTTTCACTGTTTGTCCAGTCTGTACTTCAGCTTGGGAGGGAGAGGAACCTTATAAATAAGTTGTCAGGTGACCCAGAGGAATTTTAACCCTGGTGGTGTTTCGCCAAAAGACACATCCTGGTTAAAAACTAAGGAATCTTACATCTGGGTTATACTATCTCCTCTTATTTAAGTTATAATCTCTTTGGCTTATAGATCTGACCAGATTAAAACTGCAAGAGAATGGACAGTGAAGTACAGCGAGATGGAAGGATCTTGGATTTGATTGATGATGCCTGGCGAGAAGACAAGCTGCCTTACGAGGATGTTGCCATACCACTGGTAGGTTATGATCTGTGCTGGGAATGATGGGTTAAATGTATGATCCGGTAGACCCTTATAGAGGTGGGTTATTAATGAAAAGATAAACCTGAAAGCCAAGAAATGAAAGCTGTGATGTACTCTTAATTCTAGGGACTACTGGAGAGCATCTAGCACAGTCTTTTAGTGAGAAATGAAATGTGGTTCAGGCATTTGATATGACTTAGAGATTATTATACCATGACTGGAGCCCAAGTTTTCTGAATCGTGGTATGTTCTGTCCAACACACCAAAGCTAGGAAGTCAGATGAGAGTTTAATGCATAAGGTGGTAAGGAGAAAAAGCAATGGCCTATAAGCTGTGTTTCTTACTTCTCTACCTGTGGCTTGTCAATCTGTCAGCATTTTTTAGAAGTTTACATTCTTGGAACTGGGTCACCTGAAAAATATCCGGAAGATATCTGGCTTGTCTTTTTATTTTCCAGCAATAGCCTCCTGAAATATTCTTTTTTCCTAAACTTTGAAAACTAACCTGCAAGGATTTTTAAGTTTTACTTGTATGAATGCTTATTAAAAGTCCTACTTATGTCATAGAACACAGAATAGACCCAAGGAACTGTTTCTCTTTAAAGCATGTCTACTGCCCTGAGAAGGGATGTTAATAAAAGCTTCTTGGCAGACTTCTGCTTCTCAAATTACAGAGAAATAGAATTCAACTCACCCACATTTTAATTTCAGAATAAGAGGTAATAATGTATTCAATGAATAATGGCCATATAAAATAATAAGTCACAGCTTAGTTTAGGAAAATAGTCCCCAAAAGAGAGTTTATTAAGACTTATAACTGCTATCTATGAATAACAGCTTTATACCATGGACCAATGTTGAAATCTGACATTGAATCTCTATTCTTTAAAGTAAGCTTGCCAAAAAAAAAACCTTAAACTTACCATTTTAAAGGAAATAGGATCAGAAGGGAATGTGCTCAAAAGTCTGGTAGCTGGTAGCTTGGACTTTACACATAGGTCTGTGAGATTACAGATCCTGTGGATTTCTGTTCATTTATTCATTTGACAAGCATTGTTCTTTCATTAGCTAGGCTTTTTTTTTTTTTTTTTAAATCTACTGTGTGCCTTAAGACTAGGTGAACATATAACAGTTTCTGCCGTTGGGGCCTAACAAGGCAACATATATAAGTAAAAATTATAGGCCCTCCCTGGTGGCGCAGCAGGTTAAAGCACTGCACTGAGAAGCTAAAGCCACTTCCGCATGAGTTCGAAACCCGCCTGCCCCGGAGGAGACCACATGGCGTGGCAGACCTCTCCTGACCCGCCCACTGCTCCCCTCAGCAGTGTACTTCGTCGATCTGCCTGTTCTGCTCCCCACTCTGTCTCTGGTGAAGCCTCTCACCGCCCCTGGGCCTCTGGCCTGTACCCCAGTTCTGTATGTACAAATAAATAAATCTTAAAAAAAAAAAAATTATAGTAAGTGCTTTAAGTAGGACTTGTGAAAGCTACTTAGTATAGGATTGTTGAGCATCAGGGATGGCTTCACAGAAGAGTCTGTCATATTTAAACTGGTTATAAGGAGGGTAGACAGGGACACTCCAGCAGAGAGGACAGATGTGCAAAGGCTCAGTTTTGAAGTACTTTGGGACCTAGTAAGGCATTCAGTGTGGACAGGGGGAATATTTGTCATAGAAGGAAGCAGTTGAATTGGGCTTGAACCAGATTTCAAGGGAAGTGTTTTTCCCATACTTAGACCTCATCCTGGGGACATCTAGGAATGAGAGGTATTCAGAATAGAAGTCTGCCAGGGTGAAATTTTGTTTCAGTAAGTAAGTTTTACAGCATTCTCAGAGAATGCCTACTATGGGAAAAGTTTGTGACGCCAGTTATTGCAGTAGTCTAGGCAAGCAAGAGGGACCTGAAAATAAGTAAATAAGTGGAGGGAAATTGCCAAACTAGGATATGTTTATGACAGGACTTGGAGACAATTTGAGTTTGTTGACTTCCAGTGTAGCCTGGTTCTGTTGCTAATCTCTGGCTTTTCCCAAGTCTTGTGATTCTGAGCTATGTATCAGTTTTTGCTGCATAGTAAATCACCCTAATATGTGGTGGCCTAAAGCACCTACTTATCTCATGATGTTGTAGCTTAGCTGGTAGGGTCTTCTGGTCTTTAACAGCTCTGCTAGTTCCTGGTGGACTTGGTTGTGTTTTGTAATTGGCCAGGAGTAGGCTGGTTGGAGGTAATTCAGGACACTTGAACACATCGGCAGTTAGCAGACAGTAGCCTCGATGATAAAGTGACTAGGCCACAGTCTCTCAGCCAGCCAGTGTATTAATCCAGACTTCCTCACTGGCATCTCAGTTTCCGGAAGTAGTGTAAGAAGAAACCAAAGCCATGTGGAGCCTTGGTTAGTTTAGGACCTGGCCCATGGACACTGCAGCTGCTTTATGCCAAAGCAAGTCATATGGCTACTAAAATCCAAGGTGGGAGAAATAGACTGGACCTTTTCATGGGAGTAGTTGCAAAGAATCACAACCCTTTTTGTAGTATACCATACCAGATAGTAGTATTTATGATACTTTATTTCCCCAGCACATGTAATTGTATATGTTGGCACTATAATATGAAAAATATGTTGTAGAAAGCTTACCACGAACCTCTGATTTAAACAGTTAATTAACCAATGTCCTATTTATGTTTTGTCAGCTATAAGTAAATTTAAGCCAAGATTTAAGTTTGAGTGTTGCGTTGGTTTGTAATAAATGGCTTTTTTCGATTTGTTCTGTCTGAATCTCATCTTCTGTTTGTAGAGCACACTATGTGATTCAAATATACATATTATAAGTAAGTTGTTTTATATGTGTTGAGCATGATTTTAAGTGAAATATATATGTATGTATGTATGTGTAGATATATCCATGAAATGAAAATTGGAATCTAGTGGGAAATGGTAAGTATAAATAAATTCAGATAATTAACCATACATATACAGGTATCAGTGAACTCTGGCCTACTTTCTGGTAGTAATAAATTTAAATATCAGGAAACTATCTTAAAAGTTAACATAACATGTACAAAAAAGGTGACTGAGTGGGGTGATGGATGTGTTAACTAAACTTACTGTGTAGGTGATCATTTTGTAATTTAAGTATCAGATCATCATGTTGTAACCTTAAATTTACACAATGTTCTCTGTAACATTTCTGGTAAAGTTTGAAAATAAATGTATAAGGAAACTCCTCCCCAGATTTTACTCTTTAAATGTGGCCTGTGGTTTACCATTTTAAGAAAACTACTGAAACATGTGGTGGCCATTTACATTGTTGCCTGTTGCTCTGCTTCACCACTAGAGGGAGATCACTATTATCTTTTTAGAGCGCCCTCCAACCTCTTTTAATGTATAGGCATGTTGACTACAAGATAGTTTCTGAATACATTTCTTGTGCTTAAGCAATATTCCAGCCAGTGTATTCTGTTAAAGCAGCCTCCCTCCAAAAAAAATTTAGTAACGGTTCCTAGCACTAATAATCGAAACAAATGTGGATGTAGAATATTGAGAACTATACGTACACTTGACGACACTACCAGTTTAGTACTGACAGCAGTCTTACATGGTGATGGCTACTATATTTCTCTTCAGAAGAAACAGACTCCAAGGGTTTGAATATCTTGCCCAGGTAACCCAGCAAATGATGGAGCCATAGACTTAAATCCCAGTGGCTTCTGGGAGTTTGTGCCCTTCACCTCTGCCACACTTCCTCTTGCACAAGTGCTGGAGTCACCGTGTGGTCATTCCCTGCTGGGCATGGGCCAGGGCACACTTTGAGCGTTGTTTCTGATATTTCCTCATAGCTTTTTATTCTAACTTGTCCTTCAGGATTCATTTCTGTCAGTATGCTGTTTCTAAGACTAAACAGGCTTTCAGTCTTAGTGCTCTTGAGTTTTAAGGGTTTTGTTAATGTGAAGTATACCCTCATGCTGATTGTCTGTCATACCTTTTCAGAACGAGCTTCCTGAACCTGAACAGGACAATGGTGGCACCACAGAATCTGTGAAAGAACAAGAAATGAAGTGGACAGACTTAGCCTTACAGTACCTCCATGAGAATGTTCCCCCCATAGGGAACTGATCACTGGCTCCTTTTCCATTAATGGATTTGAGAAAAAAAAAAAAAATAGATGCAAAATTAGTTTTCTGTCTCCTAATTCATATCTTTTAGTGATAGGTCAAAAAATGCATGCCCTGCTTAGTTTGTGGCAAAAGAGTACAGTGTGGAAATCCTTAGAGAATGAGAAACTGATTGATACTTCTTAGGAACACAGACTGTTTTGCCTTCTTCATTTACTAGCTTGTATTTGAACATGATTTGGGTAAATATTTGCCTTTAACTCTAGTTCTGCTATCAGCATTTAAGCAACCTGCTTAGTTGTATCCTGTGACGCAGCTAATTAAAGATAGGAGAGGAAAAGGCAAAGAAGAGCTGAATTATAAGCGTTATTGACTTCCCGTGTACTGGACTTGAGAAGTGGTCTAAGTGAATGTGTGTGAGGCCTGTAGATATAAGGGATCTTTAGGGAAGATCTGACTGACTGCTAACATTCCTAAGATTCCCCAAAGTATTTGCATACATTTACCCATTAAAAGACTGTCTGACAGTTACCTCTGCTCTCCTTACAGTTTCCTTTGGTGCCTCTGGAAAAGATCTTTAACTACTTGGAACACTAGTTTTATCTAGTGACAGGATACAAACCTTGCAGATATAACACACAGTGTGGACTCAGTAGTTACATATTTGTCTTAAGAATTTGTAATTTAAAAAACATATTCACAGACATTTATGGCCTGGAATTGTTTGTCTGGGTTAAATAATGTCTTTCTTGTCCTCTACCCAGATTGTAAACTCTGCAGAGGGAGTTCATGCCTTTTATTTCTGTAACAATCATTGAAAAATGCATTAAAAATGATCTGATTTTTGGTTCTCAACCAGAAACGTAGTTGGAGCAACTCTTCAGTCATCGAAAAATATGTATGCTAATCTCACTGCATATCAGCATCCTGCCTAGAAGTCCCTCATCCCAGCATAAAGGGAGGCCAGTCTTATGATAAATGAAGGAAAAGGCAGCCTAGTCCTAGATCTGAAGCCAACACTGAGTCTTCTAGCTATGGCAAAGACAGCCCTGCATTGGGGCCACCTCCTTCAAGGGTATGAGTAAGGACAGCAGTAGCCACCCTGAAGGACTGAAGAGTAGAGGTCCTCACTCCTTGAAGTCATTCATGAGTGTTCTAGTGCTTGTGAGTCCTTAAGAGACAGAAAGGACACCCCAGTGACCACAGATTGTAATTGCCACTGCAGTATATCACAGAACTGTAAAGGTTTAATTTGCAGAGCTTTGCACTGGCTCAAGGAGGACATGGTAGTGGCTAGGAAAAGCAAGATGGAAGTCAAAGGGCTTGGACAGCTCTTAAATTGTCCAGATGCACCCAGTATTTCATGGATCACAGTGTGGTTCTAAAGAGACTAGAGTGCCCAGTGCAAGGACTGCTGTTGTGACTCAGGCCAAGCCAGAAAGCCAGACCCTAATACAGAGGCAGCCTCTGTTCTGGGCACAGCCTGGGTCCAGGATCTGCACACTGTGTAGACCCACTTCATAAAAATGTAGTTGTCGTAGTGACAGCCATGGCTAACCAAACCTGTGTGTGCTTCAGACATGTGGTCTCTAGCCCTGAGGTTCACTTTTTGAGCTGGATATTATTGTTCTTGGTGATTTTAAATGACTTGTTCCAAGTTAAAGTTACTATGTTTTGAATTAAAGAACTTGTTCCAAGTCACTCAAGTAGTCAGTGGGTTTCTAAATCCCAAACTGTGTCCTCTCATTGGGCTTTGTGACCTCCTGTAAGACTCCATGACCACTCTATTCTGAAATGAGAAGAAAATCCTCTGGGCACATTGGAGCTTCAAAATGTTTCCTTAGTTTTTGTGGTATAAAGAACTGAAAAATAATTTTTATTAGGAATCATGAAATATTTAAAAATTCAACCAATTCCCAATTCAGCTACGTTCTGCCATGAACCGCAGTAGTGTCACTAGTCAAACCCCTCAGATTTGTTTTTAGATTCTGTGCATTGGGAGTGAACCAATAGCAATGCTTTTAGTCACCAGCAGAGGGCACTCAGTTACTTTGAGAAAGTTTGAATTGCCGGCAGATCCTATAGTAAATTCTGAAACAAGCTCCTTAATAAAGATGTTACTTGAAAGTGATTCTGCATATCTGGGTTGCCCAAAGGGCTGGGTAGGGATTTGTGTGAATCCTTTGGATTCAAGACAGCATACCTGTGGGCTCCTCTCTTGTGCTATGTGGGGAGCCAAATGTGGGGATTCAGGTGAGGGCAGCTTAAAACTTTGGTTACATAAAAAAGTAGCTAGAATCAGGAATTTTGCCTGCCTGTGACACTAACTCAAACTCATGGGAGGGCTGGGGACTTTTTCAGTAAGCCATTTTCCAGCTCTTTCTGTTAAGTCATTTGGATAATTGAGGCATCACCCTGGAATGATCCATTAGGCTCCAGAAAGACATTTGCCAAAGCTCCCTTTCTTTATTTGACCCTGATTTACCCACAGTTAAATTCATTCCCCAGTTCCCTGCTGCCACACACCATCAATGAGTTCCTGTGGAAAGTAGTGGGGGTTAAAGACTGGCACAACAGCTGGGTGGACTCTCAAGGAGGCTACATAACTTGTCTTTCTGGTCTCTGCCCCTGTGCCAGCCAGGACTGGATCCATGGCCTCTGACCCTGGATAATCACACAGGACTCTGCACTCAGAAGCCTGCTGCGACTATCTTAAAACTCTTCACCTCAGACTTTTGAACAAGGGCCCATGTTTTCATTTTGTACCAGACCCCATAAATTCTGTAGCTGGTCATTGAAAAGTTACTTTCAGTACCCACAGGTATCCACGTTGAAAGGTTCCTCACTTGGCCCACCAAGTGCCCTCACTCTTGGAGTGAGAATTCAAGATACTGTGAGTGTTGGCCTTAGGGGTAACAGAAAAGCAGGGGAGTGTCAGGGGGAGAGCTAGGGCAGCCCCCCAGGCTTGCCCACCCCCTGAATACCTCCTGAAGCATATTCTGGTTCCTTACAAGGTCTTACAGAGCAGTTGCTGAAGTTGTTTTCTGAGCTCAGCTGAGTTCTATGTGGATCTCACCACATGTACACTAACCTACATGACCCAGGGAGTGACGGTAGGTTTAGAAATGCCGATGAGCAGCAAGACAGATTCTCTGGCCATCTAAGAACTTAAAGCAAGACTCGCACCTATTCTCAGGATATGGCCTTGCTAAGTTTCATCTGGCGCTTAATCAACTACTGTGTGAACTCACACTCCGTTGCTCTGGGTACAGCAACTCAGTTGTCTCAGAGCCATGCCTCTGACTGAAATAAGATATAAGACGATTACAGAGCGGGGGGAGGGGGTTGGGAACAGTGGTCAAGACATGCATTTGTGAAGGGCTCTACCTGGGCTTTTTCCTTAGTTAACCCCTTTGTGTTGAACCATGTGAAAAAAAATTATTTTAATTGGTCAAAAGTCATCAGTCACAATTGCCTATGTCTTTAGTTAATTTGATTCTTATCTAGAGTCAACTGTGTACATATACACACAACACAAACACAAACCGGATCTGATGGGGGAGGCGAAGAGCGGGCAGAGGGTGGAGAATTTGAAAACAACAAAATGACTGGAAAGGAAGTGAGGGAGGTTGATGTATAAACCCATCCCAGTTATTCCAAGCCTTCCCTGGTGACTCAGATCCCCTGTATCATGCTGCCACCTCCCAAGGGCAAAAGGGGTTTTCCTCCACCCAGGCCGTGATCTTACCTCCACTCTCTTGGCATCACTGTCCTTACTTCCTCCCCACCTGGCTTCTTAGTCTCCAATCAATTCCCTTGCCCCTGCCACCACACTCACCCTTGGGACTCACTGGCACACACGCTAACTGCAGGGCTTCTTGAAGCTGAGCAAGGTGGCAGCATCTTGCCTCTTTCCCAACAGGCATGTCCTAACATCTGTCATCAACTAAGACCCCACATAACTGCCCCCAACCCGGCCCAGACAGAAACAGCCTGCCCTCGGAGAACCTTCTGTCCAGTCCCACCTTCCTGGTATTTGTGTTCTCAGATGTTCTCTGATTCCCCTTTAGGGGCTCATACTCAGGGCTGTGCAGGCGTTCTGATGTTGAGACACTCCCTCCTCTCCGCTCCAGCTTTTGCTCAGTGAGTCTGAGTGCTCAGTGGTGGAGCACAGGCAGCTCCACACACAAGAATAATGGCCCCAGTGGGGTGGGAGAATCCCAGGGAGTCTGGCCCCAGCAGAAGTGGAAGGAACTACATACCAGTGCTCACCTCCCATTCACTGCTGCTTGCCTCTCGCCTGGTTTCTCTTTTTCAGTCAAGCAAGCAATCGGTCTTTCTGTGTGTTCCTACTTTTCTTGCTGTTCTCCCTCTCCTTCTCTTCATTCAAGCACGTATCTAAATATTATACTGACAGTCCATACCGTTCACTTTATTTTCTTTCATATTGCAGCTGCCTTATCTGAGGAACTCATATCGTTTGCCTCTTGTCTTATTCTACAGAATAAGTTACATACAAACAAAATACATATATAATGCTGCAAAACAGAGTGGCTAAGACTACAGACCTGGGAGACAGGACCTAGGCTCAAAACCCAGGGTAGTATGTGCCAGTTGCTCACCCTCAACAAGGTCTTGACCTCTCTGAACCTCGTTTTCCTCATTGAAAATAGGGCTGCTACTATTGCTTACATGATAGGGTTATTAGAAGATTAAGCTAGACAATGCAAGCAAAGTGCACAAAAACAGTTTAGGCACATGATAAACACTTGATAAATAATAACCATTGCTTGCTTTCAACATTGTAAGACACTTGAGCATTTCAAAGGATTTCTACATTGAGACTCTGTGAAGTCAAACAAATAATTTTATTATGTAAACTATCATTACCTAGTAGTCCACAAGGGTTATTTTTGTATAGTAGAAGCAGAATGAATTAGGAAGCAGAAGATGTAAGTTCCAACTCTTGCTACCCCTCATCTGTGGCGTGGCCAGAAACCTGTCAACCTCTCAAGCCTTTTTCCCAGGGCTAGAAAGTGAGATGAATACAAGATGCTTACAACTATTTTGTAGTTATAAAGAAAACAGCATAGACTTAAACAATAATTCATTTACTTTGTATATTTGAGGTTTATTCTCATATTCATGTTTCATCTAGATCTCAAAATATGTGTTAATTTTCATAAAATAAATGCAAATAAGCATATCTGGATGGAAATTTGGAAAAAAAAAATTCACCGAAAGAAAAGACCACAAACTACTGGCAGTCAATATCACCTCTAGGAACATGATTAGAATAGCTTGAAGGGAAATTGTCACATCTTTATCTTTTTCTGAAAAAGTGGTGGGATGAGGGATAATTGTCTTTACATAATGATGGTAAACAATGTGAAAATCAAAATAGTACTCAAACAATTTTTTTTCAGTGCTCTTGAATAAAGATTTGGAATATACATTGCAACATATGTTAGTATTCGTTAGCTTTCATGCCACCAACGTTCAGCAGGAATACCTGCTCATGCAAAGCACTCTGGGAGATACAAAGGTGGATCAGACAAGAGATTCTACTTGCGATTGCAATGTGTTAAACCAGATAAGACACTTAGGCATTAGCATCACATCCAAGAAAGAGGCCAGCCTACCTGGAGCACAGTAAGTCCTTAGTAAATAAATACTGCTGGACAAATAGGTGGATGGTTGGAGATACAGTTAATGCCATGGAGGAGGGGAAAGATAACTACAGCTAGAGGAATTTGGGAAAGCTTTGTGGAAAAGAGTCTTTGAAAGCCATGTAGAGATTAGACAGAGTTGGGAAGGTGTCTTCTGGAGATAACATCCCGTCATTTCTGATCCATTCCCAGTTTTCTACTCCCTCTCTCCCTTCCTTCCAGCTAAGAGGCACAGCTGGTATGTTTGGAAGCATGGGAATTTTTTTTTGGTAGTCACAGTGACTGGGATGGGGTGGGGGAGTGTTAGGAGAACACTCTGCATTTAATGGCCAGGGCTTTTTAATACACAGCAATAAAGAATTGTTCTATACAAAATTCTAATAGTGACCACATTGAAAAATACCAGTAGGTGAGAGAAGCATCATAAATAGATTATTACAATGTCATAAAGAAAATGCTGACAAAGATAGCTACACATGTTTTCTGCTTTTGTCAGCCAAAACAAATTATGTGCCCTCCCTTCTAGGAAAGGAGCAAGGATTCAAGATTGGAAAGGCCTAAGGCAGGGGTGCTAAGAAGACAGAGGGCTAGTCAGCAGAGATTAATTAAACCTTAATTAAATAAAGGTCCCTTTTTTATAGGGGAATTATCTTGTCATATTTCTGTTTTAGGAAATGACAAACCCTATTAAAGAGAACTGAAATGTGAAGTGATAGTTAAATCCTTTAAAGCTTTACCTTTGTTTTGCATCAGAAAAAGTTAAACTGCCACTTTATATTTTTTAAATTTCTGCAAATTTAAAGTATAATCAAGTATGTTCATTCAACTGTCCCATATGGGACAGTTGGTTCGCCATTTGGAAAAAGAAATTAGGCTAGAGCCCTATCTCATACCACATGTTGGAGATGATTTAAAGAATCCTAAAAAATAATTAAAGCTATTAGGAGAAAATGTAGTTGGATACTTTAGAAACCTTGAAGTAAGGAAGGCCTCTTAAGTAAGCTACAAAAACTAGTAGCCAGAAACTATAAAAATAAGTAGACCTAAAAATTCTGTATGACAAAGTGTATAGCTTTAAATTAATAGAATGTGATCTTAATATAAAAGGCTATTTTTCAGAAAGTCCATCAAACTTCTATAATAAGAAAAGGGTAGGGTCTTCCCTGTTGGTGCAAAGGGTTAAAGCACAGCACTACTAAGCAAGGTGCAGCCTCTTCAACTCCAGTTTGATCCCCAGCCAGCTGGGGGTGACCCACATGGTGTGGTAGACCTCTCCTGACCACCCCCTGCTCCCCTCAGCAGTGTATTTCAATCAGTCTGCCTGTTCTGCTCCCTACTCTGTCTCATGTGAGTCCTCTCACTCCCTGCACCTCTGGCCTATACCCCGGTTCTGTATGAATAAACAAATCTTTAAAAAAAAATAAGAATAAAAAGATAACCCAAATAGAAGCATAAGCAATAGTTATATGATTTACAAGGGAAGAAAAGGACATGACAATATGATTCTGGCAGACACTTCAAATTGATTCATTTCATGCTTACTACCTGTAACTTGCTTACCTGTATATACGCTCCAGCCTGAAAGCTAATACCTACATATCCCAGGCCCCTTTGAGCTGAGTTTCTGTATGTGACCTCGCTTCCCCTTGAGAAATCAGACTCTGGTGGCACATGTGGTAAGGGAGTTCTTATTTTTTAAATTTGATTTGGGCCTTTTTTTTTTTTTTTTTTTTGGCATCAACATAGGCGAAATCTTGGTGTCTAGATGCAGGCTCTGGCTTTGTGGGTGTTGCAGGCAGGACTCAGCATTCATTGCACAGCTGAGGCAGTGTGGTCCTGGAGATCCTCTTTTTCCACATTGCCAAGTCAGCAGTTGGGGCACAGCTAGCTTCCAGAATCCCACTTCCTGGTCATGGCAGAAGAGATGGCTCCATTGGTCCTTGGGTCCTGAGTTAGAGCTCTTGGAATCATTTCCAGAATCTCAGCCTACAATGTGATTTACATTTTCCTACCTTCTTTCTACTTATCCATCTACCTAAACTATCCAGAGTAGTTTTCATTGTCATCTGTACCTGAATTCCAACACAATAACCAACCTTACTAATAATCAAAGGAATGCAAATTAATGAACAATGAAACCATTCCTTACTCGTTAGAATGTGAACACTTAAAAAAGATTGATAAAATTCACTGTTGGTGAAGGTGGTGGGAACTGGGCTCTCGGGGCATAAGTGTGGTGAGGCAGCAGTTTGTGTGTGTTGAAGAGCAGTTTGGCAATATTTCCACAAATGTAGAATGTGCATCTCATCCAACCCAACACTCCACCTCTAGGCATCTGTCAAAGAAAAATACACTACATGTCCTTAAAGAAATATTTTCCATGGATATTAACTACATTATGATGAGTAATGGAAAAATAACATGAAATAGCTGAAATCAAGAGGAAATAGTTAAGAAGCTGATTATACAACTATTCTCCGGAATTGTCTGGAGTAGTCAAAGAATGAGGCAGAGTTCCAAGTGCTAACATGGAAAGATCTCAAACATATTTCCAAGCAAAGAACAAACTGCAAAACATCGTGTGTAGTGTGATCTCATTTATGTTTAAAAGCACATATAACAAAAGTATATGTTTCTATTTAAACAGGGGTCTGTCTGCATAAACAGACAAAGGATGGAAGGACACAAAACAGCTATACTTTGAGGCAGGGAAGGCGGGCTGAGGAGGGTCTGTGCGAGGCTTTTTTTTTTTTTGCTTCTACTCTCTAATTTTCTATTCTGTGTCAATGTTTGAATATTTTACAAGAATATATTTATATGTCCTGTAATTATATTAATACATAAATTAAAAGGTTATAAAACACTATATGGGCAAGAGTCCAACATTGAAATGGCTAAGCAAAGTAAAGAGATGGATTCATCGATCTATCAATTATCTAGAAAGAAAAAAAAGAAATGTGACAAAATGTAACCTGTTGAATCTAAGTAGAGGACAGGGCTTTAATTACATTATTCTTTCAACTTCTCTGTAGTTAATCATTTTTTTTTAATATAAAACTAGGAGTAAAAACACATCAAATACACATCCTTTGACACACACACACTTTTCCTACGCAAGCAGATTTTTCCAGATGTGGGAGCAAAGCCTATGGCTTGCTCAGCTGCAATTATGGCAACAGGCATTGGCAGTCCTTCCCACTGGCTTCAGAGAGCTAGTGCCTCTCACTCCTCTGACCAGTGTCTTGAGCAGCCTGCAGAGACCTCCATGTGCACTATCTGGGGTGAAGGTGATTCCCCTCCCTGGGCCCTCTACAGGCCCAGGGCCAGCGCTAGCTTAGGAACAGGACCTTGCCCTTCCCACAGAGGTAAGAACCCATGGCCAGAGCACCTTTAACATCAAGTATGTCCCCTCTCTCCAGGTGCATCTCTGTGTCAGTCCCATGAAGGGCGAGGTGGCCACTGGCAAGAGGAAGAGATGGGAGCTCCTTCAAGGGGTCACATCAGGGGGCAAGGAAAGAGTCGGTTCATTCCAACTGGTACACTTAGAACCCCTCACTCAGTCCTCAACCTGGTGTTTATTTTTGAGAGAGCAGTTTAAACTGGTGGGGGCTAGGGGAAATTGCAGAGAAAGGAATTGGAATTTTAATGAGAACCATCTGGACAGTTTGCCAAAGATGCAATATTTGGTACAAGAAAGTAATTCCTCAGCTTAAACGAGGAAAAGAGAAATGAAGGAAATTATGACATTGTGCTTACTCCCCCCAACCCCCAACTACCTAATGATGCTGAACCATCTAGAACACGCACATGACACATAACAGGGGCCGGGCGGGCCATGGTCAGGAGGGGAGCACCGGTCTTGCGCTGGCGTCTGCAGTGAGGAGGAATGTGTCTCCTCAGCCAAGGAGCCTTTGAGGGATGGGTTGTGGTGGGCCCTGGGCCAGCGCCTGGAATCCGGGTAACCATGGAAACGGGCCCGCGGGTGACAACAAACACAAGATGGAATTTCAGCATTCGCAGCCAGGCCACAGAGGAATGGGAAAGTTTGGGAAAGTTTTTTTGCTTTATATGGAGGAGGGGGTGGTGTGAGGTAGGGGGTGTGGGGGCGAAGAGGAAGCTACAGTGTTTCGTTTAAGTGCTGCCTGTCCCATCCCTGCTCAGTCACAGGAGCTAGGTTCTATTTTCACTGTATTCTTTTCATTTATTTATAGCCGCTGCATTCCAGCAAGGATTCCATTGGGGTCTAAAGCTGCCCCTGAGGGTGCCAGGCGCAGCCTGATCCCTGTCCCTACATTAGCTGCCACATAATGGCGTCCACTCTGTGGGGACTGTCACCTTCACCGGGACTTCAGCACATGGCAGCAATGCCGCCTCACAATAGCCCTGTGGCTGGGGGTGGCCAGGTTCCCACTTTAGAGATGGGGAAAAGGCAAATCCAAGAGCACCCAGAAAATGAGTCTGTCTCTCCCAGGCCAAGCCCATCCTTCTTGCACCATGCCATTGTGCTTGAAAGCTTTGCTCTGGGGCAAAAAATAATGAATTATTATAGCAGTCAGCATTTATAGAGAAGGGAAACATTCTACATCCATCACAGGTAAATGCAGTTATTCATGTGAGTGTAGAAGAGAGCCTTAATAGAATGGGAAAAGATTTATGTCATGGAAGGGGAAAAAATTTAGAGTTACTGGACAGAAAAATGAAAGAAAATAACCCAGTGATTCCAGAATTTTCTGAGGCTCTTGGAAATAGAATGGTTATTGTCATGCCTGGACAGAATCAGGGACTGGACCAAAGTGACCATAAAAACATCCACTGCAGGCTCCTTGGTTGGCAGATGGGGAAAGCAAGGCAGAATCAGGGCAGGAACCCAGAAACAGGTCCATGTTTGACCCTTGTGGTCCACAATGAAATAGTATGAATCAGCAGGATTAAAATAGGAGATGATAGTTATTGTTTCAGCATAGAGGATCACTGATTTTAGTATCAGAAAATGGGAATTGGCATAAACTCCACGCTAGTCGAATGGTTAGAGCTCGTGATAAGAAGGAGCTTGTTTCAAAAGTGAAAGAGGCTCAACAGTTAAAACTTTAGCAAAAAGATAGTTTTAAATCAGCAAAGTTACATAACTTTATAGCAGTTTGAAGAAATCATCTTGAAACTTCATCAGCAAAAAATGCCCCTAAATAAGCCAACAGGAAATAAGAAGTGCAAGGAATTTCTGGAAATGGGAGGGTGTTATTTTGTTTGTTTTTAAAGTGGAAAAAGTTTTTAAGGAAAAAGGAAGCCCTGACCCACATAAAGATAGGATTTCAGTAAAACTAATTTGAGAGCAAGAAGCAGAGAGCAAGCATCCCAGGGAGTGTTTGAGTCCCCAGTCCAGAGGGCAGGGTGGACTGCTGGAAACAACAGCCCCCCCAGAAGGCTCCGAAACAGCCAGTTTTATACTAAAGTGAAGTGTCATACCCTAAAAAATAACAGACTTAACATGAGACTGCCCACGACCCTGTTAAGTGTACTTATTACAGGGAAACTTAAGACTTATTTCAGCACTAAACCCAGGAATACTTACTGTTTATCCTGAAGTCATGAATTTTCTCTAAAGCTCTGCTTTGTGACTCATTATCCTACTTCCCTTATTCAGTTTTTAAAAGTGGGGGAACATGTCATTCATTTTCCTAGTGCATGTTTTTGACAACTTCATCTATATCAGATCCTGAAGACAGTGCTTCTATTATATCACATTATCACCTCTTGAGCTTCATACCAGATCTAAGTTCTTAGTATTAAAATGCAGATGCTGTGAATCGGCTATGAACTTCCCATAAAATGTGGAGAGTTTTCCACCTTCAAATACTATGCAGGCTTAAAGAGGCCACTGCCCATTCCTAATGAGAATCTTCTGTTTATGATTCATGGAGCAAACCCCCATAAATGACTTTATGTACATGCCCAAAATATGTGGATCCACAAGAGGTCTGAGAGTATTCATGTAAGTATGTATCTGCTCGTGAGAAAGTGTGTGTGGGAGGCATTGAAGGAGTAGAAACTTTTCATTTTAAAAAGCTAGAGAGACAAGCAAAAACTATTCATACACATCATTAAAGCCGTGAGTACAGAGGGCATAAAGGTGGGAGAAGCCAGTTCATTTCCAAATTGTCATTCCTTTAGCCCTTGAAAAGTTCTCTTTAGTGGGAAACCGTGGTCTGGTTTTTATTTTCTCAGTGATAATTACAAATTTTAAGTCTGATTTTTAAAGGTTTTTTTTTTAATCATTTTAAGAATCTTTATTTTAAAAAGAGCTTTATCATTAGGGTTTCATTATCTCACTAATAATTACTTGGAAGGAAGGGGCCTAGTGATGGTTTCTAGCCGTTGTACCACAGAACTAGCCTGATTGAGTTGAAAGGGCTGTAGATAAGTTCATCTTCCCAGGGCACCTAGATGTTTTTCCTGTGAAAGTGCTCTCCAGACTGGATATCCCTGCTGGACAGATCCAGACTATTCCCCTTGGAGAAGAAAGGCCTATGTCCTGGATGGGTTCAGAGCAAGGAGTGCCCCACGGATCCCTTCTTTGACCTGTCTCCACAACTTGCTTCTCCCCTTCAAGAGAAGAAGCGACCAGAAATGTTGTAGCTACTACTTATAAACCCTGTATATATTTTTTAAATATTTATTTATACATACAGAACTAGGGTACAGGCCAGAGGTGCAGGGGCAGTGAGAGGATTCACAGAGACAGAGTGGGGAGCAGAACAGGCAGATCAACAAAGTGCACTGCTGAGAGAAGCTGTGGGCAGGTCAGGAGAGGTCTGCAATGCCATGTGGATCACCTCTGGGGCTGGAGATTGAACTCATGCTGAAGTGGCTTTAGCTACTCAGTGCTGTGCTTTAACCCGCTGTGCCACCAGGGAGGACCTATAAACCCTATATTATGGGTAATAAAAGAGTAGAGCTTCTGTTTGCCAAAATGCCTACGTGAAGCCATACCTTTCAGTAATAACTCTGATGAAAAGACTATGAGCCAGAATGCGTTGAGCTTCATTTTGAATTGTGCTATCAAATATAGAAATCCTTTTCCCACCTCCAAAACAACCTTGTTTCAAGGTAACTTAAATCCAACAGAAAAAAACTGCCATATCATTGTATCATTTGGGATACTTTAGATTCCAAGTAATAGGAAAAATAGCTAAAAGAAACTTAAGCAATAAAGGAATTTATTATTTCTATAACCAACTCAAATCCAGGATTGTTTAATTCCATGACTAATTGACATCATTCAGAAAAGACGTTCTTATCTACCTTTAAGGTTCTTGTCTGGACACAAAAATATTAATGCAAAAGGACACCTGCACCCCGGTTTACTACAGCACTTCTTACAATAGGCAAGATATGGAAACAACCCAAATGCCCAAAAATAGATGACTGGATCAAGAAGATGTGGTACATATACACAATGCAATATTACTCCTCAATCAAAAAAGATAAACTCATGTAATTCGCAGCCAACATGGATGGATCTAGAGGAGATTATGCTCAGTGAAATAAGCCAGAAAGAAAAAGAAAAATATTGGATAGTCTCACTTATTAGAAGAATGTAGGGGAACCAAATAAGGGATCAGGAAAAAATTATAATAAATTTAAAAAACAAATTTAACAGGCAACTATAAATTAGAGACATTCTGTAGGGGAGAGGGGTGGGAGGAGAGTCAAAACAAGGGCGGGAAGAGCACAAGGGACTGTGGTGATGGTTCACAGGTGACTTGGTGGTAGAAATTTTATGTGGACTACATCTGAGAAAGCATACATTGTACAAAAAGATGATTTAAAAATATATATACAGTGAAATTTAAAAAACAAAAGATTTGTGTGTCTGGGGCTTCCTTAGTGGTGCAGGGCTTAAAGTCTCAATACTATCAAGCAATCACCAGCCACTGAGGTAGGAGTCCAATCCCCGTCAGGGAGCTGACCCACACGGCACAGCAGACCTCTCCTTCCTTGCCTGCTGCTCCCCTTAGCAGTGCATTTCAGTACATCTGCCTGTTATGCTCCCTACTCTGTCTCTGGTGAATCTTCTTACCCCCTGAATCTCTGGCCTACACCCCAGTTCTTATATGCATTAAATTAAAAAAATAAATCTTTTTTAAGTAAAAAAGATTCTGTGGCTCCTCAGCTGTCAGTTTGTTCCTCGTGTGGTCTCAAGATCGCGGCCACAATTCTGGGTAACACATCCTTACATAAGAAGCAGAAACAAGGTTATCATTTTCCAGTGATTTAAGGATAGGTGAAAGACAAAATTAGAACCAAGGAGAACTTCGTGGGGAAAACAGAATAAAGAGAAATATCAGTCTCTCTCTCGCTCCTACACACACACAGGATGGACACAGCCAGTGGGCCCCAGGCAGCCATCTTGTGGTAAGTGATTGTCTGGCAAAGACCAGACAGTTCAGAGGAGAGAAGAACTGAGATAAGGCAAAACAGGACACTAATGAGTGTTATTCTGAGTCCCAATATACCCTTGGTCTTCTTATTTTCATGAACCAATAAATTCAATTCGACAGGACAGTTCAGAGTGGTTTTTCTGTCACTTGCAACATAGAGAACTCACTCACAGCCACTTGTCTAACTTTTTACCACCAAACACTGGCCTCCAATTCTGTTTTGTTTTTTTTTTTTAAGAAACATCTCTAGTTGGGGCATTCTGCAGTTATCCTTCCCAGCACTCTTGAAAACTAACAAAGTCATGATAAACAAAGAGCAAGAACCAGTCACACATTGGAGGAGACATGAGTGCTAAATGTCACCTGGTATCCTGGATTAGGTCTTGGAACAGGAAAGGGATAATAGTGAAAAAATAAATAAAAACATAGAGCAGTCCAAATGAAGTCTGCAGCATAGTTAATAATAATATTACCCCTTGGATCACTTCTTAGTTCTCACATCTATGCTTATGATTTGCAAAATGTTATCACTAGGGGAAACTAAATGAAAGGTTAACAGGAACTCTCTGTACTATGATTTCAACTTCTCTGATTTTAAAATGCTTGGAAAAATACATTATGTTTAAGTAATATACTAACATTATAATACAGTTATACCAAGAGGCGGGGTGCCCTGCCATTGTCCTGATGGTCACTAACGCTCCAAAGTCTAGTAAGCACTGAACTAGTCTGACTTCTTCACATCACAGAAGAGTGTTAAGTCCCAACAAGGTCAAGGTGCTTGCACATGATAGCAGGTTATTGAACCCAGTCATGACATCTGGAAGCACAACTCACACCACAGTCCTGGCACTCAGGCATTGCTTACTTGTTTCCATAGAAACAGCTCGTCCCTAAGCATACTGAATTCCCTCGGTATCCTGGACCATTAGATTTCAAAGTCCATTTTTCACACTGATAAATCACAAAATTATAGCAGTTCAGAATGAGCTGTAGCATCATATGAAAGGAATTTGTACCAGAAATTTAAACTGCCATATGGTCAATGGATTAGCATTAGCCACAAATAGAAATCACCATACTCTCTGGTGCCTGTCAATCACATTTGTATGAATTAAGTATGTTCTGAAAGCAATAAACAAAACCTATTAATACAGAATAAGCCCAAGCCACAACATTTCCAAAGGCTGATTTTAAGGGGACTTAAATAACTTAGGTAGGAGAAAACATGACATTCTGGAAAAAAACTGTATTAGATGACTCAACAAGTGGTTCTAGTGATGACAGACGCTGATGTCAAAGAATCATTTGTGAAATTTGGATAAAATGTGTTTCATAAAATATGAAGGAAAAAGCAGGATAAGCCCCAGCCCTCTAAGATTAATTCCTCTGCCATGATGATTTCTTCCGTCTAGAGTTTAATAATGCAGCGACAGGGTGAGACATTTTGTGTTAAAGGGGTACACCCCTCGTCTGCCTGCTTTCCCCCAAAACCATACCAATGCCATCCTTCAGTATATAATGCTTCTGTCATCTGTGCCCTGTTACCCAGAGTTGGGTAGTGTTGGCTACAAATGTTAGTTCCCTTTGCCCTTTTCCCCACCTAATAATTATTCCTAATCCATCTTGTGAGTACTGGCTATGGGCAGAGTCCAAGCATCCACCAGAATGCTGATTCCAGAATGTCAGAGCCCAGGGGATCCCTGAGAAACAGACCGAGGTATGCTAATTAGCACCCCTCTCTATAATTGCTGGTGACTATAGAAATTATCTGATAAAAGTCATGACAGTATTTCTCCTGTCTTGGCACAGACCTGATTTAGGAAGCACATCCTGATAGAGAAAAAAGTCACAATTTCAGCGGTTGGCTGCAGTGTCCCTCATTAGCCAATGGTTATATGACAGAAGATAAAAAATGAGCTTGACAGGCAGGAATAATTGGCCCCAAATGACAAAATGTAATTTAGAAAGAATGTAGGCAGTGCCCTCAGTTAGGTTCCCCAAAGTGCCTGGCCAAGGCCCAGCAGGCAACATGTGACGACAGCAGCGCAGAGGCGGGCCTGAGAGGGCCAGGTCCACCAGGCCTCTGTCCAGATGGCCGCGTGTGGACAAATACCAGCTTCAGGGCGTGCAGTTTTCTCATCTGGAAAATAAGAAACTCAAGCAGGACGATCCTTCCTGTTCTTCCCAGATCTGAAGCAGCTCTTTGCCAACTATAGGAAAATGACTCAATGAATGATGGAGTGTCCTCATGCTAGAGTATCGTGCAGCTGTTACCAGCCCTGGGTTTCCCAAGAATATTTGATAACATGAAAAAGTGTTGTGACACTTCGTTCAACTAAAAGGAGGAAGAACAAATGAAAAATGGATCATGGTTCTAATTTTGTGAAAAAGAAATAGATGTCTCAGGATAAAACAAAGTCTAGAAGGAAGCACACAAGGTATTTGCAGTGCTTACCATGGGTAGTTTAGTTTTTATTATTCACAGCACTTAAAATTGTATGCATTACTAATAGGCCGTAAATGCTAGATAACAAGATACTCCAACAATACATATATACTTGAGGGACAAACTTAAGCTTCTGCTGTTTTTCCTCCCATTGCCACTCCCCAGGTGTAAGCTCTATGACCATTGTGAAATAAGTCAGACTTTACCCTGTTTGAAGCTGGATTTGTTAGAAACATCCTTTGTTTCAAGTAGTCTTCAAAGACAAAGCGAGAAACAGAACTGGTTTCATTTCTTCATCATAACCAAATAACTTTACTAATTTACCCTTAATAGACATGTTATTGTCCTAATGATAAAGTAAAAGTGACAGTTTTAGGAAACAGGTTTTGAATACAGCAGAACTGAGAGACACAGGATCCTTCCCTCAGACGCTATGCAGACGCAGGTAGTGGACCTGGGACCCATAGCGTAGACTGTAGGGAGGTAGAAGCTCAGCGAAGAAATGGGTTGGAAGTCTGAGGCAGCCTTCCCAGGTGCAGGCCTGGGGAGTGAATCAGAGGAGCTGTGCCTCATCAAGGTGGGAAAAGAAATGCTTGGTAGTTTAACACATAGCGCTGGAAAACCCAGTGGGAACCCATTCCTTCAAAAAATATTTTTTTTACTTCATTTTGCAAAAACAGAAGCACCGCAGTGGCGAGGCAAGCAAGTCCCTGAGCCAGCGTGCAAAACCACAACAAGCCCATCATCTCCGAAAGACACCTCCCTTCAGAAAATTGAAGTCGCCATTAACTCAAAGGATTAAAAATGAAGTGAAATTACCAAAAGGCTCAGCCCGACCCTCAGGGACTGGGAATTCAGTGACCAGCTCCTCGAGTTTGTTGAGGAACTCACAGCTCATGAGTTCTATTCAGCACTATTAAGTTATTAGCATAAAAGGTAAATGAAGATCAGAATGGATGTAATCAATAAATATAGGTAATGGTGCTTTTGTAAATTATTTAATAGGTTCTAGGTTCTAGTAATCATTTTTATAATAACTAGTATTGGGAGTGTTTTTATTTCTTAAAAGTATTGAAGGCATTTTAAAAAGTTTGATATAATGGAGCACGGTCTGGACATTTAATTTATGTGAACCATAGGGGCTTAGATTTATTTGATTTGGATTTTCAGTCATTTGTTACCAATAGGGTTGTAACTGATGCTAATATATCTGAGGGTTTAGAAGGACCTGGAAACTTCACCAGGGAAAGCAGCTGAAGAACTGGTGATGCAATTCTGAGAAGACTAAGACTATAAGATAACTATCTTATAGTATCATGTTGATGGCTATGACTAGATGATAAATTCCACTCAATAGGTAGACAAGGAGAACTAAATTTGTCCAACAAAGGGGCAGTTCCACGTAAACTCCCCCACTGAGGAAAAATCCCATCAGCATGGATGACTACCTGGCAAGGATGTTGACGCTGAAATTCCTTCAGTGGTGGAAAGTG
The DNA here is from genome assembly GCF_000260355.1 of Condylura cristata. Taxonomy (NCBI): domain Eukaryota; kingdom Metazoa; phylum Chordata; class Mammalia; order Eulipotyphla; family Talpidae; genus Condylura; species Condylura cristata. The sequence goes on from NW_004567115.1 coordinate 12,738,018, forward strand.
GAATCTTAAATTAATCTTCTTACTCTAACAAGTCAACAGAAAATAAGAGACAATCACTAGAAAAAAAATGAGCACAGACTCTGCAAACCTCTGGGAAACCCTGGCTTGGCCAGTGAGAAGCTCTGGCCCTGTGAATTGGACTTGGGTTGTGCCTGATGCAGCATAGTAAGACAATGAACATGGAAGTTAGAGGTAGCACCGGAAAGCATAGAAGACTAGCCACTTCCCCCCATCCAACATCAGCTCTCCAAATGGCACTTCTGTAGTGGATTTGCAAAGTCATTTCTGTTGACTTTACCAAGATGAAAGTAAAATATGAAAGAGACCAGCCAGAAGCTTGGTGAAAACTGAAGTATCCTAGATCTACCAGCATATAAGTGTCTCTGTGGAAATGGCCAGATCCTCAGGTCCCACATCCTATTACCAACCAGTGATCCTACAGCAATAGTCATCGACATTAGGTGCCTAGAAATTAAGATGTGCATATAACAGTTAAAAGTTTTCCTTGGAATGACAGGTTGATTATTTGTATCACATAATCTATTTCTCAAATTATTTTCCTTATTCCCAGCTCATTACACTTCAGGAAGCTGGACTTTGTTTTGCTTCCTCAAGCACCTCACTCATTCCCATCATAGAGCCCTGACTTTTGCTCTCCCATCTGCCCAGACACCTCAAATGGCACCTCCTTACCAAACTAAATTAGCAACTCTGTCCCCAACATGTGCCCCTGCCCAAAGAAAGCCCACCCTCTCCATCATATTATCTATTTTATTATCTTCCTGGAAGATAATGTTGGAAATTGTCTTGCTCATTTATTTTTAACTTGTTTAGAGTCTTTCCTCTTCGTTGGAGCATAAACTCTGTGAGGGAGGGCAGGGATCTTGTCTGCCGTGTCTGTCCATTGCCATGTTCTCAGCTCTTAGCTCAATTCCTGGTACATAGTGCACGTTTGATGTTAGTTGAGTGAATAAATGATTTATTGAAATACTATTTCTCACTTTAATCTTAGAGAAATTGCCTACACTGTTTCCTGGAAGACAAAGCAAATGAGTGAGTGAGACTCGGAAAGAGAAACTTTGTTGAAAGGACTTAGTCTTGGTGTGGCAACTTGCCTTTTAATTGGCTCAGTGTCCTCAGCAGACCAAGAAGGAAGGGATACAGGACTTCATCCAGATCCCAGCTCCCTCTGTGAGCACATTTGACAAACTCTGCAAAAGCCAGTTCCCTTTATTTTTTAAAAGTAATGGCTCAGCAACAACCGGCACACAGGAGGCCCACTGCCTTGTCAACCCCTTGTCTCTTCTTTATGAAAACCCAGTGAGTCTTGAGTCAAACTCAGTTCTTGAGTGTGGCCATTGTTTTTCCTGTCCATTTAGACAAATAATTACTTGCCAGCTTACCCAATGCCTGAGATAATTGATAGAGGATGGCTTTTAAAGTATGAGACACATCCCCAAAGCTGGGCTTGGATCACCTTCCGAAGGACTTTGCCCCATGGGGAACTTTCAGAACCTTGGCAGGAAGAGACCTGTAATTATTTAAATGAAAGACGATGGGAGGAGGACTCTTTGGAATGTCATCTCACAGGCTTTCATGAGTTAGGAGTAATCTCAGGGCACCCTAAACATGTTGGCCAATACAGATAGAACTGGCTTTTGCCTCTTCGGGAAGTCTGGGTGCAAGGGGTGGGGAAACAGTCTTCCTACAGGAATCTTAAAAATCTTGACTACAAGAATGGCATCTCTGGGAAGTGACAGATATTTGGAAGGAAAGGATTGCTCAGTGATGAAGTGAGACGGTGAACAAACACCACAGGACTAAGCCATGGGAAGTATATTTTTTTGGCTAGAACACAAAACTGTCAGGATGTCTTTTATTTTTTGGTTCTCTTATATAGAAGCATTAGAACAACTAGTGAATATTTATCATTGTTTATTTTTTTTCTCAGCTCATATTAAGGAATAGCTATTATATTTCAGATACTAATTTTGGTTCTAGAGAATCAGTCCTCAAGAAGACAGAAAGGACCTCTTCAGTTAAGTAATATATTCTATAGGTGAAGACAGACATTGAAGAAACATTTGCACATGAAACTAACAGACATGGTAATTAATTGGTATGTTCATTCAATAGCAGCTATGAATGGATATGTAGGAAAGTCAGCCAAATGAAAAGAGGTCCTTGATACCAGTTTTCCTCCACCTGTGAAAGACTGCAAATAATGGCCAAAGGAAGGAGATGAGCACCAAGGCTGGATCCCAGGTTTGGCTACACTGCACAGAAAGGAGTCTGGATCTAGGCAAACCCAGAACCCAAGAGGTCCACACCCTCCTCCATTTCTCTTCCTGCTCAAGCCATGCCCTTGTGAGGCAGCAGCTGTGGCCACTGATGGGCACCACACCCTCAAAAACTGGTTTTTTCCCCTCTCTGCCAATAGCTAAAAAGCCAGGCATTGCTCTCCTAACACAAACTTCCTTACAAGCTATGTCAGTTCGTGTCCCTCTAGGAGGCAGATATCACGATCCAGTTAGAGGTGCTGTGAAGAAGGAAGGCAAAGAGGGAACAGGAGTGGGGGCAGGGCACCTTTGGGTCACCATGCTGCTCTGACCCCTATGGAAGTAGAAAAGAAGAAGGAGAATTAAGCGGGTCCAGAGCAAGACAACCCCAAGAAAATCTTGACCAGTCCAATGGGAAGTTCTAGAATTGACACAGGCTACAGGCTATGCAACTTCTGTCATCAGATATGGTCCGGATGGAGGGGAAATGCTCTGAAAAATCAGAATTTCCATGCTAACTTATGTTATGACTTCCCTTTTTTGTATAATCATAATATCAAAAATATTCTAGCAACATCAGTTTGCAACTGGACTGCCTTAGCTTCAAATTAGCTACCTGGCCTGGGCAAAGTAGGAGCTGTGCTGCTCACCAGGGCAGGAAATTCCTTTGTCTGAAGACAAAAGGCAAGCTCCTGGAGAGATAAGACCCCTGGGAGCATCAAGACTCCTGGGAAGCTTCCTTGGTCAAAGCAAATCTTAGATAACTCCCAGGGCATAAGGACCCATGGGCAATTTCCTAACATTATTGACACAGGTTTTGCTTAATGCATAACTATGTGACTTCTCTTAATTTACTCTTTTCCTAAAACAATCACTAACTACTCTCTGCTAGTCTTAATTAACCTTTTCCTAAAACAAACACTAGCCACTTTCTGCTAACCTTAAGTTAGCCATTAGCTTTTCTTTAGACTATCACTGATGACTCTGCTAACACAATTTTCCTTCCCTAGGACTCCTAAATCCCTTGCTAACAGCTTATCCTTTCCCAGACCCCTTATCCTTTGAAGCCATAGTTAAACATCCGTATACATGAAAGTTATCACAAAGATGTATAGTATAGTGTGCCATAAAGTGGCAGGAAGAGGATGCACTGTTCCCCTCTCCCTTTAGAACATTTTATGCTGATTTCTTATTAACTTACCTGATGTATTATTGTAACTAAATCTTGCTAAACAGTATAAATGAAGACCTGCAAAAAGATGAGCAGGAAGACTTGCACCCAACTCCGACTCCTGTGTCTTCCCTGCGCCGGCTCCCCTTCCCCCCTTTCTAGGAATCTCCGCTTGCTGAAGCCGCTCCCACCTAGAGACCCTGCCTATTCTGCCAACCCAACAATTTGTGATTGGGTCCAGTCCCCTACATAAAATAAAGATTGCCTGCTAGAGTCCTGCCTGCATAGAACAAAAATTGCCACCCCAGGCCCCATGATATTCACAGGCTTTGGCTGTTGCTGCTTAAGAATGTGACCACTGCTCACACATGCCAACAATTCCTGAAGGCGCTGCAGCTTGAGGTCAGCAGCTCGCTGTCCCTGTGGACACCTCCCTCCCAAAGGGAGAACTGAGCAGCACACTCCCATGGCTGCCACACACTCACACTCACTGTGGTGACCTCACCCACAATGCCTTTCTCCATTTCTGTGATTGACAGCTAAGGGAGGGTTTCCATAAGCAGAGGCCTGGCCTTCAGGGATGACTGGAGGTGAGGTGGGGAGGGGGCACAGCAGATCACAGATACCACAAACATTGTCAAGGCTTGAAGAATTCCAGCTACATGGCTGATTGGGCGGCTGGGGGTGGATGTTGGGGAAAGCCAGTCACTGGAAAGGACAGCAGGCCTGCCCAGAGAGTGCTGGTCAGGGAAATGGGACATCGCCTGCTGCCAGGGAATATCACAGGGGACCCGCCAGGCAGAACACGCTGTGCCGCATTTTCCTCACAAATAGCAGCTCAGTTTAGCCACAGTTTTGGTGTCTCTAGTTCCTTCTATTCTCCTCATTGGAAATCTAGACACCTGCCCCCATAAACACTCTTGTCCAGTGGTGTCAAAACTTCGGCTTCTCGACAGGCTATTAAATGACACTAAAGAAAAAAACCTGAAAATTGTTTTCATTTAAAAAAAAAAACTCCAAGAATGGAGTTGAGTTTTTCTTTTTCAAAGATTTATTTATTTATGCATACAGAACTGGGGTACAGGCCAGAAATGCAGGGGTGGGGCAGTGAGAGGATTCAACAGAGTCAGAGTAGAAAACAGAACAGGCAGCTCAACAAAGTACACTGCTGAGGGGAGCAGGGGGTGTGTCAGCAGAGGTCTGCTGTGCCATGTGGGTCACCTCCCTGGCCGGGGATTGAACTCAAGCTGAAGTAGCTGTGGCTAATTTCATAGTACTGTACTTTAACCCACTGAACCACCAGGGAGGGCCAAGTTGGGTTTTTCTTAAACTAATTTTAAGTTTATTTCTCAAGGCAGATAAGAAGTATGCTCTTCACACTACAGTTAGTCTAATTTGATCGTACTCTTGAGAACTCACACTGAATTCCACTTTCATCCACTTTCTGTCATAGACTGAGGAATATGCTGAACTGAAATCTCTGACTCTAAGGTGAATACCATGAAATAAAACAATGCTGACCCAGAGAGAGGGGCCTCAGACCTTTGCACAGACACCCACCTTCTTGAGCATCAGCTGGAGCCAAGGAAAACCCACCTTCACACCTTTCCCATGACTCCTCAACGAAGGTGACCCCTGAAGGAACAGCATCAGCAATGTGCTAAAATGGAGCTGAAAGTGCTTAGATAAGGAAAACAAATTCACCTGTGTGGCCCTTCCTCTCAGACCAGACCAGGGTTGCCCAGGAGCACTGTGCAGCCACTGTCTCCCTTCTCTCACTGTTCCAAGGTGCACTTCCCGACACCCTTCTTAACCAGTGCGCTAGGACTTTTTGACACATGAAATATTTCACATTGCTATTCAACTTGACTGCTAACTGAATGTATGAGGTTTAAGTGTGCAGCCCCACAAATGTGAGGGGCAGGCCTGGATAGTAGTGCCCTGGACAGTAGTGGTTACCAAGCAGAAGTCAACAAAAGGACCCATGTAAATTAGGTCACAGGTCATGAAAACATTCCCATGAGGGATCATTAGCAGCACTTCCTTAAGCACCTGAGGCACTGGGTCCTACACATTTTTGCCCTGGTTATCAGCTCTTTGTCTTGTTCTGTATGGTATCTCCATGGGACTGAGGAGGCAGCACTCACTGCCCCACCCCCTGTCTTGAGGGCCCTGTGGACTTCCCTAGAGCGGAAGTCCACTCTTGTCTCTGCCAGGTGTTATCCTGGTGTTCCCAGGTGTTATCCCATGTGGGCTGTAGAGTCAGACCCAAGACATGTGAGACATGCCCCAGACAGCCTCCTCGCTCACCCTCCGCCCCAGCACTGCTGCCCCTTCTTTCCAGTGTCCTGCGAGTAAGGTCTGTGGAAGATAGGGCTGACCCCACCAGGACACTGTTGCATGGCCACCTGGGGATCTGGCTTTCCTTTTTCCCCTTGTTCCAGGCACAGAAATCCCTGTTCCACTGCTACTCCAAGCCGCTCCTCACAGAGCCCCCAAGCTCAGTCTGGCACAGTTTCCTTTGTTACCTGGCCTTCTCCTGGACCCAAGAATCATCCAAGGACTAGGTCTTCTACAACATCTTCCACCTGACTGTCAAGCCTCTTCCCCTGATCTGTCCTCCAGGAATCTCCATGGCACTCCCTCAGCCTAGAGAAAGCAGGTCTCCTCATTCTTTTTTTTTTTTTTTTCAAGATTTATTTATTTATTCATACAAAACTGGGGTATAGGCCAGAGATGTGGAGGGTGAGAGGCTTCACCAGAGACAGAGCGGGGAGCAGAACAGGCAGATCGACGAAGTACACTGCTGAAGGGAGCAGCGGGCGGGTCAGGAGGGATCTGCCGCGCCATGTTGGTCCCCTCCGGGACAGGCGGGGATTGAACTCATGCGGAAGTGGCTTAAGCTTCTTAGTGCTGTGCTTTAACCTGCCGCGCCACCAGGGAGGGCCCAGGTCTCTCCATTCTTACAAGGGTCATGCTGAGGGTGTCCCTTTTCCAGTAACCACTCAATCGGCCCCCAGTATGACCCTTTCAAAATAGTCATTTTTCTCAGTTTTAAAGGGAAAGATTATAAAAAGGCCATGCTAAGGGTGAATTCCACTGCACAGGTTATTACACATCTAACAGTTCACCTGCCAGTGGTCACAGCTCTACATTGCCAACCTCAGTTGAACATGCTCAGAGGAGCAGTCAGAGCCAACACTCACTATGGGTCACACATCTCCGAGGAGAAAAGGGTCCTTGGAGACCAGCTCTAGGCTTTCCCAAAGGGACACACGGCTGATGCATGTGTCAGTGGAGGGGCAGAGAAGCCATGCAGCTTGGTTCTCTGATTTTACAAGTAGGGAAACTGAGGTGCATAGAGGAGCAGTGACTGACTGACCTGGTCACTAGGAGTCAGAGGCAGGGCAGGAACTCGGCCCCACAACTTTCCATCACAGAGTCTGTGGATTCTGCTCCCAGGAGACAAGCCCACGCTTCCATGGTAAATAGGAAGGGATTTTCAGTACCTTTTTTTGTCACCTCAAAGGAAGATTGTGGCCAGGAAGTGTGGGCAGAAGACCTTGGAGAACCGCCAAGCGATTTAGCTCATGCCAGACTTGTTGTGGTCCAGAACAGAGGAAGGAAGTTTGTGAGCAGGAGGGAGAGGAGCCCCGGGGACTCCCCCAGCCTCTCCAATGCACCCGGCCTGGGCTTCCCCACCTGGGCCTGCTTCTGAACAGGACAAGGCCCAGGTGAGAAGAGGCTCAGGAATGTGAAGGAAGGGGGTGTGCGTAGGTGAGAGATGCCTCTGATACAGCGAGCACACCTGATGAAGGTCCCCAGGCAGGAAGGCCTCTGGCCCCATGCTGCTAGTGCAGCACCTGGGAGCAGTGGGCCCCAACTGGGGACAAGGAAACACCTGACAAGTCTTAAAAAATAATTACAGATGTCTGGGAGCAACTAGGTACTAGTATATTTTTTCAATACAACCTGAGATCAGGATTTGTAAAAGGTCTCCTGAGGATTCTAATATGTAACCAACTTTAACTCCAGTTCCCAGAAGAAATGACCCTGATCCATCTCATTTTGGGCTCTCTGCTTCAAGAAGCAAATCCTTGTCCCATCCTATTCTCAGCCCACACACCAGAAACTATAATTGTTCTAAACTGAGCTGATAGATTTTTCCTGAGATCCCTTCGCTGGCATCCTGACCTCTACTATCACTGTTCAATCTCCGCACCTCAGATTCTTCAAAGTCCTTCTCCACTCTCAAAGTCTCTCTTTGTGTGGTTCTATGAAAAATGTTTAATGATGCCACTGCTGTGGATATGATCCTTAAAAGAGCCCATCTGGGCCCTCCCTGGTGGTGCAGCAGGTTAAAGCACTGCACTAAGAAACGTAAGCCAGTTCCGCATGAGTTCGATCCCCGCCTGCCCCGGAGGTGACCACATGGCGTGGCAGACCTCTCCTGAGACGCCCACTGCTCCCCTCAGCAGTGTACCTCGTCGATCTGCCTATTCTGCTCCCCGCTCTGTCTCCGGTGAATCCTCTCACCCTCCGCATCTCTGGCCTGTACCTCAGTTCTGTGTACATAAATAAATAAATCTTAAAAAAAAGAAAAAAGAGCCCATCTTTCTATTCTAGTCATGATAGAGTAGCTGGTACAGACTTGTCCTCTAATTATAAAAAACAAAATGAAAAAAAATTGGACAAAATGTATGAAACAGCTGTTTCCAAATTCTGGAGAATAAACAGTGTGGGAGTCCAATCAAGGAGAGTCGGGAAACAAGGCGACCTCAGGATGGCCTGGCTTTCTGCCACTTTTCTAGACAGTGGGGCAGAAAAAGCCCTACAGCTTTTCTGGGCCAAGTTAAGCAGAAGAGATAAGAATTCAGAGAGGTGGAGGTAGCTGGATTCACAGGCAAGAGCACTGGAGAAGAAAACAGTGGCAGAGAGTGAGTTCCTCCAGACTGCATGGAGTGCCATTGAGTATATTGCTGGAAATTAAACTTGTGAAGGTTTAGGGCAAAATTCTAAGAGAGAATGCAAAGAAGTACTAGGAATCTGGATGGCGTACAACCCTCTGTGTTTACACAGGATGTGAGATTGGTAGACAGTCAGTCACAGAAGAGAGAGGCCTCACTGGACACTCAAGACATTCAGTGCAGGCCTTAGTGGCAAGGCTAACATAGACTTAAAGTATATTAAAGTAACATAGACCTAAAGACCTACTCTAAATCTGTCTTAGTAACACTTAAACACAAGCTTTCACAAAATCAAACAGACCCTAGGTTCCTTAAATTTGTGCCAAAACAAAATTTGATATATATTTTTAAAGATTTTTTTATTTGTGCATACAGAACTGGAGTACAAGCCAGAGGTGCAGAGGTGGTGAGAGGATTCACCAGAGACAGAGTTGGGAGCAGAACAGGCCGACTGATGAAGTACACTCCTGAGGGGAGCAGCGGGTGGGTCAGCAGAGGCCTGCCACACCATGTGGGTCACCTCTGGAGACACAGCAGGAATTGAACTTATGCTGAAGTGACTTTAGCTTCTTAGTGCTGTGCTTTAACCTGCTGCGCCACCAGGGATGGCCCCAAAATTTGATATCTTTTTTTTTTTTTTAAAAGATTTATTTATTTGTGCATACAGAACTGGGGTACAGGTCAGAGGCTTAGGGGCGGCGAGGGGCTTCGCCAGGACAGAGCGGGGGAGCAGAACAGGCAGATCTACGAAGTACACTGCTGAGGGGAGCAGCGGGCGGGTCAGGAGAGGTCTGCCACACCATGTGGTCACCTCCGGGGCAGGCGGGAATCGAACTCATGCGGAAGTAGCTTTAGCTTCTTAGTGCTGTGCTTTAACCCGCTGAGCCACCAGGGAGGGCCAAAATTTGATATCTTTTAAAGAGAAAAACAAAAAAGATCCACTCGAAAAGGTAACGATGACAATGTCTCTCACCCAATAAAGAATTAGACAGAAATATGCAGGCGAATGTGAGCTATAGCTAGGGGAAAAATCAGTCAATAGAAACATATCCAGAAATGACAGATTTTGAAATGAGCAAACAAATATGTAAAGACAGCAATTACAAATATGCTAATACAAAGGACATAAACAATAAAGAAATAGAAGGAAATAGAAACTTTAGTATAAAGAATACAACATCTGAAATACAGAGAAAAAAAAAAGGGAAAACACCCACAACATTGGCTTCAGTGATGTCTTTGGGGACTCTAATACAACAGCAAGGGAAACAAAAGCAAAAATAAACAAGTGGGGTTATATCATGCTAACTGACTTCTGCCCAGTAAAAGAAGCTATCATTAAAACAAGAACCCCCCTCCCCTCAGGCCCTCCCTGGTGGCACAACCTGTTAAAGCATAGCATTATGAAGCTGTCTGCAGCCACTACAGCATGAGTTCGATTCCTGGCCAGGGAGGTGACCCACATGGCGTGGCAGACCTCTCCTCTCTGCCCACTGCTCCCCTCAGGAGTGTATTTCACTCCATCTGCCTGTTCTGCTCCCCACTCTCTCTGGTGAATCCTCTCCCCTTCCCCCAACCCCCACCATACCTCTGGCCTGTACCCCATTTCTTGTATGCATAAATAAATTAATTAATAATAATAAAAAAAAACAAGACCCCCTACTAGATGGGATGGAACCTACAAAGAACACATACAACTCAGTAAGAGGAAAAGAAAATATCCAATCAAAAACAAATGGGCGGAAGATAGAAAATAAGTGAATTAAATCAGATGGAGAAAAGCAAATACCAAATATAAAGAATATACCTATAAAGAAACAAAACAAAGGACCAAGCAAAAATAAATCAAAATAAATCCTGCAAATGTGACTGCAAAATTGAGGCTATCAGAGAAAGAGGATCATAAGTGCAGGGAAAAAGAGTTGAAGGGGCCCAGTGAAGGTGGAGCATTATTTGGTGCTTTGGTGGTGGGTGTGGTGTGTAACATACATTTTAAAAGGTGTGAACATATACAATACTGTAAGCTAAGGTGACCTCATTTTTTAATACAATATCTGAATAAAAAATTGAGTAGATGAAATTTCTGCAGATTAAACACCCTAGACACACCTCACACACCGTTCAAAGGATTTATTGATATGTCTAGAATATAGAAAGAATTCAATAATGAGACAATAAACACAAATATCAGCAAAAGATTTTAACAGTTATCACAGAAGAAGATAGAAAATAGTCAAAACTACATGAAATGATATTCAGCATCATTTAACAGGGAAATGCAGAGTAGGCTCATAACACTTACTACCTTCCTGTTAAACAGCTATGGTTTAAAAGATTGGCAATACTAACAGCTAGCAAAAACGGGAGCAACTGAAACTGTCATCCACTGCTGAAGAGTATGTCAAATCCTATGAACATTTAACAATGTTAATTGAAATAATTTGGCAGTTGTCTGAAACGTCAGCCAACACTTACCCAACAATTCAGCAATTCCATCCCAAAGCCTTTGCCCCAAGAAATGAAAACATATATATCCACACAAAGACTTATACACAAAAGTTTACAATAGTTTTGTTCATAATAGACCTGTACTTATATGTAAAGGAGGGGTTACTCTTTCCAAGTGTACCCCATTCTTTCCACCCCACTGTGCCCCTGCCCCCCTTCCACAACTGTACCTCCTTGCAAGAGTAACCCCTCCTTTACATAT
>NW_004567115.1:12749738-12778017 GCF_000260355.1 Condylura cristata
GGGCCTAACTGAATGGACCTTTAAAACTAAATATTTTTCAGCTAAAAATGGAGATTTCATATGACCCAGCAATCCCACTCCTAGGTATCTACCCAAAAGACACAAAAACACTGATTCAAAAGACACCTACAGCTCCATGTTTATTGCTGCTTTTTATTTATTTATTTTTTTACAATAGGAAAGATATGGAATCAACCCAAATGCCCAAAAGTAGATGATTGGATTAAAAAGATGTGGTACATATACACAATGAAGTATTACTCAGCGATCAAAAAGATAAACTCATGCCTTTTGCAGTGACATGGATGGAGCTGGAAGGGATCATGCTTAGTGAAATAAGCCAGAAAGAAAAATACTGGATGATTTCACTCATAGCAGAAGCATAAAGGACCGGAGGGGGGGGCGGGAAACAATGAGCAACTATATACCAGAGACATTTTACGGAGGTGGAGTGGGGAATGGGATCAAAAATGGGGGTGGGGGGCCACAATACTATAATGATGGCACATGGGTGATTTGGTGATGGGAAGCCAACGGGAATTACAACTGAGATGGAAAAAGGCACACGATGATGTAAAAACAAACTATTATAATAATTTAAAAAATTAAATAGTTATTAGCTGTTTCAAAATGAATTATCATTTTAGGCAGAAGATGGCTTCCTAGGGCTCCTCTCCCTATTTCCCATCCTGGATACATAGTCCTCCCTCCACCTCTCCTCCCAAAATGTACCCCTTTTCCCCTACTCCATGTCTATCGCCACTCCTCCATCCACTTTGTACCCCTTTCCAAGTGTACCCCATTCTTTCCACCCCACTGTGCCCCTGCCCCCCTTCCACAACTGTACCTCCTTGCAAGAGTAACCCCTCCTTTACATATATACCCCCCTACTCCAAGTATACCTCCCTCTGCAAAGTATATCCTGATCCTACCTTCCCTAAATGAACCCCTGTACCCCCTTCTCCAAAAGTAGCCCCTTCCCCAACTCTACTCCAGTATATCCCCAGTGTCCCCATTCAAGTGTCCTCCTTCTCCAAGTGTACCCAAGAGGGCTGCAGCCTTCCTTAGTACCTCTTCATTCTCAAGCAGGCTCAGGCTGAGGGCCTCTGGTGAAGCTTTCAAATTCTCAGCTGCCCCAGGAAGAGGGTGGAACCATATACAAACCCTGGGGGCAAGATATGTTTCCAAACCAAGTTTTTGAAAGTTAGAAAGGTAATAAATGCCTGTGACTTGTACTATGTAAAGCCCCGTTGGGGTGGGGCAGTGCTCAGCAGTGCAATGCATCAGTATTTCCACACCAAGTCACACCTCTGGGTAAAGATGACAAAGAGCTTCAGGTCAATTCAGGTCAACTGAGCTGCCAAAGGAGTTTTGAATGTGTAGTTTTTAGTTAGTAGGAATGTAAATGGTACAACTATTTTTGGAAAGTGCTTAGATTTCCCTTAAAAACCTGAAATTGGAAATACCATCTGACCCAGCAATCCCACTCTTGAGCATCTAGCCAAACAAGATATCATGAAGTCAAAAACTGATATGCCTGCACATTACAGCAGTAAATATTACTTAAATATTGCAGCACTATTTAAAATAGCTGGGATATCGAAATAACCTATGTGCCCACCCCTTGAAGACTGGATTAGATGTGATCTCTCCACACAATGAAATCCTATTGTGCCATCAGGAAAGATGAAATGCAGCCTTGTGCCGCAGAATGGAAGGAATTTGAGGGAACTGTGTTTAGCAAGTCAGAATGACAAAGACAAATATTGGGCATTAGCAGGGGATAAATTGACAAAGTGAAAATAATATGAAAAGTGGCAGATGCAAGTAAATGAAGTGAGGTTTATGGGGAGGCAAAATGGTCAATGGGATGATGGGAAACCAAACGGCACATCAGAATCATCTTAACTATATCTTCAAAACTATCTTGACATTTTGATAAGAATTTCACTAAACTGTGTATCAGTTGGAGAAGAACCAAGCCATCTTTAAATAAGTACATATTTCAAAACCAGTTTTCAGATTGTTTTACCTTTTGAAAGTGCAGGTAAGGGATGGTAGCTTGGTCTGGCTTCTCCTTCTCTTCTTTATAGTGTCTGAGTTATTTCCCAACCTAATCTGGCATAAAGACATTCCTACTGCATTTGAGAGCAAAGTTTGAAAGACAGTTAATAAATAGTCAAGAAATCCTGTGCTCAGCCCAAATTTAAATAATGAAAAAAAAAAAAAAAACCTTTGTTTCACCTGAGTGAGCCCCTTTCACAGTGACCCAGCATCTGCCCATCTGTCGTCTCCTGTGCCTCTAATTTGTCTTCAGCAAACCAGGCCACCTGCCACCTTCCAGCCCCGGCCACCTTGCACCTGCACCGTCCAGATGGTCACCTTTTCTTCAAAGGTGCTGAGCCTCCCTTTAATCTCCCCGACATCCCAGTCTGTGTGTGTTAATCACAGTCACTGCAGCTTCCTCCTTGAAAGAAAGACGATAGGGACTAATTATCCAAGGGCCACTCACAGCCTCCTCTGAACTCTCATCCGTATGGGATCACAGAAATCTCTTGGTGACTTGCAGGGAGAGTTCCTGGAGGTCACCTCTCCAGATAGCTCCTGCTGCTTTCCAGTGCCATGAGCTGATTTTGCTGCCCTGCTCACTTTACTCAGAGCCCTCTCTTCTAAAGCCACATGATTCCTTCAGCCCTCCCTCCAGCTCCCTTAGCAGGTGGGGAGATTGCTTGAGAAGAGTTGGGTATAAACGCTCGCTCATATTTCTGTGGTTTATCACCCAGAGGTTGGCCACCTGGAGCACCACCCCTCCAGCCATGGGAGGTAATAGCTCCCTTCCATCTGCCGGTGGGATCTTTCAGTGGCTTGGGGCCTTTTCCTTTCTCCTGGCAAGTTTGCTCGAGTTTTCTTCCCCCACTGAATTTCACATCGCTCGCTTCTGAGTGTGGTCAGTGGCACATTCACCCAGATGTGACACAGCCCCCTTTCTCGGCTCATCTCCAAACACCTGTCATGTCAGTTGCTGCTGGCCACGCACCTGCCCTAGAGTCAGGTCAGGCCACTCCACAGCTTAAAAGAGCCCCAATCCTTTGACCTCTTCAAAGAGGTTTTGACCTCTAAAGGCCCAGCCCTGCTTCTCCTCACACCCTTCCTTTCTCCCTGGCCTCTTTCCACCTCCCTCTCAAAATTCTGTTGCTGTGAATTTGCAGAATCTAATTTTTTTTTTTTTTAGTCTTACTGAAACAGACTAGGCTGAATTGGGTCAGAGTCATACGGGGAATGTCCTATACCTTGAGCCCCCGCAGGGCACCAGACCAGGCTTCAATAGAAAGGGACCCTGTGGACTATGTGTGGTCAGTCTGCGGGGAGGTGGGGGGAGGGGCGGTCCCTATGTTCTGAATATGCTAGATCTGGGTGTATTTGCCTTCCCATGTCCCCCTGTGTCCTGATAGGGTTTCTAGCTGCAATAAATCATAACTAACAAAACCTGAGGGGCCACTCTCTGCTGGGCAGTGTTCCACAGTCTTAGCACAATCTTGACAGAGTTCCTGAGTTATCATCACCCCTGTTCACACACAGAAAGCCTGAGGTACAGAGAAGATGAGTAACTGTTCCACGTACCCAGTATCTGGGGTCTCTGGTTTAGGGATCCCTTTCTATGTCTCCCTTGGTGTGAGTGTTACATAGTTGTGTGTGTCCATGTTGGTGTGTGAGTGTGTGTCTTTTCAGCCCCAGAAACAACCTTGTGTCCTCATCCAGATCCTTTGCTCACCTCAGGGTCCTTCTCTCATGCCCTGGTCCTGGGTAGATTTAGTGCCCGAAGTGAAAGTTTTCAGCATGTGGTCCAGAGCATGAAGGGGGAGGGGCATGTCTGTGCCTGCGTTTAACATGATTTATCTGGGCAATTTATCTGCTATTTCAATAGGACCAGTGTTCCATGCCTTGTGTGAGCACTTCAGTAAGAACCAAGGAGAGCTAGCCTTAAGTGACCACATTTGGGCTCTTCTCTCCCATGAAGATACTAGAGGCAGCCTGGTCCCCTTGAGTAGATCAAGAGAGATGGGTTTCTGCTATTATGCAAGAGACTTCTCTAAGTAGCAAATGACCAGTGACACTATTGCAAGGCACTAATGGCAGATGGAGTGTCTCCTTTTCAGTGTGCAGGTAAAAAGCTCCCTCTCTTAGGTGATTTGTACGCTTTCCTGCTTCTCCCAAATACAGAAGGGTGACTCCGCCTTCCACTGTGCTAATGTCTTACAACTACATCTCTACTCACTGAACAACTGTATAAAAGCAACAATTGTCCCCTAGTTACACGGGAGAGCATGAGGCTCAGAGAGTTTTAATGACTTGCCCAGGGCCACATAGCTAACAACAGATCCTGAATGTAAGTCCAGCCTTCTGGCTGCAAAGCCTGGACTCCTGCGATACTGAGTGTGTGTGAGCTACTTGATTACATACTTGGAATTTTTCCAGTTCCTTGAGCAAGGTGCCATCTCACAGTGAAGAGACTGCTTTGTTTCTGTGACCCCAGGGTGCACTGACTGGGAGGAGAGACTCAGGAGCTTCCATCTGTGCCTGGCCTATCCATTAAAGAAGTATAAGGCTGCCCTCCAGCCTCTGCTACTCTTCATCCTAGACGTTCCCAACACGCTAATGCAAGCCTTGCTTAATCTATCAAACAATCAGAGAAACTGAAACATCTGCCCCAGAAGCCCTGTGTGCCCTCCAGCCGGAGGACACCTAGAAGCCCTCCTCTCAGAGCAAAACTGAGCTAGTTCTGAGCCTCTGTCTGACTGACAGGCTCTTGGGGTTATTCAGCTGTGACCCCTCCACTGCTGGGGGGAGGAGGTGTCGGAACACTGCATAAGCAGAACTTCACAATTGCCAGTCCTGCTTCCCTGCCCAAGAAGTGTTTTTAGGACAAAGCCCAGGCTCCTCGGCTCAGCTTCCCAGGCCCTCTTTGCCTCATGGCCGCCCCTCCTGTCCCCTCTCTCAGGCCACACTGCCCACTATTTCCAGGAGTGGCTAAGTTCTGTACTTTTCTGTTCCTTCTGTTTGGAACATTCTTGTCACCATTTGTCTCATCATAAGCGTGCTGTCCTCAAAAAATAAATCCCCCCTGGCCCTTCAGGTCTGGCCAAAATCCCTGTTAAATGCATTCAGGCCCACCCCCCTGGACTATTTAATCATAGTTGAAGTTGTAGGTAATTATTTGTGATCATTTAGTGACCTGCCACCCATCTAAAGGGTATGAGGGAGAGAACATTTGTGTCTCATTCCACACTGCCTGACATGCAGTATTTGTTCAGTAAATATTGGAAAGATGGATTAAGACATGATGGAAAAGGGCCCTCCCTGGTGGCGCAACGGGTTAGGATGCAGCACTGCAAGCTGGCCGCAGCCGCTTCTGTGCCAGTTCCATCCCCGGCCCCGGAGGTGACCCACAAAGCGCAGCAGACCTCTCCTGACCCGCCCGCTGCTCCCCTCAGCAGTGTACTTCGTCCATCTGCCTGTTCTACTCCCTTCTCTGTCTCTGGTGAAGCCTCTCACCACCCCTACACCTCTGGCTTGTACCCCAGGTCTGTATGCATAAATAAATAAATCTTAAAAAAAAAAAAGACATGATGGAAAAATAGAAAGAAGGAGGAAGGGAGGAGAGAAGAATTATTGACCATGAAATCCCACATGTCTGTCCTTTGGCGCGCTGATACATTTTGACACAGAAGCATCAATTGTCAACCAGTCCTTGCTTTGAGGGCACCAGGGAGAAAACATTATCAGAACAAGGTAGTAAGAGAAAGGAGCTGCATTCCCGGGAATCTTATGGGCCCTGACTCATCCTCTAGACACGTCAGAGCTGTTGTGCTCCGTCAAAGTGCTCATCACTCAGGGGCTGACTACTCCATACTCTGCCATGCCAGATGACTCAGCCTACACTCCAGCCAGACTTCCCGCCGTCTCCTGCTGCCCGTCATGTCAACTTGGTGCTCAGACCCTGGCACTGCATGAGCTGAGGTTGAGGTCACCGTCTCCCCCAACTGCCATTTATTAACCACCACTGTCTCACTCACAGGTGGAGGCGGGGAGGAGGGTGTCTTGTCCTTTGGTCTCCTTCACCTAAGGACAGTTAATTTGCACCTGTTTCTGAAAGGAGGTCACTTAGACTGGAGAGGGACCAGGAAGAGGGGGGAGGAACTGAAGACTAGCTATCTGTTCTAACAGTCCTGCCTCTCTTCTAGAAGCTAGGTACCATGTCCCTGCTGGTGACTGGGTTTGGGGGAGGCAAGCAAGGCAGACCTACTCCTCCATATGAGTGTCCTCACCATGAGTTTCCTTGCCCCAGGGACTCTTGGAATAACTGGGAGAGAGTGTGAGAAAGGCCAGGATGAGGCAGCCTGTCTGAGGCTGCAGGCGGTGAATCGCCTGCTTGCTCATGGCTGTGCCTGAACAGGCTGTCTGCACACCCAGACGGGTCTTAACCACCAGCCTACGAAGAAGGAGGCCTGACTGCAGTTCAGCAGAGGCGGGACGTGACCACAGGCCTCAGGTCAGGGATGCTCACAAACCCAGTGGCCTGTTTTTGTACCTCAGACCTCTCTGAAAGGAAAGACCTTCAGAGACACAGCTGACTCTTCCCAGAATGCTGCTTGCAGGCACCTGGCAATAGAAGGCTGTTTCCTCCCGGGCCAGTAGCTGGCCAGGTACAGTGCAGTACAATTGACCTGTAACCTGCTGGACCTCTGAGGATGCTCCTACAGTCCTTAGCCACCCACAAGCTGATTGACCCAAGTTGTCCCCAGAGCGTCTTGTGAGACTGTCTGCTGCACGTGGATAACACTTAGAGCAATGTTGATCAATGTTGATCTAGGCTTCTCCCATTATTTTCAATATGGGGCAACTCAAGCCTGGCTCATACTGATGTTGAAAGGCTGAGTTGAAACAAAAGGTAGAGTTTCTGATCCAAAGGTGGGGGGTCTTCCCAAGAAGTCCCTGAAGGTGGGCCTCTGTCTCCTCACCTCACATGGCCTGTAGTGCCAGCCCTGATCCTTGCTCAAGGATGTTGCCCCCACTTGAGAGTGGGGATTCTACTAAAAGAAAGAACAGGCAAAACAGAAGCCTTATCATAAAAGAAGGTTGCTTTAGGCTCTTCTTCCCCAGAAAAGGCAAGTTGTGTCTTTAAAACCCCAAGCAAAACTATTCAAGGACATCCATAACCTTGAAGCCTTGACAAACTAGACAAGCAATTCACAACTGACTGGTTATGAATAACCTGGAATTAGTCATGATTCACAGGGTTTGCACACATATTTAGAAGTGAAAAAATCACATGGATTTCTTAAATTTTCTTTCCTTATTTTTTATATAAAAAGCTTTTTTCCTTTTGGTTTTACTCTATATTTTGGCATTTAAAAGTTTGGCGAATAAGATAAATTAATGATCATAACTTCATTATTGCAAATATATTTGGGAGAGAGGCTTGATTCTGGATAATTAGTGTCTTTTCCAAGAATCTCTTAATTTCTAAATCAACCACTCCCAGTCTCAGGCCTCTCTATTGGCACAAGAGGCTAAGTCTCAGCACCATGAAGCTAACCACAGCCACTGCAGCACAAGTTCGATTCCTGGTCTGGGAGATGACCCACATGACGCAGCTGACCTCTCCAGTCTCCCTGCTACTCCCCTCAACAGTGTATTTCAGTGCACCTGCCTGTTCTGCTCTCTCCTCCGTCTCTGGTGAATCCTCTCACACAGCCCTACCTCTGGACTACACCCCAGTTTGTATGAATAAATAAATACATTAAAAAAAAAATTCAGTCCCATGAAGTAGGGAGAGGACAAGGCCTCAGTGAATAAGCAATACCCGAAATACTTCACCTTCACCTTAAAAAGCAACCAGGGACAGTGAGATGGGACCTTGAAGCAAGCCAGCCAATGATGAGTGATGAGGGAGGGCAGATAGCAATTTTAGAGGGAGGGAAGGGACCTACAACAGGACACTGAGGTCCTGCTAGTGAGGCTATAAGTGGCCAAGAGTGGTCACCTGCTCTTTTTCAAACACTTGCTAAGCCTCTGAGGGAAGCAGCCCTTTCCCTTCCCTTTTCTGGTTACTCTCTCTGTCAGGCCATTGCACAGGACAGAATATGGAGCTGAAGTCAAAGTAATTTGGCGATCCTTGCTCTCTAGAGCAAAAGAGAGTGGCTTTTCCTGCTGTCTTTCAAGACCACTTTCCTGCCTATGGACCTGCCAGTTCTGCTTCCCCCAGGGGGGCAGTGACCTTGTCTGTGCCTGGTGCCTAAGGCCCATGGCCACAACTGCTCCCCATACAGTATGAAGAGGTTGTCCTTGTGGGAGTGCTCACAGGGGACATGTTGCCTGAGGACCATGGCTCTCCCCCCACCTCGCTGGCACAGCCATGGACAACTGCCCACTTGTCCTCGTCTTGACCCTTCTCATGAGTCTTGGTTTTGCTGAGTTTCAGAATTTGCTGACCAGAACAAAAGACTGTAGGTCCCAGGACAATGCCACCTGTTCTGGGCTACACCCCAATCCTCAAGGCCTTACTAAAAGGCAGATGTTGCTCTGAACCTGGCTTTCCCACCTTCTATTTGACCACAGGACAAAGACCCCAAGCCAGGTGAATGGACTTCATTTTCAACGTGACAGATTAAGCATGAGTCGACAACCCTCACGCACAATCAGCTCAGTTCCAAATCTACCTCCCTGCCCCTGACCAAGAGGCTTTCTTGAGGTGACTAGATGCTACCCCAGATTGAAGTAGCAGACCTTCTAGGAACTGGGGCTTGAAGTACAGGACATGTCAGTGAGGCTGAAGCTTGGCAGCTAGGAAAAGCTGTGGGGTGTAGGGAAGGGACCCTATACAGAGGCATCTCGTGGCTGTGAGACACAGGAGAAAGTTACCAGGTGTTCACATGACTGGAGCATGGTTATATTGGAGAGTGGCTAGGAGTTGAAAGAAGGGCACATCTGATGGAGCAAAGGACCTCGAAGGTAAGGTTAAAGAGGTATAGATTTTCTTTCAGGAAATGGGCCATGACCTTACAACTTCCCTCTCCTCCCTTCTTTGTATCCCATCCTCTGCAGAAGTCAGGTATAACAAGAACTCATTTCATAGCAAAGAAGCACATTGATGGCCCATGCCCATGGATTTCACTGGACACAATCCATGTCCCGTCACCCACAACTACCTGGCTGGTAGAACAGTAGAATGGCCAGCTGAAGGCCAGTTACTGCCAGCTGGGATATAACATTCTGAATGATAGGGTTTTATCCTACAGGATGTAGATGTGCTTTGACTCAGCACCCAATACGTATATGGTACTGATTTCCCATAGTTCAGAGACATGGGTGTGGGAATCAAGGGGCAGAGTGGGAATGACTTCCCTTTTGGAAAAAAAAAAGAAAAGATGTATACATAGAAAACTGGGATATAGGGCCAGCGGTATTGGGGGTGGGCAGTAAGAGGATTCACCAGAGACAGAGTGGGGAGAAGAACATGAATATCTATGGAAATACACTGCTGAGGGGTGGGCAGCAGGAAAGACAGGAGAGGTCTGCTGCACCATGTGGGTCGGCAACCTGACCTGGGATCAAACTCAGCCCTTTGCAGTGGTAGCACTGAGACTTAACCCCTAGGCCATTGGGTAAGCCAGGAGTGACTTCTCTTACTATTAATGTCCTCTCAGAAATTTTACTTCACGTTCCACCAACTGAAAGCTTAGGTCTGGATCTGGAAGACTGGTCAATCTGGAAGTCAGGGTTAGCCATTTGGAGACCCTCATGTCACTGAGTGAGTAGGTAGACAGGGGGCTATTCTACCTAGTGGGAATGACAGTCCAACTACCGTGGAGTAAGTAGGTTTTGCTACCCTGAGGTGGGAAGGAGAAGGATGTTCTGGCTGTCTTACCGCATATCTGTGGCCAATAGTTAAAGTTAATGGAAAATTTCAGTAACTAAAAAAACCAGAACTGCTGAGGATCATACCAATGTGGAAGTTTGGGTCAGGCCA
The DNA here is from genome assembly GCF_000260355.1 of Condylura cristata. Lineage (NCBI taxonomy): Eukaryota > Metazoa > Chordata > Mammalia > Eulipotyphla > Talpidae > Condylura > Condylura cristata. Next base: position 12,759,769 of record NW_004567115.1, read on the forward strand.
GCAGGACAAGAGCACAGCCATCTGTAAACATGGGATGGGCCAGGGAAGGAGGTAATAACTGTCAACTATAGCCTCATGACCTGCTACATGAGTGGTGACCACAGAAGCTATGCCTCTGTGTGTGTGTGTGTGTGTTCTTTCCATTGTATTTTATGTAAGGATTGTTATTGGTAATTACCTGGAGAATTTGGTTTGAAAATAATCAGGTGGAACTATGCCTGACTTAGAGAAATAACCAAACCCCCTAGAGATAGATCCTATGACTACTGCCCAAAGATAAATCCCAATACTGTTGGGAATGTTGGTCTTTGTTTCGTTCTGGCAGTGAGTGAGAGCATCTTTGTTTTTATGAAGGATAATTGCATCTTGACATAGAGAAGTCTAGAGCTATGACTGTCCTATGGCAGTCACAGTCTTTTTAGAGGATGTATATCGATGTTGAGTCATCAAAGGGAGAGCCTGAGGTGGTCATTAAGTAATTTTCTCTCAGCCCCTAATCCATCTCCCCATATTCTGCTCTCTGGTGCTGGGATTAGGACTCTGCAAATTTATTTCTCTTAACAAACTTGTTCTCCTGTCAGATTCCACCGATAGGCAGTATAGTAGGACTTACTCCTTTCTCTTTGCTTCCTGCCTCAGACAGGGCCCTTCACCCACACAACAGCTTTGGATGCTAGATTCCATTTTCTTTAGAACCCCCTAGAATCAGCTTCAGTGTGACCTCCTTCAGAGGTCTGAGAAGTCCCTAGCAGGATCCCCTCTTCAGAGGTCTGCTTCTTTGCTGCACATAAAGGTTCTGAAGTTTAGAACTGTATCGGCTTACATTGTTGAGAAACAATTTGGCATTCATTTTTATGCATCTTGTAGTAGTTTGTTCAGGACTATTTTTTTTTAAAGTTTATATAGCAGGGCCCTCCCTGGTGGTGCAATGGGTTAGGACACAGCATTGCAAGCTAGCGGCAGCTGCTTCAGTGCAAGTTCAAGTCCTGGCCAAGGAGGTGACCCACATGGCATGACAGACCTCTCCTGAGCTGCCCACTGCTCCCCTCAGCAGTGTACTTCATCAATCTGCCTGTTCTGCTCCCCACTCTGCGCCTGGTGAATCCTTTCATTGCCCCTGCTCCTCTGGTCTGTACCCCAATTCTATATGCATAACTAAATAAATCTTTTTTAAAAAAAGTTTATATAGCAAATAACCTTGGAAGGTATCGATACCACTCTCTTGGGGGCACAGGGCCATTCTCTGCCCACACTAAGAGATAGTTGTTCCCTGTGGATTAAAGTTTGAGCAGTTTATGAGTGATTTCTGTTTTGCCTTGACCACTCCCCCCCAACACTAATGATGTTGATGTCTTAACCCCCAGTGCCTCAAAATGTGACTGTACTTGGAGATAAGGCTTTTAAAAGAGGAAACAAAGTTAAGGTGAGATGATTAGGGTGTAACCTAATCCAGTATGACTGGCCTTCTTATAAGATGAGAACATTCGGACTCACACACAGAGAAAGGATTGTGGAAAGTCACGGGGAGAAGACAGCCATCTGTACACCAAGGAGCGAGGTCCCAATCCAAACCAGTCTGCCAACACTTCGATCTTGGAATTCTAGCTTTCAGAACTATAAGAAAATAAATTTTGATTGTTAAAATACCCCATGAAAAATTTATATTGCAGGTTTGCTAGCAACCTCCTTATAGATCGGACTTTTCCAAGTTCAGGGTTCCTTAGTTATGGCACTGATTAACTATGTGTTTAGCACAATTTGTAGATTCCTCCCCTCCCCCTGCACTGCCCACATGGGACTTGGGGACAAGAGCTACTGATTGCACACCTGAAGCCCACATGCCTGTAATGCTATGAGTGACAGACTGTCCTTATCCACTTGAGCTCGTTGTCCCCTTGCCAGACAAACCTGCAGATGTGTGATCAGCCGCCCTAGCTGCTGCCATCATAAATCCCAAGAACCACTGACCCCTTGACATTACCTGTGAATTCTCTCATATTGCCTGTTTGCTTTTGTCAGCCTTCCCCCAACTGTGGTAGCAAGTCCCTCTGTTAAATCCTCTCTGTTGAAATACCCAGTGTGTTTTCCCCTTTCCCAGCTGCACCCTGCCTGGCATACCAGGCCTAAGCTCTATGTTGGCACACAAGGCTGTCTACCCACCTGCCCCCATGAAGTCAACTGAGGGCATGGGGCCAGCATGAGCCCAGGCTCAGTGGCACACTGCAGCCTCATGGAGCTGAGGCAGCAGAACCCTGACCTGAGAGCCTTGTGCTCTCTGAGCACTGTCAGGAAAGGAACAGTCCTGCAGTGACAAGATTGGCATTTTCCTGTTGGGGATGGCTATCCAGTCAGTGTCTACTAAGCCACTGAATGTAGACTGTTCAAGCATTTAAAAAAAATAAAATAGAGAGGACCCTCCCTGGTGGCACGCAGATTAAAGCACAGCACTAAGAAACTAAGCCACTCGCGCATGAGTTCGATGCCCGCTCCGGAGGTGACCACATGGCATGGCAGACCTCTCCTGACCTGCCTGCTGCTCCCCTCAGCAGTGTAGTTTGTCAGTCAGCCTGTTCTGTCTCTGGTGAATCCTCCCCACTCTGTCTCTGGTGAATCCTCTTACTGTCCCTGCACCTCTGGCCTGTACCCCAATTCTGTATGCATAAATAAAATAGAGAACAAAATCACATAAAGTAGAAAATAATAAAGATCACTGCTCAAAGGGAATATAAATTAAACAGAGAGTGAGTGATTATACTACACTGGATTGCTCTATAAAATGCCTTTGTTTATTACAGGTTCTGGTCAAAGAGTTTAAAGATCTTACTTCATTTATTATCTTTTCATTTTTGGAAATGTGGGAAGGTCCCAACTGAATGTAAGCTTATTTTATTTTATTGGTCAAATAAGCCTGCCCTGAGCAGCTGTGACGGTTGGAGACTCAGGGGTGGTGTGTGACTCTGTGGCGTTAACAGCAGGGCTGGATGGCAGCCAATATAGGAGACGCTATGGAAAAGAAGGGGGTGGGGGACCTGTAAGCCACCGAGAGAGGGGCTGGGTGTTTCACTTGGCCATTCGGATGCCATCTTCCTGATACTTTGACAGAGATATCCAAGTGAAAACCCCTCTTAAAATGAATCAATGTGCAAAACAGACTCTTCTTACAACTTTGCTTTGGTCCTAACTTTCCCCCCACCCAAATAATGAAGCTCGGGAATAGGATAGGAATCACTGTGTACTTGGTCTTTTTTTTTAGTCTGAAATTTAATGGCTGGGTTTTCGGCTGAGTCAAAACGTCCCCGCATCAAAACAACGGTGTGTAAAACAGCTGCCGCCGCCGCTGTCAAAATGGCTGCAGGAAAATTCCATGGGCCTACCCTGTGGGAGCCCCTAACACAAACTCTCACTTCTCCACTCTGCCAATTTGAGGTCAGTATGGCTTAAAAGGGTGGCATTTGTGTCAGTCAGTCCTGGCCTCCCAGGCGAGAGCTAAGTAAACAGGAGTACTGGGGAAGACCGTTTCTTCACGAGGCCCGGTGGTGGATTTTTCCAAGGGAATGAAAGGTGGCCTTTGTATAAGGAGAGGGGAAAGACAGCCTGCTATTTCGGGGCTGCCTGTTCTCCATGACCTCATCACTGTTGACTTTCTCTGTATTTCATCTCTCCTGGAGCTTAGAGAGAAGGCAGTACGGAGACTGGCCAGCAGTGCCACCTTCACTCCAGCGAGGGGCAGGAAAGGCAGTGAAAGTCACTGATGGAGGTCCTCAGGCCAGGAGACAAAGGCTGAAGGAAGACTGGCTGTCCTTAGATCCTGAAACTAAGCCACTCTGCCTAGGACACCGAGTGCCTTGTTTCAAATGCCTACCAGCCAGACCTTAGTTTTCTGGCCTGAATTATTTTTCTCAGGAGGAAGCAACATGGAAATGACACTTGCCCTGTAATTTAGGGACTTCCTGGAAAACCGTAATTAGCCATCACATTATAATTACCCGCCACCACTGTCTTCCATTTGAAACCCTCACTTCCGTGATTTCTATTCTTAAATACCTTCCCTGCCTTAAGAAACAAGACAAAACACTATAAATAGTTTCTTGATGGACATTTTTTCTCCTCCAAGGACATTTGACTATTCCCTGCTACCATCATCTATTTTAATTTTCATACACATGAGATTATTTTTTCCAAGGGGCTGAAAGGAAAGAAGTAAGGAGTTATTTTCCAGGGCTAGCAAAGAATAGAACTGAATGTCATCTTATGACTTGGCCTCTTTTTAAAAATATCTAGAGGGAATTTAGCTTCTCCAGAAAGAGCTCACCTGGTGCAAAAGATCATCCAGATGTTTGATCTTGCGTGAGTCATACCTTTCCTGGTGTTGGCTTTCCACTTGGAGAAATCAGATGAGAATAAATAAGTATTTGCTCAGAAGTTGGAGCTATGACATCAGGTATTTGAGGTGGCACAAGAGCAGAACATTAAGTGACAGTGAAGCAGGCACCGAGAGAATTCTTTCCCTTGGAAGCTTTCCTTTGATCTTTTTGTGCTATATAACAATTTCTTTTGGTGCTGAGGTTCTCATGGCTTCCAGTTTTTCTTCACAGTAGGTTGAAGAGGTCTTGGGTCCAAGCTCTTTATTGACATTAGCAACTGAAAATTGAATGACTTCCTTTTAATTTTTTCTGCTACTTTCTTTTTATTTTAACTGTACCTAATTTTCTATTTATGATAAAAATACAGATTGTTTTGATTTTGTATTAGAAAAACTTTCTGCCTTAACGTTAGGGGAAGGAGGAGGAAGCAAGAGTTGGGTTAGGAAGTATACTTTGAGCAAACCTGGATTAATCTTTGCAGATATTTGAAGAGGCAAAGAAATCGAATACACCTTCAAATGTGAATTAAAGATGATCATTTCAGCATGTACTCTATAAACGAACTCTGACTTATATTGTTTTGCTCTCTATCCAGATACTCTGCAGAAAAAAAAAATGGAGTGTAGATAAAACCTTGGCTACCAGGGAACCAATGTTTCTTCTCCTTTTTTCTTGCTATTTGAAAAGTTATGCTTCTTTTTAAAAATTTCATATACATAGGAATTTCGACACTGCTCACAAGAATGGACTCATGCTATACATTCTGGCTGACATTTTTCTTTATTTATTAAAATAAAAAACTAAGTGGGCCCTCCCTGGTGGCGCAGCGGGTTAAAGCACTGCACTGAGAAGCTAAAGCCACTTCCGCATGAGTTCGATTCCCGCCTGCCCCGGAGGAGACCATATGGTGTGGCAGACCTCTCCTGACCCGCCCGCTGCTCCCCTCAGCAGTGTACTTCGTCTATCTGCCTGTTCTGCTCCCCACTCTGTCTCTGGTGAATCCTCTCACCCTCCGCATCTCTGGCTTGTACCCCAGTTCTATATGAATAAATAAAAAATAAATAAATAAATAAATAAAAAATAAAAAACTAAGTTCTACCATATCTACTGTTGAAGGTCTAATTTATTACATTTAGAACCTACTGATACCTTGTGTCTTCCATGTTATGAACATATAACAGGTATCTTCCAACCATTCCTCAGTGATTTTTACTCTTTGAAAACAATGTTGCTATAAACATATATATACATATCTATAAGCATATATAACCTTTTACATATTATCTAGGTCTAGATATCTTTACACATTATGGCTTAATGCCTAAGGGTAAACTCTGAGGAGTGGAAATGTTGGTCAAAGAACTCATTTTCATTTAAATAGATACCCATAGATTATGTTCCACCCACCAAAAAAGTCAGATTTCCTGAATTTCCTCCAGCAATCGAGGTCCTACCATTAAAATTTTCAGTGTCAAATGAACAAAAAAGTGAAATTTCATTTTCAGTTAATTGGCATTTCCTTCATGGCTGGTATTTCAAGCATCTTTCCTTTTACTCTTTTGTGACCATTCTTATGTCCTACTCATATCTTTTGTCCATTTAAAAAAATATTTTATTTATCAACAACATCTTTTACTTATCAACTTACAAGAGCTCTCAGCATATTATAGATAGTAACCTTTTGGCCACTTTTCAGGCATACTATTCTTTATAAAAATTATGATAGCTATCCAGTTCAAAAAATTCCTGTGGAAATTTAATGTGTTAAGTTTATATATTAATTTTAGAACTGCTAGTTTATGATGTTGCCTTCTCAAACAAGAATATGTCTTGCAATAAGAATTAAGAATTGTCTACAATAGGCCTTGTGCTTTTCATGCCAAATTTATTTTAAGCACCAAATATTTTCTGTCTATATTGAATTTTTTCTTACTTCTGTACCAGATGTTTACTGCTAAAATAAAGAAAAGCTATTTTGATATATATCATGTATCAAGACACTTTCCAAATGACCCTATTCATTCCCGTTGTTTTTGTTTTTGTTTTTCCCTAAAATCTTTTGGAATTTCTGGGTGACCTACATAACCAATAAAAAAAAAATTTTAATTCTAACCTAATATCCTTCTATTACTGCATATGTTAGACCCTCCACAGCAATGCTAGATAACAATGGGAATAGCACTGTTCCTGGCAAATTCCAATTTTTAATTGAAATTATCTCAGTGTTTCACTACTTAAATGAACATTTCCTGTTTGATTTTAGCAAATAATATATTTAAATGTTTAATGTTTAAGCAGACTTAATGTATTTCAAGTTTACGATGAGTTTTTTTGGGGTTTTTTTGGGGTTTTTTTTTTTTGCTTTTTAAAAGATTTACTTATTTTTGCATACAAGAAGAACTGGAGTACAGGCCAGAGGTGCAGTGGGTGAGAGAATTCACCAGAGACAGAATTGGGAGCAGAACAAACAGATTGACTGAAATACACTGTTGAGGGGAGCAGTGGGCAAGGCAGGAAAGCTCTGCTACGCCATGTGGGTCCCCTCCCTGGCTGGGGATCAAATTTTTGCTGCAGTGGCTGTGGGTAGCTTCGCAGTGCTGCACTTTTACTCCATGCGCCACCAGGGAGGCCCTCTAAGATGCTGTCATTTTTTTTTTTCCCCGAAAAGTCTATTGAATTTTACTAGGTCTTTTCAATATTAATATGATCACATATTGTTTCTCTAACATGCTGATGCAAAAAATCATGTTGGTGGAGTTCCTGATGTTTATTCCTAGATAAAAATTTTTTTAGTCAATACATATTATTCTTTTGATATTTTGCTGTACAAATTTGTAACCTTATATATCAGTAATCCATATTTGAAAAATAAGAGATCACTATGTTGTAGGCATTGTCTATCCACAATAATGACCAAGAAGCAAAATCCCTGATGCCATGATGCTTACTTGCTAGCAAGCCATTAAAAAAAAAATCAGTGACTTTTAATAATAAACCATCTCTTTCTTGCTCACAGGTCTGTGGTCATGTGGCTTGTCTTTAATTTTCTAAGATTCAATTTAGACTTTTTATTAAGGACTATCACATATACAGAAAAAGTCACAAATCCTGAGTGAGTAGTCCAAATCATTACATACCCATCACTCAGGTCAAGACAGAGAATATTTTTGCTACTAAATTGTTAATATTTCAAATGTTTGCATTAAAGAGCAAAGTTTGGTACTCAAGTTATACCAGCAAGCAAATAGAACTATGTGTGCATAATTCTTTCACCCCTACCTTTGCCAAGGTTTCAGTGAGGATGGAATGTACCTCATCATCCCGTTGACTCTGGGCCAGTGAAATGTGAACAAATGTAACATTTACCACAGCCAGCCATGCCTTGGCTTGGCTTCTTACAATGCTATCCTGCCCTTGAAAAGACCCCTGGGAGGAAATATGTGCAACAAAACTAACTGCAACCATAGCCTGAAAGCAGGCAATGAAGCCCCACAAAGCCAGAGCTGACCCACAGGCCAGAGATGTGTGTTGAAAATTATTGCACAGATTTCTCGCTGTTATGCAACATTATTGCAGCAAAACTTGACTGATACAATTAGCTTTATTGAGCGAATTGGAAACATTCCATCTTTTTTTCTATGACCTGATTTTCCTTAAAGGTCATCACTAATTCAACCATCAGCCCATGTGTTGTTATTGGAGTGTTTTTTAGTGGTAGACCTTTTGTCTTGTTTCTAATCATTGATGGTAATTGGTCCTTTTCAAGTTTTCTACTTTTTTTTCTAGGGGCAATTTTAGAAATTTACACTTCTAGGGAATCATCCATTTTCCCCAGGTTTTCAAATTTGTTGCTAAAAGGCTTGCATGTAGTAGTCTTGAAATTGTTTTAATCTTATCTGTAGTTGTATTTTTTCATTCCAAATCAGTTTGTTTTTGCCCTTTCTCTATCTTTGGTCTAAGGATTAAGATCAGGTTTATGAGAATTTGTCTACTTCCTTCATCCTTTCAAAGAACCTATTCTGAGATTTGTCCATTGATGTTTTTGTTGTTTCTATTTCATTCATTTTCCACTGTTCTCTTTTTACATTCCCTTTCCCTGAGTACTTTATTCTTTTTAACTATGATCCAGTGTCTAGTTTTTATTTTTGATTCATTTTGATTTTTTAATTTATAAGATATATGTTTATTTCCTTTGTTTTCCATTACTGTTTAGATAGTGCTAGGTAATGTTCTTTTTAACTCAAGATATATAGGTAGATAATAGATAGGAACAGATACAGAGATAGTGATAGAGATTTTTTTTTTTTAATATTTATTTATTTATACAGAACTGCGGTACAGGCTAGAGGTGCAAAGGCAGTGAAAGGATTCACCAGAAACAGAGTGGGGAGCAGAACAGGTGGACTTATGAAGTACACTGCTGAGGGGGAGTAGTTTCAGGAGAGGTCGGCCCAGCCATGTGGATCACCTCCAGGGCTGGGGTCGAACTCATGCTGAAATGGCTTTAGCTTCTTAGTGCTGTGCTTTAACCCACTGCACCACCAGGGAGGGCCACGATAGAGATTTTTTAAAAAATAGAGCATTTTCTTTTCACAGCAATTTTCAATCAAAGGTACAGAGAGCTTCCTTATATCCCAGTGCCCTATACACACAGCCTCCCCTACCTTCAACATCTGGGACTAGAGCACTACATTTGTTACATTCATAGACCTATAGTCCTCCATCACTACCACCCAAACCCATAGTTACATTAGAGTTTACCCTTAGTGTTGTATATCGTTTAGGTTTTGACAAGTGGACTCCACCATTATAATGTCTTACAGAATAGTTTCACTGCCTATGACAATCCTCTTTGCTTTGCCTATTCATCCCTGGTTCCCTTCCAACCACTTAAAGCTACTGATTTTCTTATTGTCTCCATATTTTGCCCTTTCCAGAAAGTTATATAGTTGAAATTACAGTATGTATCTTTTTCAGGTTTTTTTTTTTCACTTACAAATATACTCTCAGTTTCTCTCTCTGTCTTTTTGTAGTTTGATGGTTCATTTCCTTTTAGCACTGAGTAATATTGCAGAATATTCCATTGTCTGACTGTACCACGGTTTATTTTATCCACTTACCTACTGAAGGACATCTAAGTTGCTTCAAGTCTTGGTAATTATGGATAAAGTTGCCTAAGCATCCATGTACAGGTTTTTGTGTGGATATATGTTTTCAAATCATTTGGGTAAATACTAAGGAGTGCAATTACTGGATCATATGGTTAGAGCATGTTTAGATATGTCTGAAACTGCCAAACTGTTTTAAAAAATAGCTGCATAGTGTGTTTTCCTTGACATATTTCATCTCCCAATATTGATTTGGAGGTTAGAAAAAAATTCTAGAATTTTCAAATATGGATTCCTCCAATGATGATATTAGATTATAATTATTTTCTTCCCTACTTTTTCTTATTTTTGCAGGTTTTCATTTTTCTTGTCAATTTGAAAGTTCTCTTTTCCTTTACATTTCTTCCACTCCTGACTCATATATATTTGAGAAACATCTTTTCTTGACTTTTTTCATTAGATGAGATTAGCCTCCAATGTATTTCTTTTTCTTTAACAGAAGACTCACTTGATCAAGCATGATTGATTTCTCTTGCCTCTGGTTTCTAGTACTGGATGGGAAGTCTGTGCCAACATGATACTTTTTTCTTTGTAGGTTATTTGAGATCATTACCTGAGCCTTATGCCATTTAGAATTCAGAAAGAAATCTAGGTATTTTCTTGTCAGTGCAGCCTGAGAAGCAGAAAAGTCCTTTGAGTCTTTCAGACTCAAGTCTTCCTTCAGCTCAGGGCAACATAAGCATAGCTGGTTTAATTGGGCTTTGCTTTATTGCACTTTGCAGATATGGCATTTTTTACAAATTGAGGGTTTATAAGCCTTCAACTCTGCATTGTAAACACAACCTTGCATTGAGCAGTCTATTATACCATTTCTCCAACAGCATATAATCACTTCATTTTTCATTTTATAGCAATAAGGCATTTTTTAATTAAGGCATGGATTGGTTTTTCAGACAGAATGCCCTTGCCCACTTAATAGACACATAACTTTTATGTGCATTGCACAACCAAAAAAAAAAATTGTGTCTTGCTTTATTGTGATATTCACTTTATTACAGTGGTCTGGAACTGAATCTACAAATCTCTGAGGTATGCCTGTATTTTTCTATCATGCTTATTATTTCTTTAATCTATTCCTTTTTCTCCTTCTAGAGAGGTTATTTTATTCAAGTTAGGTCACTAATCTGCCCTTCTGAACTGACCTTTCCCTTAATTTCACCTCTCTGTTTCCTTGTTCGGGTTTTGAAGCTATTTGCTGACTTTGATTTTTCATACTTGGTAATAATCTGGTAATAACCATTTTCTCCTTGAACTCATCAATTAAACTCTTTAGCTGGGAAATCACATTTTTTTTAACTTCACAAAGTCTCTTTGCAGGTATTTTTTTTTTTTCATGTTGTTCTCTGCTTCTTTGAGCAACTCTGTTTTCACTAGACGTGTTCTGTTTGTCCTCTTTGTTGGCTCTCTGAGGCTGTAGGTCCAAGTGGTACAGCACCCTGAGAGATGGACCTTCTAGCTGTGGAAATAGGGGCAGGGTTCTGTCTAGTCAGGCACTGTCTGTGGGCATGCTGCCCAGCCCCTACAAAAGCATCTGGAAGATGCCTCCCTGTCTGTATCTGGGCAGTACCCCCACCTCAGGAACAAGGGAAGTTAGCCCTCTTGGCCAGTTGTCCCTGGCTTCCATCTCTTCTCAGCCCTTGTTTCAATACCCTCCAGGATTTGATAACCATCTGGGGAGGACAACTCCTTCTACTTTCCACGGATCCCTGAAACTGTTGACACACATACATCCATTTGGAAGTGGTAAAAGAATCGCATTCAGGTTACCATGTCCCCAGATTGCCCCTAAAACATCCTTTTAAAATAAGCTTAAGGGCCCTCCCAGGTGGCGCAGCAGGTTAAAGCACTGCACTAAGAGGCTTAGGCCACTTCCACATGAGTTCGATTCCCACCTGCCCCGGAGGAGATCCACATGGCTGGCAGACCTCTCCTGACCCGCCCGCTGCTCCCCTCAGCAGTGTATTTCTCAATCTGCCTGTTCTCTCCCCACTCTGTCTCTGGTGAATCCTCTCACCCTCCGCATCTCTGGCCTGTACCCCAGTTCTGTATGAATAAATAAATAAGTAAATAAGTCTTTAAAATAAGCTTAAGTCTAAAAAGTAACGGAATTTTCAGAAAAATATTAATATTACATGACATGACAGAAACCACAAAGTAGTGTGTGAATGACAGTCTGAGAAATACGCAATGTAAATATATGCATGCATTTATATATAAACACACACATATCTATATAAAAAACATACCTGAGGGTCCTCCCTGGTGGCACAGCGGATTAAAGCACAACACTAAGAAGCTAAAGTCACTTCAGCATGAGTTTGATTCCCAGCCCCGGAGGTGACCCACATGGCACAGCAGCCCTCTCCTGACCCGCCTGCTGCTCCCCTCAGCAGTGTACTTCGTCTACCTGCCTGTTCTGCTCCCCACTCTGTCTCTGGTGAATCCTCTCACCGCCCCTGCACCTCTGGCCTGTACCCGAGTTCTGTATGCATAAATAAATAAATCTTTAAAAATATATATATTAGGCCCTCCCTGGTGGCGCAGCGGGTTAAAGCACAGTACTGAGAATCTGAAGCCACTTCCGCATGAGTTCGATTCCCGCCTGCCCCGGAGGAGACCACATGGCGAGCCAGACCTCTCCTGACCCGCCTGCTGCTCCCCTCAGCAGTGTACTTCGTCGATCTGCCTGTTCTGCTCCCCACTCTGTCTCTGGTAAAGCCTCTCACCGCCCCTGAGCCTCTGCCCTGTACCCCAGTTCTGTATGAATAAATAAATAAATCTTTAAAAATATATATATATTAAAAAAAATAACAACCTAATCTATCATATGTATGCCATATACCCAGACAACCTCAAAGATGAAGTAGATAATTTTAAAAAGCAAGGAAATTATAATGGAATTATAATGTTTTCCACAGAAGGCAAATAAGGAAAAAGGCAAAGTAAGGAAAAGGAACTGAGGCCATCAGAGAAAGTGAGGACAGCATAAGGGACTTCCTTTCACTGGGCACCCCTTCCAGACAAGGGAGTGCCTGAGGAGCTGGGAGCCCAACCTGCCTTGACTACAGGGGGAATTTCTTCTAAAAGAACAAACGCACATGTTTCTTTTGTTGTACAGAGTTTATTATTACTTGTACACAACATCTTGGGAAGCTGGGGAGGGAAGGTCAGTGTGGTGCCTTTTAGAGGCCGTTGGGGTACATGCACCCCTCTTACACACACACACACACCCACCCACACACACACACACACACACACACACACACACACGCAGTCCCACTTCAAGCATTCACATGAGCAGTTTCACCAGCTGCCACCAGATCTCCAACAACAAAGAGCCCGCTCAGGGGGCAGGGCAGCTCTGCTTCCACTTTTACTGGACTTGCTCAGCCGCCTGGTGTCTTCTAGGTTTAAAGTGACTCTCCTGAAGACTGACACCCCACTTAACTGATTGGGGGTTGTGGGGCATTGGTTCTTACAAAGGTGCCGCTCTAACTTCAAGAAATACTCAGCTCTGAGGGCATGAGAAAAAGGACTGTTGCAGGTGTGCCTCGCGGGGCTCACTTCGAGAAGGATGGGCCATCACCTGGAGGGGACCGACATGGTGTGGAAGCGGTGGGCTGAAGCAGAGTGGGGGAAGTGGGCTCTCGGGGAAAGGCTGGGCCCCTCTGAATGGCTAGCGGCTGAGCATCAACCAGGCTGCCGCCCAATTTGCCCCGGACCTCAGGAGTCCGGGGGTGGGGGGTGTAGGAGGGCACTGGGGTGGCCGAGGCCGAGGCCACCCCGCTGGCGCTGCACAATGGTCTTCTTGCCCAGGCTGGCGCGTGGCCGAGCCCGGGGGTTTCAGCCGGCTAGGAGAATCCGGTTATTGTTCGCCGAGCGGAGCTGCAGCAGCCGGCACTCCATTCACTCGACCGCCTGGCGTCCGGCGCTGGGCGGTGCGTCTCCCCGGTGCACCTGCCGGCACCCCTCCCCTCCCCGCCTGCCATCTGTCGTCTGCACGCATTGTAAGCAGCGCGCCTGGCGTCCTGGATGACACCCAACGGGACGCAGGGCTTAGGGCCGAGCAGAGGCAAACAAGGAGGGTTTATTTCCAATCCCGTTCGGAGGTGACCTTGAACAAAAGAGCCAAACCCTAGAGCATCCGCCTGCTCCCCCGCGCGCCCTTCAGCCTCGGGAGCCAAATTGTTGGGGGAAGAGCGGAAACTTCAGGTCTGCAATCTGAGCCGTAGTGTTGGGCATTTCTGGGACGTTTACTGAACCACAGAGTAACCTGTCAGCGGGCAGATTCCGCAGCAAGCCTCCCTGAAAAGCCCTGGGGATCCGTTTCAAATGCAGATGCTGGTTTTGTCCGCAAGTCTGATCCTTAGAGAATTACCGGATTGCCAGTTGTCTGGGTCTTGTGGGACACTGGATTGAAAGGAGAATGTCTCTTTTCTTAAACCGCAAAGGCAACTTTTTTCATGTTCTACCTATCAGCAGCTACAGCAGCAGTCTTTTCTTCACCTATACTTGTTTATTATCTCACACCTTCTTTTAGCTTGCTGGAAGTTTCCAATACTTTGCTATAATCCGAACCAAATGAGTGCAATCTCATAAAAAAAAAAATGGGTGGTCATTGTTTAACTGTGGTGAGTGTGCCTTCCCAACTACCATTTTGTCACCCAAAGATTCCAGTCTAGTCTCCTTTTTGGACACCCATCCCAGCCTTAAGAAGCCCATCCTTCTTAAGGGCACTGAAGCCTACCCCAGGACCTCAGCACACAAGTCTTTTCAGAAATAGGAAACTGAAGGCCAGAGCTGGTAGGATCTGCCCACAGACATGGACATTCTCGCTCTGGACAATAACATAAAGCACCCACACTCAGGTTGGGCTGCTCTACCTGGCAGGCATACATGTGAGAAGAGGGGTATGGGCACTGGGGAGAAAGATTTGGTACTCGCCTCTCCAGGATGGCACCACAGGAGGGTTCTCTAGTTAGTTGTCCTGCTCCTCTCTTCACTCTACAGCCAGGGACATAGGCGTGCTGGTACCCACCATTCCAGACACTGGGGAAGGAGGTTTCCACAACAGGAATTGCACCCCCAGCACTGTGGGGTTTCCCTGTAGAACTTTTAGTGCTTCTAACCCACAATCTTCCATCCAAAAAAAAAAAAAAAAAACTTAGTGGGGGAGGAATCAGAACAGGGGATGGGCCAGCCTTGCACTGATACCACATGTTGGGGGAAGGGAGAGGACCTCTCCCTGGAATGAAGCAGGAAGGGCTGGGCAGAGGTGGGCTTCTCTGAATCCTGTTTGCTAACACCTCAACTCACAGAGGGTCTTTCTTTGGTGTGTTAATATTATCAGTTATTCCTTGGTTCTGTGTGTGTGTGTGTGTGTGTGTGTGTGTGTGTGTGTGTGTAGGTAACACACACTGCACAGAATTCAAAAGGAACAAATAGTTATTCAAATGAACAAATCCCCTTCCACCCAGTTCTCAGAATGCCAGTGTTTGGATTTCTGTTCCTGCTTGGCTCCAAGAAGACCTAAGCTTCCGTGTTGGCGGCTGGGCTCCTGTTGCCTCCAGCTGTGGGGCTGTGTGCAAGACTCTCTCCTCTCTGAACTTGGCTGCCTTCTCAGTAAGACAAAGTTAACATCCACCACATGAGGTGGTTAGGACAAAGTGAGCATGTGTAAAAAGCGTCCTATCCCTTCACCTTGGGCCCCACAACTTTGGATTGAAGATTTTAAATAAGAAAAGGAAAGGTTTTGTAGGGGAAATGTAATGGGCTGTTAACAGTGTGGGAGAGAGCCAGAGTGAAGATCAGATGGGAGCATCAGGCTGGAGAAAAACGTATCTGTCAGGCTATACAGCAAAGCACCCCCCAAATATCTCTGACAACAAATGTCCCTTTCTTGCTCAGCAATAGTAGCCCAGCTGCAGCATTCCAGAGGTTGTGGATTTGTGGGATGGCAGGGCAGGTTCTGTTATAGGTGTCTTGTTCTGGGGCTAGACTGAGGGGCCCACACTCTGAGGTGATGCTCTTCTGGTGAGGGCAGAAGCATAAAGGGCTAAGCTTAATGATGTGGACATGATATCCAGTAACGTTTCATTGGCCAACAATAAATCCCATGGCTCAAAGTCAAGAGCTTAATGTTCACTCTACCCACCACGACATAGCAGCAAACCAAAAACAGATGACTGGATCGAAAACATGTGGTATATAGACACCGTGGAATGCTATTCAGCAATCAAAATAGATAAACTCATGCCATTCATAGCAACATGGATGGTGCTGGAAGGGATTGTGCTGAGTGAAATAAGCCAGAAGGAAAGGAAAAAATATCGAATGATTTCACTTATTGAAGGAATGTAGGGAAACCAAACAAAGGAACAGGGAAGAAAATTACAAAAAAAAAAAAAAAAAAAAAGACAAAGACACAATGAAATAGAAAGACATCAAATAAAAATGGACTGGGAGAATTAACATCAGGTGAATGATTAGGCAGAAGAGGGATCAAAACGGGGAGAGAAGAACACAAGAGACTATGATGATGGTTCACAGGTGTCTTGATGCTGGTAATTTTATGGAGAAAACATCTGAGAGGAGAATGAACAATAATGAAAAAAATATTGCAATAAAAACATGGAAAAAAGAGAAATAATGGCAAAGAATCGGGAGCATCATTACTGTCTCTCCTCTCTACAGTCTCTCCCTAGATAAGACCCATCCCATCGCCTTAAATACCACCCATTTGCTAGGTTCTAGTTCACAGCTGTCTTCAAAATTCTAAATGCCTCTGAGTTCCCACAGCCCTCTCTCCAGTAACCCCTTTTTCAGGTGTCACACACTTCTCCAAGTGGAACTCCCTGTCCTCACCCCAATCCTGGCACCAGCAGTGGCTCCTCCTACCCTCTGCTCATCCCAGAGGCAAACGATCGCCTCTCACCCACTTTCTCCACACATACTCCAGTGTCATTAGTTCCATAAACCCTTAAATCGCTCAGCCTATGCTGCTACTGTTGTCTTGGCCCAGAATACATCCAACCCATTAACACAATCTGCTTCCAAAATGTGGCCCTCCTGGTCCCGAACCTTGAGCATCTCTCATCGGGATGAAGCCTGGCTTCATAACTGCTTACCCTGCTTCTGCCTTGTTTCTCTTTACTGTTGTCTCAACACAGCAAACAAAGGGATAACCACAAGTTGTGGAGCAGATCATGTCACTCCTCTGCTTCAAACCTCTGATAGTGCCCAATCCGGAGAAAAGCCAAAGTCCTGAAAATGTTCTACAACGTTCCACATGACCTCCTCTCACTCCCTTGACCCTGTCTCTTCACTCCCTGACACTCTGGCCTCACACATTCTGCTCCATTCACACTGCCTCCCTTTGTGCTCTGCATACACCCTCAGAAGTAAGCTGACCTCAGCACCTTTGCCTTTGCTGGCCCCTCTACCTGGGATGTTGTTCCCCAAAACATCACACTGCTAGTCCCCTTGCTTCATCTTCCCAGGAAAACGTTCATGAGCTCACTCATCCAGAGCATCACCCTTACCCAAACTTTCAGATCTTTTCATTATCACTTTCAAGCCAAAAATGTATATTTACTAGTTTGCTTTGCTTATTTTCCAGCTCCCAGTGGGAATAATGTATGCTCTGCATGGGATGACCATCCCAGTTTGCCCAGTACTGCCTTTACTCAAGCACTGAATGTCCAGGAAATTCCTGGAAAATTAAGAGGTTAGTTGACAAAAATGGGCAGGACTTTATCCTGTTCACTCCTCTGTGTTATTGTTGGTGCTTATTACGAGCCTGGTACCCAATAAATCGTGGCTGAACCACCAGAGTGATCCTCTGAAAAAGTTAAACCAGGTCATAACTCTTCAGCGATAAAAACTTTGCTATGGTTCCAC
Organism: Condylura cristata; assembly: GCF_000260355.1. Lineage (NCBI taxonomy): Eukaryota > Metazoa > Chordata > Mammalia > Eulipotyphla > Talpidae > Condylura > Condylura cristata. The sequence goes on from NW_004567115.1 coordinate 12,777,200, forward strand.
ATTGCACTTGAAACAAAATCTAAACCCCTTCCCATGACCACAAAGCTTGCTTCTGCTGGCCTATATCTGTAGCACGTCAGACCAAAATGTGCTGCTTCCTTCACTCTCAGTGAGCTCAGGGCAGTCCAGCCCGAATCCTGCCTCACTAGGCCCACCAACCCTTATACCTCTTTGCCTTTGCTGTTGCTATTGTTTGGGCCCACAATGCATTTCCTTTGGAGGCTCCTGCTCATCCTTCAAGTCAGAGTTCAAATCTATGTCCTCAGAGAGGCCTTCCTGTATCTGCCTTATCTAAGAGGCTTCCTCCAGGCCCTCCAGCTCAGCTCTCCACCCTGCTTATTTCCTGCATACCACTCATGACTAACTGTAATGAACCTGTTTATTTATGTGTTTGTTTATTTATTACCTGTTTCCCATGTGGCAAGAGCTGTATGTGCCTTTTTGCTACAGCACATACAGCTGCATGTTAAGAACATGTGAGTGTTCTAATAATTCTAAACATCTCCTGTAGCGATGCTTTGTAGATGGGGAAGTCAGAGAGGTGAAAAGATTTTCTGCCCAAAGTGAGGAGCTAATTACACAGGACACCAAAGGGGCCTTTTGAGAAATAAAGGACTTCTTTGAATCTTGTCAAGGAAAATGCTAATTGTAGTAAATGTAATGTGTACCATTTGTTCAACACTTAAGACAAGCCAGGCATGGTATTAAGCCCCTTACATGTATCACTTTGTTTAATGCCACAACAATCTCATTATTATCTCCATTTTTAGTTTAGAGAATGAAGTATAAAAAGTATATCCTGGGCCCTCCCTGGTGGC
>NW_004567115.1:12778987-12814501 GCF_000260355.1 Condylura cristata
AAAAAAATCCTTTGCTAGTAGAATCCAAGCTGTTGGTGAGAACATGTGCACCCCTGCATGGCAGAACATAGTTATTGTACTCCCCACAGTGCTAGACTCTCTTATAGCTATTGGTTGCCATGTGAGCTTATTTTTTTCTCTTTTTAAAAGATTTATTTATTTATACATACCAGAACTAGAGGACAGGTCAGAGGTGTGATGGGTGAGAGGTTTCACCAGAGACAGAGTGGGGAGCAGAAAGTCGGGTTGATGGAAATACACTGCTGAGAGAGCAGCGGGCTGGTCAGGAGAGGTCTGCCACGCCATGTGGCTCAGCTCCCTGGCCAAGGATTGAACTCATCCTGCAGTGGCTGTGGATAGCTCCAGTGCTGCACAGGAAGGGCCCTCAGAAGTTATTTTAAAATTAATAATCAGAACATACTGATGCAAAGGTAAACAAATAATTCAATGGGTTATATACAATAGGAGAATCCAGAAATTAACCATGCATACATGAGCAACTGATTTTGACAAAAGTATAAGAGCAAGAAAGAGGAGGAGGGGAGAAGAAGAGAAAAAAAACTTGGAATTACTTCTTACACCTTCCATAAAAGTTAATTCAAAGATTTAAAGTGGACTATAGACCATAATTAAGAGTAAGAAATGTACAACTCTTAGAAAAAAATGTTATTTTCATGACATATGTTATCCATTATGTTCTGTTCTTAGATATGACACTAAAAGCACAATCCATAAATGAATAAATTAAACTTCATCAAAATTTAAAATTTGCTTTTCTAAAGGGAGAGAAGACAAGTCACAAACTGGAAGAAAATACTGACAAAACATATGTCTGATAAAGGACTTGTCTCCAGAGTATATACAGGATCCTCAAAATCCACAAAGAAAACAAAAACCTATATTTGGGTAGACACTATATAAGAAGATCTATTATTAGCATAAAAAGATGCTTAACAACAAAATTCGTTATGGAAGCTCAAAGCCACAGGGGATACAGCTGTGGGCCTAGTAAAATGGCTCAAATGGGGCCCTCCTTGGTGGTGCAACAGGTTAAAGCTAATACTATGAAGCCATCTGCAGCCATTGCCACAGGAGTTTAATCCCTGGCCAGGGAGGTGACACACATGGCACAACAGACCTCTCCTGTCTCACCAGCTGCTCCCCTCAGCAGTGTGTTTCAGTAAATCCACCTGTTCTACTCCCCATTCTGTCTCTGGTAAATCCTCTAACCGCCCCCCCACATACACCTCTGGCCTGTACCCCAGTTCTTGTATGTATACATAAATAAATCTTTTTTTTTTAATGGCTCAAATTAAAAAGACTGGCCGTGCCTGCCAACACGGGTGTGTATGTGTAGGGATTTATGCTCTCATGCCCTCTGCATGTGAGAACCACTTTAGAAAACAGCTTGTCATTTCTTTAGATGTTAGATATATAATAGCTACCTCGGTAGCCTCCAACGGAAAAGGAAATATACTTCCACACTCAATTTATACATAGATGGGCATAGAAGCATAATTTAAAATAGTCCACATTGGGAGGAAAAGTTCATCAAAAGGTGAATAGATAAACTGTGGAAATCATACAATTGCATACTACCTACAATAAAAAGAAACAAGCTACTGACAATACAACATGGATGACTCTCAGTAGAATTGTGCTGAGTGAAAAAAGTCAGATTAAAAAAAAGAACACCTGGGCCCTCCCTGGTGGTGCAGTGGGTTAAAGCACTGAACTAAGAAGCTAAATCCGCGTCAGCCTCACCATGAGTTCGATCATGCTCGCGAGGTGACCACATGGCCCGGCAGACCTCTCCTGACCCGCCCGCTGCTCCCCTCAGCAGTGTACTTCGTCGATCTGCCTGTTCTGCTCCCCACTCTGTCTCTGGTGAAGCCTCTCACCGCCCCTGCACCTCTGGCCTGTACCCCAGTTCTGTATGCACAAATAAATAAATCTTAAGAAAAAGATAAAAGAAAACCTACTAGAGGATTCCATTTGAAGTTAGTGAAAAGGCAAATAATCTACAGAGACAGAAGGCTGATCAGTAATTGCCTGGGAAGGGAGGAACAGATGGGGAAGGGGCTGTAAAGGAGCAAGGAAATTGCTGCTGGGGATTGTGTTTCCTACCCTGGTCGTGGTGACAATTTCATGAGCGTTGTGCTATGTTCAAACTGAACACATTGTTCAATGCAGTTTATTATATGCCAGCGATATCTCAACAAAGTGTTTTTAAAAAAATTACCAAAGAAGGGAAATGCACGGGACTATGGTGGTGGCACAGGGGTGATTTGGTGATGGGAAACCCGTGGGGATTACAATTGAGATGAAAAAAAAATGTGCAAAATGATGTAAAAATAAACTTTTTAATTAAAAAAAAAATTACCAAAGAGCATGTAGAGGGTCAGCAAAGTAGCTCTTGCCAGACCTCTCGGGTTGGGCTGCTGGTGCACACTCAGGCCTCCCAAGCTGCCCCCAGATGGCTAAAGTCTGTTGGCAGGAGTGATGTGTGTGAAAACAACGACTGAAATAGCTGGAATTCTTCGTATAAATTCCAGGAAATCCAGGGACTTCTGGGCACCATATGAAAACATAAAAAGGGAAAAAATGGCTCATTTTCTGAGAAAAATGAAGCATATTTTAAGGGGTCATGGAGCCTCTGAAACACCACCACCAAACCCCTTTCTTTGTGCTCATCAGGGCCAGGGAGTGGGGGTGGGGATGAATGTGGGAAAGAGAAAAGTCCAGCTCTGCCTACCCTTTTTAGCCCAGGCTTTACATGGAGATGGTCCTGGTGCCCACGGAGGCTGGCAGGGGGATCAAGGAGATGGAATGCCAGGGGAGGTAGGAGAGGACTGCTGGAGGGCTTCAGCCATTCAACAGCCACGCTCGGAGATAATAGGATAGTGGGGTGGTAGGCTTTTGGGGGCCTCCGAGCAGGGGCAGTGGTGCAACCCCAACGGAGGATGCGTCTGTCACCTACAGTGTCCCTGTGCCCACACTGAAGTGGAGCTGTTCCCAGAAAGGGCTACGTCTTTACTGAAAGTCAAACATGCACACACCATGCAGTTGCCCAGACAATTGGCAAAACAGCAAATGCATCATCCCCACCCTTTCCTAACCAGATCTCACTATTAACAGGACCTGTCAGTTTGTAACAAGGACTCAGTTGTGTTATCTAATCCTCAGCTTGGATGGATATTGCATGTCCACTATATACCAGGCAAAGCTTGCAGTCTGAGAATCCCAGACCTCCCCGGGGTGGCAATTTAGTGGGGCAAATGGACCCTATGGAAGACTGATACATAAAGATACCCTGTGTCAGCTGACTGTACCAGAAAGAGTGGATAAAAAAGTAGAGCTGAGAAGGGAGACAAAGAGAGAGGAAGGATTGTAGGCAGAACCAGAGAGGAGGGGGTGGAATTGCAGAGAAGACCTTGTCCTTTTCTTTCCTGAGAGGACATTTCCCTTTAAACTTAGAGAAGAACATAAAGAATTAGGGCGAATGTTATTGTTCTCCTGGCAGCTGCCTCCAAGCCCACTCACATGCTCAACAGCTTCTCCTGAAAAGAAGGAAGACATCAGAATGGCCTGGCTCACCAGCCCTCATGCCCATTACAGATGTTGTGGAGGCGGGGGGGGCTTTATCCCCCCCCTTGTTGATGAGCTAATAACCACCCAACTGAGTACTTTCCTTATCTCCCTTCTAAGAGCTACTGCCCCAAAATCCCCCTCCTAAGTTTAGGAAGGTTCTACCCCTATCTAAGTCTGTCATTATTTTCTGAGTTCTTAGCATGTGCCTTCTAGTGATTCAGGCCCATTTCTCTGTTCAGGGCCTGTGATTCCCATTTCTCCTGCTCCTTGCCTAAAATGCCCAAACACCTTTCATGTTCAAAGGTAAAGCCGCAACCCAACAACACACGTGTCTGATCCTCATAATTGAGGGAGAGTTTTCTCTGTGTTCCCCACTGTTACTATCCAGCCATCTTAGTTCCCTTATTTATTTCTCTACCCCTGAGATGCAACTTCTGCTGAGCACACAAAAGTTACCCTATTGATAGAATTTATCGCTCCCTTTAAAACAAGACTTTGCTTTGTCCAAATTTCTTCCTCTCCATCTGAGAAGTGGAAATGGTTTGGAAAATTCCAGCATGGGAATGTTCAATCTTATTTGAGTTGTGCAAGTGGGAAAAAATGTGCTTTTCCCAAAATTAACAAATTCCCCCGGTCTTCTTCTGAAAGCAATGCGTGGACTTATCAGCTTGGCATGTAAACACACCAGTTTCTTCATGTCTTTGAAGAATGAATTGTTCTCGTGCTTGGAGCTATATGCACACAGGCCTTTGCAGGTGAATGAGGGGGAGCAAGCTCTTCTATGCCCACATGCCCTAGTTTTCCAGTGTTTTTTTGGGGGGGCAGAGTCAGAAGGCAGTGTTTATGTTTATTAACACGCTGACCTTTCATTCTCTTCGCTGTGCAGCCTGGTGTTGGGGTGGGTGACTCAAATAGGCAGCTGTGCTGCTCTTTCCACGAGGGCTCTGTAGTTCTTGGAGGCCCCCTTAGCCACCCCAGCACCATGAGGTGCGCCCCCCGCAGCGGCACTCAGGCTCCCTGATGCTGCGCATCAGGAACTAGCAGAAGTCCCCATACTGTTGCTCCATCGCCAGTCTTGGGCATCAAGCTCTAGTTCTAGAGCTTTCTGAGCAACCTTTGGGCACTGCCAGTCTGGCTGGTGCCTCATGAACTTTGCAATCATCCTTTTGAACATCTTGGGCTTCCTCAGGGGTCTGAGGGCAGCCAGGACACCTAATGGAAGACAGTTGTCTGAGGAAGCCAGTTCTCAACAGCAGTGCCCCTGCTTGCCTCTCTGCTTCCTCTCCATGTATCCAGTTTCATTCATCCATTCAAAAAGTATAACTGAGAGTCAAAGGTGGTTGGTTGATGCTTTCTAAAATGGCCCCCAATGCATAGTCTTTCTTCATTGTGGAGTCCTTATCCATTGTGTAGTCTTGCCTTTTTGCATGCACACCCGACCTAGTCACTTACTTTTCATGAACAGAAAACCTCAAAAGTGATGGGACCTCATAGGCAGTCGTTTACAAAAGATTATAGCTTTCACTTACTCACACTCTCTCTGGTTCTTGTTTACTCACTTTAGCAGGTCAGCCTCACTTGAGTGGCCACATACTGAGAGTTTGAGGGTAGATGACAGCCAGTGAGAAAATGGGGTCCCTGTTCTAACAATCTGCAGGAGCCAGAAATCACCAACCACTGTGTGAGACTGGAGGCAGCGGCCCCACAGAATCATCAGATGGGATTGCAGAGTGGCCGACACTGATTGCTGCCTGGTAAGATGCAGAGTCACACGTAGACACATCAGCTGTAAGATAGTAAGTGCTGGTGTTCTACTAGAAATGGGTCTGCCATATGATCTAATGATTCTACTTCTAGGACTCTACTCAAAGGACACAAATGCACTAATTCAAAAGAAAACCTGTACCCCTTTGTTTGCTGCAGCACTATTTACAGTAACCAAGATATGGGAACAACCCAAAGGCCCCAAAATAGAAGAATGGACCAAGTTATGCTATATCTATGTATGTATGTATGTATATGTATGTGTATGTGTGTATATGTATATGTATGTGTGTATGTGTATATATGTGTATATGTGTGTGATGGAATATTACTCACCAATCAAAAAGAGAAATCTATGTCATTTGTGGCAATGTAGATGGAGCGGGAAGGGACTATGCTAGCCATAATCAGTCAGAAGGAAAACGATAAATAGCAGATGGTTTCACTTATATGTGGAATATAGAGAAACCAAATGAAAGTTCAAGAAAAAGTCAAACCTAATAAGCTGAACATAGAACTGAGGCATATAAGAAAGGAGAGGGTGGGGGTACAAAATAGGGAGGGATGAACACATGGGAATATGGTGATGTTGATATGGTACTGGCAGAACCATGGGGACCACAACAATGTAAGAGAACATTTTTAAATTGATTTAGAAAAAAATATGTTCGTGTTCTGAGTCACTAAATTTTGAGGGTAATTTGTTATGAAGCAGTGAATAACTCCTTTGCCAATTATGTGCAAAACACTGTTCTTAGCCTTGGATTCAGCAAAGCGCAGAACATACATGCCTTACCAACCTCAGTGAGTCTAGAGAGGCAGGTGAGGAATAAAACAAAGCAAGGTGACAGTAAAAGAGGGCTATTAACAGGGTGTAGAGTGGGTGGTGAGGTGGGGGTGACATGGCTGTAGCTTTAAGAAGAGCAGTTGGAAAGACCCCTGCCTGAGGAAAGGCATTTAAGCAGAGCCTGACAGTGAGAATGTGAGCCATGAGCTCTGCCTGTGAACCAGACGGAGGGAACAGTCTAGAATGAGTTGTTACTTTGCTCACAAAAGAAAATACAGAGAAGGAAAGGTCGTTGGCTTCTCTTTTTAGCCTGTAGAAAAATAGCTAAACATAGACATCCCACCAGAAATGCATTCCAACTTTCCTCTGCTCCCAAAGACAGCTCAAGGTACAGACACAGGTAAACCGTGTTTCTGTTTTATTTCCTGTGTCCTCAATATAGACAGTCCCTCGTGGTAGTAGGTGGGGTTCCTGTGATTTTGAGTTGAGGGGAGGAAACGGCCTCCCACTCTTTATCCTGCCCTCTGGCTGCTGTGGCTTTTCTGTATGAGGAAGTGCAGGGAGGGTGGGACTGCCCAGGCAGAGGTGCAGAGTGGAGAACACTCAGCTGCTTCATTTGCTCTGGAATCCTCAGGGTCCCGGTTAACAATAGGTCAGACTGTCTGTCTCTGGGTCAAGAATCCAGTCACAGCCATTCTGGCTGCTGAGGTGGTTGGAGACAGGCACGAAGACCACTCACTTCTACCTGCAACAGGCCTCAGGCCTAGATGAGGAATCAGGTGGTTTTAATGCTCTTTGAGATGCACAGCTAATAAGTGCTCTTTAAGTTGTCCTCCTAAGAAACTGCCTGAGAGAGTTCTATTGTGTGAGAAAGTGAAGGTCTCCCAAGACCCTGCTCAGAGTGGGCCCCTTCCACAGGAGGTCAGTGATGCCAGCTGACAGGGGAGAAAAGCAACAAAAGCAGCTCTCCTGAAATCTGACCAGGTCCCATCTGATCCTTTGGCCCCAGTCAGAATCTAAAGACTGCCTCTGACTTCTGTCACACACTGACCTCACTTGGTGCCTTCAAACCCAAGAAAGAAGGTACTTTCCATGCTGCCCATCTTATCCAGAAGGACAGCCCAGCCCTACGTGGGCCTTACCGAGTACCCAAGGGTGCTCTGCGTCTTCATGGGCAGGAAAGAAGGATGAAGCAAAGACATTTTCCACCAACTAAGTAAGGGCATTTTTGTCAAGAGCAAACCCACCCATAGGGAAAATAAGCCCAGGAGATAAAAGGAAGAATAGAGAGTGATGAAAAGGAAGAATAGAGAGAATAGAGAGTGATGAAAAGGAAGAATAGAGAGAATAGAGAGTGATGAAAAGGAAGAATAGAGAGTAATGAAAAAGATAAATAATCACAACTGAGATGAAAAAATGCACAAAATGAAAAATGATGTAAAAAGTAAATAAATAAATAAACTATTTAAAAAGGAAAAGAATAACGTGTGGGTAAGTCTAACTGAATACTGACCACACATAAGAATGTAATAATGTGCTATGAGGTTTAAAATGTATTTGGGATTAGGACATACAACAAGAACACAAAAGATGGGAGAGACGTAAATGGAGTTACCGTGTCGTAAAGTCTGTGCATTGTTCCTGAGTGGTAAAAGTGTCAATGTATATAAACCTTAATAAGACACAAGTACATATTGTAATCTCTAGAGTGACCACTAGAAATATAACAAAAGAATATATGACTAAAAATAAGCAGCCCGAAGATTTCTGCCCATCTCTGCCCGATCCCAAACCCTGGACCGAGCATTTCCCTCCTCCTCTGACTGGACCACTGAGAGGGTGTTGTGGGCCCAGGGTTCAATGTGGTGCATGTGCGAGGGAGAAGGGAGCAGGTATCCAGCATTAGGACTTCACAGTTGCAGAGACCAGGGCACTATGACTCGTGCCCATCCACCCATCCATCTCCCACACCCCTTTCCTCCCCTCCCCCATACCCACTCCCTCCCTCCCCAACACCCACTCCATCCCCCTCCCCGCTAGCTACCTACTCCATCCATTCTCCCCACACCCACCTCCATCTACCCCCACCCCCTCATCCATCCCCACACCCATATCCACTCCATCCAGAGCACTTATTAGCTGTTCATCTGTTCATTCCCTTAGCCACTGTACCTCATGAAAACAAGGCAACAGGCAGGTTCCTTGTCAGTGACCCACGCCCATTGGGGAAGGGGGGAGTCAGGAATGCACAGGGGGACAATAGCTCTCTCAGGGCCCCCAGCAGGAGTTGGACTGTTTGCTCAGTCTCTCCAGTGTGCTGGTGGCAGACAGGATATCTCCATCACCATGATAGGGACAGGGGCTGGATCTTCACGTGCACCAGGAGGACCTGCACACCTGGTCAGATCTCCCCAGCCCTGAATAGAGAGAAGGAAAGGAGAGCCATAAAGTTCCCAAGCTGCCACAGAGACTGAGGGACCCAAAGTTCTCTCCCCTCTCTCCCTTTACCAAGGTCCAGGCACCAGCAATAGTACTTAACATACATTCAATCATTTGTGCCTCAGAAGAGTCCCTCCTGTTTCACAAAGGTGGACAGAGGCTCAGAGGAGGGAAGCACATTCTCCAGATTACACTGCAGAAGCCAAGAAGCCAGGGCTCTTAGCCACCAGGATGTAGTCTCTTTCTCCAGCTTCCCCTTCACTTTCACCTTTCTTATCTTCTATCCCTCCCCCTGTCTTCTCCCCTTCTTCCTCTTTCCTTTCTTCCTTGTATTCATTGATCCAGTAGGTATTTATAAGTCACCTATTGTGTACAGGTGTGGTGCTTGGCACTGAGAATAAAGCTATGAAGAATAATAAAGTCCTTCCCTGTCCAGTTCACATTCAATTGCAGGTAGACTAACAAAAAGGAAACAGTCCAAGGCATAAATAAAGGATTAAGTAGCAATGAAATAACTTGTTGCTATGAAGAGAACCACAGTGACATGCCAGAGTGGGTGAGGGGAGATGGTTTAAGCTGATGGTCCTGGATGACCTTCCTCAGGGATTAACATTTGAGATCAGACATGAGAGAAGAGAAGGAACCAGTCGCATGCAGGTGTGGAGCCAACGTGTTACAGGCCATGGGAGCTGCAGTTGCAAAGGCCCTGGGGTAGGGAGGATCTTGGTTTGCTAGAGGGACTAAGGCAAGTTCAACTGGAACATAATGAGCAAGGAGAGGGCGGCAGAAGAAGACATGTAAGCACAGAGAGAGACCATGCAGAAAAGTCTCTGGGTGACATTGCAAGAACTGTGGCAAGTTTTTCAGAAGAGGAGTGGTGTCCTATAACTTGTGTTTCTGAAAGATCACTCCAGTTGCAAGATGGAGTCGTTGGAATTGAGGGGCAATTGTGGAAGGGGGGGGAACGAATGAGGGCATGAGAACAGTAGCCATAGAGAGGTGATGGGGGTTCAGGCCAGGATAGAAGCAGTAGAGCTGGAAAGTAGGAGCATCTCCTGAGTACTTAAATGCTTAAATGCAGGTGCCAAGATATACAAAGTCCCAAGTCCCTACCTGTGTAAGGTGTCGGTGAGAAGGTGGTCACAGAAACAAGCTCACTGAAGAGGGTTGAGACAGAGATTTGTCAGGGGCCCACACGTGAGGGGTCCCTGTCACTTCAGTGGGACGGGAGCTTAAGGGGAGGGTTCAGGGGCTCTCCCAAGCCTGCACCTACTGTAGATGCCCCTACTCCAGGCCCTGCCCGTGGCGCATACTCATGAAACCAGAGGTGTCCTTCAGAAGGAAAACAATTTGTGTGAGCCAAAGGCTCAGATGTTTCTGAAGTCGACCTAAAAACTGTCAGGGAAGCTATTTAGAAACTTAGAGGACGAAATTGCCCCCATTAGACAACTGGCTTTTCCAACTATGCAGTAAACTTTCTGCCAGTGGCCACAGAGCTGTCCTGAGGGAGTACTTGGTCTCCCAAGCAGAAAAGGGAGGGTCTCGGGGGTACTCCCTGATGTGCACATGCAAAGGAGAGAAAGTATAAGAGAAAGGGACAGAGGACACATGTCCCGGATGTGCCACCAGGTTGAGTGAGCCTCCCTGGAGACGGACCTTCCAACCCTGGTGAGCACCTCAGGGGACTAGGTCCAAATCAATATCTTGAGAGACCCCCACCTGCCAGCCGAGCCTTTCTCTCACATGAAAGATTTCATGAAAGTCTCTCAAGTCTTTGAAGAGGATATTATTAACCCTAACATCTAAGCCTAATTCTGGCATGTAGTAAATGTGTGTATTAACTAGTGAGGGCTAGGCTGCTATAATAAATAGACCCTAGTATTGTAATCAGGCAGTGGACAGGTTACAATACTAGGTTATTGTATTAGTCAGAGAAACAGAACCAATAAGGGATGTGTGTGTGTGCACGAGAGAGAGAAAAAGAGAGTGTGAGAGAGAGAGAATTGTTACAAGAAATTAGCCTACATTGTGGAGGCTGACACATGACTAGAAGACTAGAAATTCCAGTAAGAGTTAATTGCACCTCAAGTCTGAAGAAAGAATTCCTTCCTCTTTAAGGCCTTCAACTGATTTATTGAGGTTCCCCGCATAATGGAAAGTAACTTGCTTTACCCAAAGTCTACTGACTAAAATACTAGTCACACTTAAAAAATGCCTTCACAACAAATATGGATTTGCCCAAACAACTACCTTTCTCTCAAGAAAAAAAAACTACCTTAAGTAGCTTCTTATGTGAATTTAAAGTGAAATTAATAAAATATTTTGTGTGTGAATAACAAGAAAATTTCTACCAGAAAATATGTTGTTGTTTGCTTGCTGAGGAGAGGGTGATTACAAATATTGAGTGTTTTTTTCAAATTTTGTATTTATTCTGCTTATACATTGCTGGGCTATTGCCACCGCAATCATATACCTCACAAGACACACACCCTTAAATCCATACACTCTGTGCATCAAATGGGTGAATGATCTAAGAACCTTGGGAGGCACAGGCAACACAGGCTGAATAAGGTCTCTGTGTCACCTACACTGCCATGACCCCATCCTATTTGTACCCTTGCAGATACCTACGGACTTACCAAAAATTGAGGGCACAAATTATTTTAACAAAACTCATCTTCCAGGCTCTTTCTGGTGGTGCACCAGGTTAAAGCGCAACACTAGGAAGCTAGCTGCAGGTCTACAGCTAGAATTCGATCCCTGGCCAGAGAGGTGACCCACATGGCGCAGCAGATCTTTCCTGTCTCGCCTGCTGCTCCCCCAGCAATGTACTTTGTCAACTTGCCTGTTCTGCTCCCCACTCTGTCTCTAGTAAAACCTCTCACTACCCTTGCACATCTGGCATGTACCCCAGTTCTGTATGCATGAATGAATAAATCTTTAGAAGAAAGAAAGAAAGGCCCTCCCTGGTGGCGCAGCGGGTTAAAGCACTGCACTGAGAAACTAAAGCCACTTCCTCATGAGTTCGATTCCCGCCTGCCCCGGAGGTGACCACATGGTGTGGCAGACCTCTTCTGACCCGCCCGCTGCTCCCCTCAGCAGTGTACTTGTAGATCTGCCTGTTCTGCTCCCCGCTCTGTGTGTGGTGAATCCTCTCACCCTCCGCATCTCTGGCCTGTACCCCAGTTCTGTATAAATAAATAAATAAATCTTTAAAAAAAAAAAAAGCAAGAAAGAAAGAAAGAAAGCTAATTTCCCAATATCAACTTACCTGTACAATCTCTTAAAAATGATGTACCTGGAAGTTGAGTGATCGAGATATCCACTGGGCCTTTTCCTTCCTCCCCTTCATCCTCACCCTCTCCTCTGGCAAAGGGGTTGCCCCCAGGTGTCAAAACCTCCAAACAAGGGAACATCTAACACATACCCCATTCATATCTATGAGAAATAATTGTTTTCATAAAATGTTGCTGTTCTTTAATGATTATTTTTAAAACATATAGTGTTTTGATCAAATGTATACTATTAGTAATTGTGATGTTAATTTAGTTTAGAATAAAAATATTTAATTCCTAGGGTCTTTAATATCTAGTCTTATAATAACAATTTTTAAATAGGTAAAATTTTTAATTCACATTTTTAAAAATTTATTTTATTTATTCATGCATATAAGAGCTGGGGTGTATGCCAGAGGTGGGGTGGGAAGCAGGGGTGGTGGTAAGATTCACCAGAGACAGAGTAGGGAGCAGAACAGGGGGATTGACTGAAATACACTGCTGAGGGGAAGCAGTGGGCAAGGCAAGGGAGGTCTGCTGTTGGGGGGGGGGCAGGGAGTTGAACTCATGCTGTGCTGCCTGTAGCTCATAGGGCTGAGGCTTAACCCCTTGCACCAGCAAGGAGGCCCTAATTCACATTTTAATTGAAGAGACCTGTGTGAGTGATCAACAAAAACTTTCTAGCCTAAAAATACATGACAAAAGCAGTAAGTTCTGTGAGAGTACAGAAAAACATTTTAAAGGCAAAATGAACTAGAATTTCTGATTCTTAAGAACAAAGGGCTCCTTCATGTATTTTTGCTAAAACATATTGGTGGGAATTAAGCTGTGGTGATAGAGATGTAGGTCCCATATGATATGCTTAAAAGAACAAATGAGAAATCTTATTTTTAAAATGTAATTTCATTGAAAATTGCATCATTTGGAAGAACTTAAACTGCTGATATAAATTAAGTGTTAAAAACATGCTAAAGAGCAAAAAATGTTCAAAAGTATAGGGTGTGAAAAAATATCTGAAAGCCACTAGCCTAGAATTTTCCAACATACCAGATGGAGCCCACCCAGCCTCTCCCAGGCCACATCAATCATGCAGCCTGGCACCAGATTACCTGTCAAGTTCACCACTGGCAGCCATGGGTAGTGTTACAGGGTTCTGCCCCTCATTTTCCTTCTCAAAAAAGTTAGTTTCCTCTGGAAACATTTTCCTAGGTGGTCAGGCCCTTCTTATCCCTATATGATTTAATCTTATAATCATCTCATAATTTTCAAATACTATTTTTTTTTAAAAAATACTTATTTTGGCCCTCCCTGGTGGCGCAGCGGGTTAAAGCACAGCACTGAGAATCTAAAGCCGCTTCCGCATGAGTTCGATTCCCGCCTGCCCCGGAGGTGACCACATGGCGTGGCAGACCTCTCCTGACCCGCCCACTGCGCCCCTCAGCAGTGTACTTCGTCGATCTGCCTGTTCCGCTCCCCACTCTGTCTCTGGTGAAGCCTCTCGCCGCCCCTGAGCTTCTGGCCTGTACCCCAGTTCTGTATGCACAAATAAAAAAAAAAAATACTTATTTTACCCATAAGAAAACCAAGACTTGGAGGAATCAAGTCAAGATCAAGACCATTCCAACAACAAGAAAAGAAAAAGAAAAAAACAAGCCAAGACTGGAAGAAAATATTTGCAATCATGTATCTTAAAAATGAAATAATATGTGCCAAATTCTCAGAATTCAATTAAAAAAGTATAATTCTTTATGTGGCAAAAGATTTGTACGACCACTTTATAAAAGAAGATGTATGTATAAGTGACCAATGACCTATGAAAAGATGGTTCATTACTAGTTATCAGAACCATAATGAAATACCACTACATATACACTAGAGTAGATAAAATTAAAAGACTAACAATATTAAGTGCTAGCAAATGTGGAACAACTGCAACTCTCATGCATTTATTTAATGGGGGGGATATCAAAAGATGTAGCACTTTGGAAAATAGTGGTATCTTGTAAGATTAAGATGCACCTTTCACATACCTAGCAATTCACTCCTAGCAATTCACCCAAGAGAAATGTATGTCCATGTAAAGATTTGCATGTGTCTGTTCACTGCTTTATTTACAATAACCCCAAAATGAAAACAACACAAGTACCCATCAACTTGTGAGAGGACAAACTCTGAGAATTCATACTCTGGGATACCATGCAGCAGCAAAAAGGAACAGAATATTAAAAAGACAACTTTAGTGAATCTAAACAGAATAAAGCTAAGTAAAAGACCTCAAACTACAAACAAAAGACTACATATTATATGAATACCTATTCTATTTATATAAAATTCTAGAAAAGACAAAACTGCAGTGACAGAAAGAAGGTCCATATTTTCTTAGGCTGGGGGTGGTGATCAAGGGAAGAAATTCCCTGCAAAAGTGCATAAGGAAACTTTTTAAAGAAATGGAAATGATCTACATCTTTATTGTTATTGTGGTTATACAACTGTACACAATTACCCATATTCACCAAATTGTACACTAAAATTACTAAATATTGTCCTGCAGTCTATATATTATTATATACTTTTATATTGAATTATATCTTACTAAAAATGACTTTGTCCAAAAATAATAACTGCTCTGCCCAACTCCTTGATCCCTGCTGCTCTGTCTCCCTCCCTTCCCCATCCCTCTCTTTAGCCTATGTACCTATATTCCCATACCTCAGGAAAAACAGCCCCCCCATGCACCCCCAGGGCCATTCCTTTGTCCCAGTAACAGATTCCATGCCTCCTTCAGCACCTGTCTCCTTGGGCCTGGACTGATTGGGGAAGAGCCTGCCAAAAGGGTCTAAAAAAGCCAGCTGAACAGCCAAGACCCGAAGGGCCTCCAGCCGAGTTCAGCTGAGGACTAGCCTCAGTATTATTCAGTGTCTCCAACTCGGGAGCCATCTCATTTTCCAGCATAATAAATTCTATACTCCAATCTGTCCACTGCCTGATACTTTTCACAAGCAGCCTAATTTCCTTCAGTCTGTCCTCACTTAAGGGATGCCTTAAAGAACTTATAAGGTTTCTTTCCTACAGGAATTTTCAGGCTTTTCACACAGGTTGATGTCACTGTGAATCTTAAAGGGAGGATATAGTTTATGAAGTCTCCCTAAAACGTTTGAACACAGGCTGTGGAGAGCAGCCGCCCACCGGCCAGCAAGACTAGAGACTCCACACAAAAAAAGGTCAGATATCATAGGAGCCTCTGCTACTAATCCCACAGGACTTCCCAGTAAGGTTATAGAAGGTAGGCCTAGAGGAGGTAGTGTCTTCCAACACTTGTTTACTCCCGGATACCCAGGTTTGTCGACTCGAAGGGAGCATAACGTGCTTCCAACACCAGAGGCTCTGTCTCGGAGTCCCTAAAGTCCCGCCCCAAGGTCTGGCTGTTAGAGTACCAGAGTAGAGCCTTCACAGAAGCATCCCCACCTGAGGCTCAGTCTTGGCGGATGTATGGGAACCCAGCCCACAGCAGAGAAAGCAAGACCTGAAGTCGAAGAACCAGCCCAACAACCTGAGCCTGCCAGCCTCCTGCTCCAAGTCCTGACAAGGCCTGGAATGAGCCATCTCAGTGAGAAACACCAACAAAAGACTGAATCTAAAGAGAAGAAGAGAACAGCACCATTCCCTGGTTCTGCCCCAAGCCCACCTACCAGAAGTACAAGAGATGAGAAGAAAAAAACTCAACAGCTCATCAGAAGAAGAAGAAAAAAAATAAAGCAGGAAAGAGGAAGACAGTGATAGCAACAAAATTCTGAAAAAATGGAAAACAGACATGATTTTAGCTTTCTCCCCATTGTGAATATTTGGGGAGAGAAGCCAGCAGAGGGTCAGACAGGCTTAACAAATGTAGCCACCAGACACCTCTAAGACAGAGGCAGGGGGAGGCTGAAGCCAGCAGATTTGTGGAAAACTTGATGAAGAGGGGCAGGCTCTGAAATCCCCTCCCTCACCCCCCTAGCAAAAGAAGATCAGCATCTCACACCATACCACTTTCCTCCTGCCAGATGAGTTATGGGCTGGAGAGGCTGCAGTGGGGGTGTGGAATGGGGGTGTGGAATGGGGGTGTCTGACACAACTCAACACCCCCAACATAGTCTGCTTTCCACTCCTGTTCTCAAAACCTTGGCAGCCAGGCTTCCAGGCACCAGGCAGAAGAGTCAAAGGATCCTTTGCTGATAGAGAAACTGATAGGCTCAGGGGGAAAGGTCTACATATGCTACTATTTAGGGGTCCCCAACATAGGGGCCAGAACTCTATCCTATCCTCTTTCTGTGAGACTTGCCAAGAGACCAGCTCTGCACCCACACAGAGGTTCCTTCCATCAGCTGTCAAACGCCTCCCTCTTACACAGGACCCGATAGCCAAGAATCAAAGTCATTTGAGGGAAGTCTTAACTACGGAAAATAGATACCAAAACAAACAAACAGGAAAAAATGAACTCCAAGGAAACAGAGATAATGTGGAGATTGGAATAAGAAAACAATTTTCATTATAATTACTTACCCCAGAGGGATAAGAGAAGATAATTAATTCATGACACAAGAAGATGATGTTATAACAGGGAATACTGGATAAAAAAAACAGCTCTTGATACCTAAAAATGATAGCAAAAATTTAGAGGAGTTGAAATATGAAAGGATGGATATTTTTTCCAGAAAAAATAAATGTAAGAGGAGTAAAAGGCTTAAATATTAAAGAACCAATTTTGGGAATTCTAACATCTAATTAGAGTTCTGAAGGAGAACACAGCTAAACTGGAAAAAAGAACAGAATCAAATGAGAAAATTACCAAGAGCTCATGGGTGGCAGATTGAAGGATCCCCCAAGAACCCAGAACAAAGGACAAAAATACATCAAGTCAAAGAATACTATGCTGTAGATGCTGTATAGATCTTAAAAATTATCATAAAGAGGGCCCTCCCTGATGGCACAGCAGGATAAAGCACAGCACTAAGAAGCTAAAGCCACCTCTGCATGAGTTCGATCCCCGCCTGCCCCGGAGGAGACCACATGGCGTGGCAGACCTCTCCTGACCTGCCTGCTGCTCCCCTCAGCAGTGCACTTCGTTGATCTGCCTGTTCTGCTCCCAACTCTGTCTCTGGTGAAGCCTCTCACCCTCCACATCTCTGGCCTGTACCCCAGTTCTGTATGAATAAATAAATAAATCTTTAAAAAAAATTATCATAAGGAAAAAAAATCAGGACTATTTATAGTAATGAATGTTAACTAATGGTGGTGATCATTTCACAATATATACAGATACTGAATTATGATGTTGGATACCTGAAACTAATATAATGTTACATGTTAAGTATTTCTAAAAAATCAAGGCACATCTCTGGAAAATGTAAGGCCATCAGGCATACAAAGAAAATCTTAAAAGCTTCCAGAGAAAGAGAAATTAGCTTATAACAGGGAAAACTAGTCAGAATCACATTTTTCTCAATGGCTACACTGGAAGCAACTTTTCAAAATACAGAAGGAATATTTCTAACCTAGAACGATATACCCAGTCAATGCCCAGTTGCATATGAAGGCAGAATACAGACACTTTAAGAAATGAGAGGGCTTTTTTGTTATTGTTGTTTTTGCCTTACACAGATTCATTCTTTGGAAGCTACTAGAAGACAGACAATGAATCTGGGAAATAGGGAGTCAAACAAGTGGAAAATGGGGGGATGATATGAAGATGAAGGGAGATCTCACACAGTTTGCTGAGACGAGAGTAGTCGGACCCAGATTTCCAGGGAGGGAAACCACCAAGACCTGGGAGAATACCAGTGGGTCTATAGTCCCTGAGCGGAATTTTGGAGTCTGCCCCTCTGGGCACAGATTAGTAAGCACAGATTGTAGCACAGCAAGAAAATGAAAAAAAAAAAAAAGGCAACTATTTAACTCCAATAAAGTTAAGAAAAGTAAGAAAGTAATCAGAGCACAGTATCTGATTTAGTAATTAATGACACATGATCTCAATAATATATACATTGAATAATGCTTCAACCCCAACAAAATGTTATTTATCCATATCAAGAGCCCACAGAAGAGCAATGTGTATCTAAATGTCTGTGTGTGTGTGTGCACGCAGGCGTGTGTGATGTGTAAAAGAGTGAAATCCTAACATTTCTTAGTAGAAAGTAAGTTGGTAACACCTAAAACAGAAACACTACGAAACAGAAGAAAAAAATAAGTTTTAGAAATTTAGGTATTAATACCAGAACATCCCAAAAGACTTGAAAATGATTACCTCTTGCAGGTGAAACTTGGTGGGAAGAAGAGAGGAACAGAACAGTTACAAGGTAGTACTATTTGACTTTGTAAATTTTGTCTTTTTTTAATGCATGCACACTTGACTTATAATAAATTACACTTACATGATGTGTGCAATTTGGTAAGTTTTGGCCTGTGTATACAACACCGTCAGAGCTCCTCCCCCAGTGTGGCACCTCACCACCAGGGGGAGTCCTGAGCTTCACCAGCCTGAGCTTCGGCAACATCAGAAGCCAAGGGGTCCGAATACAGGCCAGGGTTTAGGAGTGAAAACAATTTGGAAAGAGCACCTCTTTCTTTAGGACAATACCGTTTTATCTCAACCATTATGAGGCCTAATTTCAAAATACGCTCCAAGTCTGGAGTTAAGTCCCCCAAATGCACAATCTATAAGGAAACCAGTCTGATGAACATTTTGGCCTAATGCCTAGATTGCATTGGAGGGAGGAGGGAGAAGTGAAAGGAAGTGACTTGAGGAGAAATTCTAGAGTCAGTGGGATGTGGAGAGTAGACGTAGAGGGGGATTGCTGGTCAACCTCCGGCTTACAGGAGGACAAAGACAAGGAAGCAGCCATGGTTAACGCTTGGAGCTGGAGCTATGAGATGTCCATCTCAATATCCTGTGAATTGCACCCTGTGCAGATTCTGGTGGGCTTTCCAAGGGAAGTGTCCAGGAGAGGTAGAAGGGAGAATTTCACTGTCCTGGGCAGGATTCCAGACCCTGCAGAGTCTTCCTTTGATGTTGCCACCTGAGTCATAGAGACCCTCTACGAATTAACTATTAGGGAAATAAGAGGACCATTTTCTTTCCAGTTCTACAGGCAGGGGCTGCCAGGGTCCAGCTTAGAATTTACCTTTCTCCTCCTGTTGGGTGCAGTGGGACACAGCACAAGGCCAGGCTAAAGCTGGATCACAGGCCCAGATCCACAGCCGAGCCCAGGTCCAGGCTAAGGACCCACAAAGGGTGTATGGATCCCTTGCTAAGCCCTGTACACATCTGTGATGCAGCCACACCCCTGAGAGCTGTACACTCCAGAGCAAAGGCCTCAAGCCTGGCTGGCTCTGAGAAATGGGTCACCTCCGCATCTTTCCTGGGCAGGATTCCAGATCCAGCTAGCCACACTGTCATCTGGAAAGGATCATTACCTGCATGGAAGGGAGGGGAAATTAGGGAGAAAGGGACAGAGCTGGGAGGAAGAAAGCAATGGCTCAATGCTGTTAGCAAAGAAATATACTATCTTCCTAGCTAGCCTAGTCCCACCTGTGTACACCTGCCTGTGGCTGTCTGAGCTGCAGTGACCCTCTCATCCAACCAACCACCCTACAGAGCCAGGTGTGGCTACCAGCTTAGGCAGAATCCACTGAGGCTTCTGGCCTTGCCCTGCCCTGCCTGGGTGGCCCTGCCCTGCATCCTTCCTGCACAGAAGAGAGAAGAAGAAAAGCACACATAAATTCCTTATCCTGGTTTTGGGATCCATCTCTCTTGCTTGGAGGCACAGAAATGTGCACTGGAACCCATCTAGATCTGCAGCAGGCTTGCCCACTCTAGAGAAATCTCCTTAATTCTAGCGGCCTTGAGCCAGCCCCTTTTCTGAGATCATCTCAAGAATGTCAAACATTTTGCCACATGTCCCCCAAAATGCCTCTGAGAGATAGGACTATCTTTCAAACAAGGACCTCTCCTTGTTTGCAACCTCAGAGTATACATGTCAACACCTCTGACACCTTTACCTAGTGTTTCCAAGAAGAATGCTGCCCACAAGATAAGATCAACTGGGGACCTGGCTCTCCTCCCTTTCATTTCTAAAAGTCCTACCTAGTGTATCTAGTTAGATGGCTCTTGGAGAGCCAATTATCCTTTCTCTTGGCACAGATGACTTATTTTCTCACCTGTCTCAGAGCTGATCACTATTGGAAATGTAATGTTTGATTTCCAAGTAAATCACACACAAATTACACATTTGGGGGAGGGTTTTATTAAAAATTAACAGTGCCCCTGACTTGTAACTAACTCTTTGAACTTACAAATTTTTCATGTCCTGGTCCCTTCTAACAGATACAGGACTTGCAGACTCTCTGGTGAGGGCAGGAGGCATGGAAAGGCCCTGACTCTCCCCTGGATGTAGAAAGGGGGGCCTGAGCGACACATGGAGGTGCTATCAGGTTTGGTATAAGCCAGGCTCAGGTATCGCACACAAATTTGGGGGGAGGGTGGTGTGTTATACCAGGGTTTCTGAAGAAGGGTTTTCTACCCACAAGATGGATAGCCAAGCTGGAAGGTAGAAAAGAAAGGGACCTGGGTGAAGAGAATTCTATCCAGAGGAGGAATAAGAGAAGCAACAGGGGAGGACATATGGGACGGTCCTTGTTGACAGGGTGTGGGAGAAGTGAAAAAGAGACTGGAACAGAAAGAGGGCAGGTGAGGAGAGAGGAGGACTCCGGGGGAGCCTGGATGGATTCCAGTAACCAGAAAAGGTTTTGAGAATGAGAAATTGAGCAGCCGGGTGATTACCTGGTTTTACCATTTAATCTGAGTGCGACCTTGGACAGGTAATCAACGTCTCTAAGCCTTGGATTCCTCATCTATAACATAGGGAAAATAACAACTCCCTGGGGAAGCACCAGAACAGGTCCTGGGGGTGGGGGGGGGGAGCATGATTCAGTTGGTTAGGTGGGTCAACTTAACCACAAGATTTTCCCACCCATATTCCCACTTCTTGTGGAAACAGATTCTAAGAGACAGGCAACGGTGTTTGTGCGCACTAAAAGTGCAGTTCACATACCGAAGCGCTGGCGGTGACAGTAGGGGCTTAGAGACAAAAGACTTGGTGGCTGAGACCTATCACGTCTTCCTGCGGGACACGGAGCGAACCAGAAGATAGAGATATCGTCGCAGTCATTCTTCATTCTGCACGCGCGCGCGCACTCACACACACACTCACACACACACACACACACACAAGCACCCCTCATCCCTCATCCCCCTCACGCTCGCCAGTCTCCTCCAGCAGCAACAATCAGTCTCTCTCAAAGACACTCTACTCGATGTAAATCCATCGGTGTCGTCCCTCCAAAGGGAATAGAGGGGTGAGAGAAAGGTGGGGAGGGGTTAGAGGCTGTAAAGCGCCGAGCTGGATTCATTTGTCCCCAGCAGTTTGGAGACAAAGCGTGGGTTAGGGTGGGCTGGGCTGGGGGCGCCGGGAAGGGGCGCGGGGCGGCCGCTGGGCCCAGGGCCGTGGGGAGCCAGTGCCAGCAGCGCCGCCTCCCGGGAAGCAGGCGGGGGCCGGGAGGAGGGGCCGCGAGGAGGCGGAGGACCGAAGAGGGCGGCGCGCAGAGAGGTTATTTGTGGTTCGCTTTGATCCCTAGGGGGAACCTGAAACTCTCACATTCCTGGCATAGCAGCCGCCTCCGGCGCGGACCGACCCTGGGGCTGCGCGCTGGGGCCGGAGCGGCCAGAGCGACGGCGCCACCGCCGAGTGCACACCGCCGCCGCCGAGCTGAGCAGAGCCGCCCCGCGCTGGGCCGTCGGGTCTGACAGCGCCGAGCACCCGCGGGCTGCAGCGGTAAGAAAGGCTGCTCGGCGTCGTGGGGAACGCTGGGGGCCCGCAAGAGCCCCTCGGTCCGAACCCGAGCCCCAGCGCAGCCCGGCCTTTCCGGGACCGGAGCCGACGGACCGAGCTTCCTCCGGGCGCAATGCGCCCTTGCCAGGCGGCCGCAAAGCCCGGCAGGAACAGCTCTGCCGGCGGGGCGCCGCGTGGAGCGCGTGTGGGGGGGATACCGGGGGGCGCGGGCGCGCTGGTCCCCTGGGGCTAGGCTACGGAGCAGCTGCAGAGAGCGGGATCCGTGTTTGGGGTCGGGGTCCGGAGATGAACGCGAAATTGAACAGGAGGCGCCAATCCGAGTTGAAGTTGCAGGACCCTAGGGGCTGACTTGGTTTGGTGGGGGTACAGGTGTCTTTGCCCCCCACTAACTCAAGAATTCCTCTTTGTCTTCCTTGGAAAATCCTCTCGGAGCCACGAACTGGCTCTCACTTAGAAAGAATGCAGCCTGCCGTCCAGCCCGGTGACGTCAGCGCTGGAGCATTTGGAAAACAAAGGGCTCCGGAGGGCGGGAGGAGGCGACTGCGTCGTGCTTAAGACTCCGGGGGCCAGAGGCCCGCTCGTTGCAGGCTCTTCGGGGTCGCCGGCTGCTCGCGGTCCTCCTGGAGTCGGGTAGGGCTGGACCCCGACTGGGCGGTGATCTGGCCTACAGACCCTCGCTTTGGTTCCTTGAACTAGTGGGAGCCCAGGCAAAGACCTGAGATGCATGCTCGCAGAGAAAGGGGGTTTCAGAAAATGGGGTGCTAGAGAAGTGGGGGTTCAGTGCTTGGCGTAAGGGACGCAAAATTCTATTCACCGTTCTGCGGAAAGGCGGTCCGTCTAAGCGGTTTGGCAGGGAAGAGCCCCTCATGAGAAGGGGTGTTCCTGCTCTCGGGCACACTGTTGAGGGAAGGGGCCTGGAGTCTCCCTGGTCCTCTTCTGTGGGAAGAGGAAATGCCTGATGGACCAAAACCTAGGGTGAAGAGATTCGTATCTCACTTAGGCAAAGAAATGAGCCTTTGGTAACTCTGGAGTCAGTGGACTGGAGCAGATTGAGTACAGCGATGTCCTCCTGACTCCTCTCCCCCTCTGCTGAGAGAAGGGAGTGGAAGGCAATGACTCCCTGGCCTGGGAGCCCTGGCTGGAGCAGGGTGCAATCCTCCCACACACCCTACACAGGGACCTATGGAGGTGTTTGGTTTTCCCTGAATCCCTGTTGGGAGGTTTGTCTTGGAGGAGGTTATGGAAAGGAAGCCGGAAAAGGCTGATAGCCCTCCAGGCCATGAGCCTCTGGGAACCCAGAACCAGAAAGAAGCCCCCCCCCCCTTCCTGGAGGCTCCCACCCCCCTAACCCAAGTGCCTGCAACCAAGAGGCTCCCTCCAGATTGCTTCCTCCTCCGGTTTGCCCCAGTAAATGTTACTGGTGCCAGTCTGCTCTGTGTCTAGAGGTCCATGGGGACTTTTCTAAGTAGTAAGGTGGGGGTGGGGAGGAGGAGGGATATAATCTCATTTTCCCTAGAGCACTCATGCTGTTACTATCAACACACTCTTTCTGATGAGTGACACTTTCAGTCTCATCTCACAAAACCCTTGTCCTATGATAGCCATTCTTCTTTCATTCCTTTTCTACCTTTTAGGGTGCATCGTCTCCTTCTTCCTGTTCATCTTGCTGAGTGGCAGCCAAGGTCATCTCATGACAGGGAGGACTAAGTGAGGGGAAAGGATGGAGAGAGTTAGCTGTGCCAAGGCTGGAGTCAGGCTTTCTTTGTTCTAGGGGGAGCCAGGGATTGTCTGGGACTTCTGGATTAGGCTGGGCTCATTCTTTATGTGCCGTCTTGGACAGGACAGCTCAGTGGTTAGATCTGACCTAAGGTCTCCCATAAGATTGTGTGATAGGTGGCTGACTGCAGGATCCTGCAATTCCACCTTGATTACCAGGTAGGTTAGTGTTGTCTTTCTCCTGGCTTAGTAAATCTCTATGAATAGGGCAATCTTTTGCCAGGATTGACAGGACACCAGGAGCTCAACACCCTTTGCTGCTTTTAATGGTGAACTACTTGAGGCAAGCTTATTCTTTCCATTTTTCTTATTGAAAACGGAAGCACAGAGCTTAGGTAAGCTGCCTTAAGCAGCAGGTGGCAGCACTGGCATGCGAACCCAGGTTCCATTGTCTTGTTCTTTACCTTTATGCTTTAGCACAGGCCGTAATGGAACCTGCCTCCTTACCCATGTGCTCCCACTGATGATTCTTCCTTCTCTCCTCCCAGGTGCTCTGTGGCCAGGTGCTGCTGGCCATTGTCCAGACAGGTGTGTGCAAGCCAAGGAAGCATGAGGACGCTGGAAGATTCCTCTGGGACAGTCCTGCACCGCCTTATCCAGGAGCAGCTACGCTACGGCAACCTGACTGAGACACGCACGCTGCTGGCCATCCAGCAACAGGCCCTGCGGGGTGGGGCCGGGGCTGGGGGCACAGGGAGCCCCCAAGCCTCCCTGGAGATCTTGGCACCCGAAGACAGCCAGGTGCTACAGCAGGCCACGAGGCAGGAACCCCAGGGCCAGGAGCATCAGGGTGGTGAGACCCACCTGGCAGAGAACACCCTCTACCGGCTGTGTCCACAGCCCAGCAAGGGCGAGGAGCTGCCCACTTATGAGGAGGCAAAAGCCCACTCGCAGTACTATGCAGCCCAGCAGGCGGGGCCCCGGCCTCATGTTGGGGACCGAGACCCCCGAGGGGCCCCAGGAGGCAATCGGAGGCAAGATGAAGCCCTGCGGGAGTTGAGGCATGGGCACGTGCGATCCCTGAGTGAACGCCTCCTGCAGCTGTCCCTGGAGAGGAACGGTGCCCGGGCCCCCAGCCACATGAGCTCCTCCCACAGCTTCCCTCAGCTGGCCCGCAACCAGCAGGGCCCCCCTCCCCGGGCCCCCCCTGCTGAAGGCCCAGAGCCGCGAGGACCTCCACCTCAGTACCCACACCAAGTTGTGCTAGCTCACGAGGCCACCGCTGCTGTCACCGACCCTCGGTACCGCGCCCGCGGCAGCCCACACTTCCAGCATGCTGAAGTCAGGTAACGGCCACCCCAGTCTTTTAAGCTCTTGCCTTGCTTCCAGTGTGGTTCTCCCAGAGCCCAGTGCCTCCACCCTTTGTCAGGCCTGGCGAGATCTACCCCGTCACCCCATCGACCCCAGGGAAGAGTGGTGAAACCCACTCCTTCCTAGGGGGGAGGGGTTAATGCCTAGAGGAGAGAGGGGCTTGTCTGATTAACTGTGGCAATCAGGTAGTGGACTCCTAAAGGGTGTGGGTACAGTGGGAGTTAAAGGTGAGGTTTCAGAAAGAGCTTTCTAAAGATAGAGGTTGGGAATGTTGACAAGCTATGGCCAAGTCAAGTGTGAAGAAGGCCAGGCAGGACCTCCTGTGGAGAGCAAGTGAACAGAATGCTTTCAGAGATTGGGCGGCATTCCTAGCAGGAGGCAGGAAGGACCAGGTGGCCTTCTTAGAGACCTCTCCCTGCCCTACACAGAGGCCATAGCCTCTGCTCTTCACTGCCTTTCAGGGTTTCCCATGTAGGCCCTGTGGCCAGAGCCAGTCACAGGAGAGGGTTCTGTGCAGGCTCAGAAGAGGCCTCGAGGCCTTGCTCAGCACCTAGAGTTCAGTCCAGAAGGTGAAAGGAAGCCATTGCGATTGACCAGCTTTTTAAAAAGGTTTCTTTGGCTGCATGTAGAGAATTGATTCTGAGGGGGAGAATGAAAGCAGGGAGACTGGAGGAGGCAGGAAGCCCAGATAGTTTACAGATGTGAAGCTCTGCCTCTGGCTTCTGCCTTAGCCCAGCACCTTCTCCAAGAAGCTGACATGCAGCCTTTGTGCCCTTTCTCCCCCCCTCCCCCTCTCAACGTTGCCCCCTTCCCCCCCCCCCTCCAGTGGAGGGGAGGTCTGGAGACCCACCAGAGGGGCCTGTGGATTTTCAGGCTCCCTTCCTCTGTGGCTCAAAGTCAAAGTCTGGCCCTCCCTACGCCTGATGAGTCTTCATTAAGTCACCCACTTTCCCACTATTTGGCCTTTCCTTGCTCTCGAGAAACAAGTGACGCCATGGCATTGGTATGGAGGCACCAGGGGATGGGTGCTCCACCTCCCGAGCCCCCCACCTTATCTCCCTTCTCATGGATCGGTCAGGGAGAGTGGCGGAAACTGAGTCGTGGTTTCTTCTTTCGGACCAGCCTTGTTGAACCCTGCAGGAAAAGATAATATCGTGGAAAGGAAGTAGACCATTTGCAGGAGAACAAAAAGGAGAGGGTGGGGGAGGGGCAGAACACAGGGCAGGCAGAGCAAGTGTGAAGACTATTCTTTCTCAGGGCTAAGTCATCCCCAAAGAATGCCAGTTGTGTCTGCCTGGCCCAGTGCAGGGGGGAGCAATTTCTTAAAGCTACCCCAAGAACGCCACATTTAGCAATGCAGGGAGAGCTTGGACATTCCAGTGGGGACCCTGGGCTCAGCCATTACTTGAAGCACCACCTCAGGCAGTGAGAAGTGCATCTGTCTAATCTCCTTTTGACTGGATCAGCTGAGAATTGTTTCTGGAAATGAACTGGGGGCGGGGACTTTCCTTTCAGCCTAGGGTTCTAAGAGCAAGGGTGCTTGGACTGGAGGGAGGGGGAGGTGGAGCCCAAGTCCTGAGTTGATGGGTGGGTCCAGGAGTGAAATTAAATTCTTTTGGGGCTTCTGGGGCTTGGAAAACTCGGTGAAACAGAGGCAGTCTGTTCTACACTTGGAGTCACAAGATCCCAGAAGGCTCTGGGACTCCCCCTACCTCTTGCTCTTTGTTCCCTCTCTCATAGGAGCCCTGGGGAAGATGTTACACTAGTGCCAGAGGCCCAGAGAATAGGGTCCCCGAACCCAGGCTATTCAGTGGTTCAGTTGCAGCCCCTGTGCCTATGAAACCCAGCGCTGGTACCTCATTTGTTCTAGAAACAGAGAGTAAACTGCAGTTACCACTGGGAGAGGGGAGGGTAGGCCCCATGGCGGCAGCACCTGCCAGGCCTGTGTGGCCCAGATAGCCTCCCCTCGGGGGGACCCCCCCCCACAGTGGCATAGCAGCCCCTCAGGGTTAAGCCAGGATGTGAGTGCCTATTTTGTCAGACAGTGGAGAGCTCAGACTCTTATCCTAACGTCTGTCTTGTTACGCTAACCTTAGCCACAGTCTTCTAAAAATGTTTCTGCGAGGAGGGGTGACAGGACCCAAAATAGGAGGGAGAAAACTATGAGTGAGTGAGTGGACTGCACTGGTGGTATTAGTGGGAGTCCTGAGAATGACTCTGGTCACAGAACAGGGCTGGCTGCTGGGGCCTTGCCACCGAGTGATCCCGGGACCTGGGTGCTGTGTGATTGATGATTCATGTGGCCTCCAGATCCAAAAAGAACCTTCTATTGATTAGAGAAGTCAAGGGCACATTTTTAAAGATGCTTTGAGTACTGGTTGCTTAGAAGCCTCAGGCTGATCCCCAATGCGTTGGCCACAGTGAGGCGGGACATGAAACAAGCATCCTGAGGGTGACCCCCTTTAGCCCTGCTCCTGTGGCACTTGAGAATCTTGGGGACACCATATGGAAGAGGCCTGCCTCACTGGCCGCTGCCTAATACTGGGGGAGGCTGAGTCAGGGCATCTTCCCTGTGTGCCCAGGAGGGCTTGGGGAAGCTCAGCCTGCTCTGAGGTGGGAGCTGTCGGGGTCTTTGTAGTTTCTGAGCGCTGTCTTATTTGCTCCCCAGGATCCTGCAGGCCCAGGTGCCCCCCGTGTTCCTCCAGCAGCAGCAGTACCAGTACTTGCAGCAGCCCTTGGAGCACCCCCCGCCCCCACACCCAGCTGCTCTCAGCCATGGCCCTCTAGGTTCTCTCAGTCCACCTGGGGTGGAAGGGCCAGCAAGCACCCAGCCCTCCTCAAGCACCTCAGGCAGTGCCCACCTGGCCCAGATGGAGATGGTGCTAAGGGAAAATGCCAGGCTGCAGCGGGACAACGAGAGGTTGCAGAGGGAACTGGAGAGCTCAGCGGAGAAGACTGGCCGCATCGAGAAGGTAGGTCCTGGTGGGACCTCACGGGGGGAGCAGGAGGAAGGGACCCTAAGGGGCTTACGGGGCAGGCGGGAAAGGGAGGGCTGAAGAGTCTGAAAGCTTATTTCTGACTGGACTTGTGTGCTCAGCTATCCCCAACCTCCTTATTCCTCATGCACCCTCCCTCATTGACTCCAGACAGCTGGGGAGCAGCCGGGGGGCCTGCAGGCCCAGAGCAAGAGCAGTTGCTGGCCAGGGGTGATTAGAAAGAGCCCATTCACCAGCTCCCTGCACACTCACACCCTTCCCTGCACACACCCCTTCCCTCGGACACCTCCCACAGAGAGTCCTTTGTGTCCCCCACACAACAGCAGGTCTGTTCTAGGCAAGCCCTGGCCAAAGAGAAAGCCCCTCCTCTTGGAAAAAAAAACCGAGCAACTTATTGGAATCCCAGGCCAGCTCAGCAAAGGGCACGTGCAGAATCTGCGCGTGGCCAAGTGGGAGGGGCGGCCGAGGGCAGCGGCCCTACTTGGGGGATGCCAGAGGACACTTACTCCAGGGAGAAGCATCTATCTGCAGGTGGGGTCGGTGCCCCCACTTCTAGTGAAGGTTTCCCAGCTGTGTGTTCACATAGCCTTGGCCTGCCATAGTTGCCCTTTGATATCTAAGGTAGGGCAAACTCCCAGAGCATGGCTAAGAGTCTCGGTGCCCATTCTTGGCCCCCTGTGCTCAGATTTCTTAGCAGAAGCCAGACAAAGAGCAAAATATTTCTTTCCGGACATCAGGCACAGGAAAGCTGTGTTCACTCATTAGGAGCAGCCATTCTAGGCTACCTGACCTGGGGTTCACCCAGCATATGTTCCTTGAAACAGTGGTCAGCACCCTGATTCCTAAAGTCTGGCCTACCTCTGGACATGCCCCTAGAGCCACCTAGAGTTTTTGCTCTCCTTTTCATCCTCTCTCTCTATTCCTGATGGAAGGTGTCAGATCAGCTCTGGCCCATGGGGGAACCTTGAAGCCCTCCCTTCAGCTCTGCTGTCTGCCTCTTGCAGTTGGAAAGTGAGATCCAGCGGCTCTCTGAAGCCCACGAGAGCCTCACGAGAGCCTCTTCCAAGAGGGAGGCCCTGGAGAAGACCATGCGGAACAAGATGGACAGTGAAATGAGGAGGCTGCAGGATTTCAACAGGGATCTTAGAGGTGAGAGCGGGTCACCCAAGTGGTCAGGAGTATCTTCAGAAGGCTTGATGCCTCTGCTCTTGGGGAGAAATTCACACTGTCTTCTGCAAACTGCCCCAAAGCTGAGCCGCCTTGGGAGCCTCCCTAGTGGAGAGATGCTCCTCTCTATGTTCTAACCTTCACAGCCCCTCGAGGAACCCCTCACCTACGCGGGTCCGTTTCACAGCCCCTGATGGAAGGTGATCCCTCCTCATTAATCCCTGGGTTGACCTGGCACCTCCCTGTGAGCCCATCCTAGGTTGGAGGCTGCAGCCCCAGATAGGGTCTCCAGGGAGCACCTTGTGGCAGGCAGCTTCACCTGATACGAAAACACCTTTCTTTAAAGCATCTTTCCTTTATTTGAAACAGAGAGATTGGAATCTGCAAACCGCCGACTGGCAAGCAAGACGCAGGAGGCCCAGGCGGGCAGTCAGGACATGGTGGCAAAGCTGCTGGCTCAGAGTGAGTAGGAGTTCCAGCGGAGCCCAGTCAGATGTGTGGGTGGGACATGGCCCCCTCTGGACAGGGAGGACTGGGTCTCTCCCTGTCAAGGCTTATTGATCCCAGAATTATTGAAGGCCTATTGTACACCTGGCACAAGAATAAATCTAGTTATTGCGCCATGGAGACAGGTAGGATGAAAGAGGAGGAGGTTGAACTTCTCAGGGAGCTCCAGAAAAAAGAAAGGTCTTGGGTACCTGGCGGGAATGTGATAAGTTGGGGGGCATGGTGGCTACATATAATAAGGCGACCAAATGGAAACGACTACACAGCCAAGCTGTGTTCCATCAGCTTAACCAACAGCAGCGGTCTAAAAAGGGGGTGTGGGAGGCTTCTCTAAAGGGAGCGGTCTAGCTGTGAAGTGGCTGAGGCCATTACTGGCCAGTCCTTTCAGTTACCTGCTCGTTGCAGGGCTGTGCTAAGCACATGGCAGGTAGTTGCAGGCCCAGGAAGGGATTTGGCAGAAGGAAGAAGCTCTAGTAATGAGAAGAGACAGGGAGAGCAGTTACTTATTGAGATGCTAAATACTCGTACTTGGTGCTGTAGTGATGTCCCAGGGAATTTGCAGAGAAGTGGGACGGGGCAGCTGGTATCTGATGGAGGGTGACTTTGAGGAAGGGGTCAGGCATCAAGGAGGCCTTCTAGGAGTGGCAGAGAGAGAAGTGGGTGTCCCCAGTGGAGGAAGGCTGAGGTCTGGTGGCAACTGTAACTTCTTCCTTCAAAGAGGCATCGGGACTCTGGTCGGGGCTGCTCAGGCAGAGAACAAGACGGTTGGGGACTTGACTATACTGATTTGGGCAAGTGAGGTGGCAGTGACTTGGGTCTCTGGGAGGGAGGTGCCGGTTGTGAGGGAACAGGGGAGGGGCAGTCCTTGGGAGTCCTAAAGTGCCCTTTGCTTGGAGGAGCAGAATAGGGATGTCCTATAAGAGAGGACTGAGCTTTGGGCCTCACTGCCAGAGAAAGGAAGTCACTGGGCGGGTTTCTGGGAGCAGGCACAGAGGAGGGGTGAAGGGGGAGGCTGACCTGGAGGCGTTTCCGCTCCCTGGAGAGCCAGCGCCAGGCTGTTCTTGGCTCCTCACTGGAGCCATTAATCTTGCAGCCGCGGGTGACCCGGATGCCTGGCATTCCACAGCCGCTAGGCTGTTCTGCTCCCAGTCCGCCTCCCTCTGCTCATTCCCTATGAGGCCCAGTCCTGGCTTTGGGAGGAGAGAGCAAAGACAAAGAGACTGGGGTGTGCCAGTGGGGAGCCTCACAGAATGCCCTGCTCCCACCACAGCTTGCCTAGGCTTCCCTGCCTCTTCTCACCTAACCCAGGAGCCCTTGTCCCCACAGGCCCAGGGTTTAACCTGCTAACTGAGAATGGTTAAGGCCTGTGCAGCGCAGTGGTTGTAGGAGACAGCAGAATGCTGGGTCCACCAGCCCCCATCTCCACCCCAAACCCCAGGAGTTAAGGAAACCCACGTTGCCCTAAGTTGCTCCTTCATAGCCATAGAAAAAACAGAATCCTCAGGAAAAATGTCTCTGGCTGCCCTCTTCTGTGGGGTCGGTCAGCACTGGTAGGGAAGTTGTGATCACTGTCACCAATGATATGCTTTCCCTAGTAGGGAGGCCACATAGACGCCAGACCTGGCCCTCTGGTCAGACCCTGCCCTCCCTGAGGGTCTGGCATTGAGTTCTGCCACCTGGCTCTGCCTCCTCTGTCCCCTTGGGGCACATTCCTTCTCATCTGAACCTCACCTGGATGGTCTGGCTCTGGGACCAGAAGATGGGAGGGTCATGTTGAGACTAGAAGGAAAAACAAACTTCCTGAGAACTGTCAGTGATGGGGCTCTGTGAGCCCACACAGGAGGGGGTCATTGTCTCCTGGTCTAAGCCAGAGCTGACTTGCCTGCCTGGGCCCTTCACCACCAGGACCCTGAGTAAATGGATCCTCCCTCTGCCTGCCTGGGTCCCCTGCCTTCACTCTTCAACTTGAGAACTGGCACTTTCTTCTAGGGTAGCTATTTAGCCATCCATGACCCAAAGGGGGGAATTAATTATAATTGAAATTTGAAACTTGGTTCCTCCCTCATACCGGGCACATTTCAAGTGCCAGTGGTATGTATGTGTGCCTGCTGCACTGGTCCCACGATAGAAGATTCTACTGGATAGTTCTGTTCCAGAGACAGTGCTTTTGAACTTGTGATACAGACCCCAGAGTCCCACCTACCTTCCCCTTCTAGCAAGGCAGGTGGATGACATACTTCTTGGCGGCTAGACTATGTTTCCAAGGGCCAGGTATATGGGGTGTGGATTATGCTGAGAGCATCAGCTAGGGGACTTGGTGATCTGACTCAGGCCCTAATTAACCTGGCTATACGGAGAAGGTGTCTGAACAGAGTTCCCCTGGCAATTAACAAGATAAGCTCAAAGCCTGGGTAGCTAGAGCTTCAGACACCAATCTTTGGATGACAGTCAATTCCATTTTGGTGCTAAAATTGCATTTCTTTATGAGCCTGGTTGCCCATGTCTCCCTGAACCATGGAAGGAAATGTGGCACTAAACTAGGGGGGCAGTGGGCCTACAGAATGAGCCCTGGAGCCCCTCTGGGGTCTCCCACTCCAGCCAGAAGCAGCCTGGTTCTTTGAAGCCAGGCTGGCTTGAGTTCCCATCCTGGCAGCCTCTCTCACCTACTAAGTCTCCTTCCTTATAAGTAGTGGGGAGGGGTGCACAGATCATACCTGCAAGGATTGTTATTGGAGGCTTCCAGGAATGAGGTGTGTTCGTGGCGACTCTCTGGTTCTTACCCCTGTTCCCATCTCAGCCAGTGAGCATGGCACAGGTCATCTGAACATCTACTGATGGGCATCCCAGCTCCAACCTGCCCAGTCTCAGGTTCTGAGGTTCCAGGGAAAATTGTGTGTTTGGAAATGGGGACACCTGGCACAAATGGACAGTGTTTGGGGCTGTCCTGTAGCAAGTCCATGTCCCAACAGACAGTGTAGACCAGTCATTGCTAAAAGGACCCTAGAGAGAGTTGCTGCCATTCTCCCTGATATAACCTGAGCTCCTGTCTTTGCTCAGAACAATGGTACCTTAACTCCCCGGATCCGGCCCTATGCACTGTTGCCGGGATCAGATGTAACTCTGCCCGTCCAGTGCTGAGCACAGAGCCCAGCATATGTGGTGCGTGCTCTTGGGCCCAGCCACGCACTGAACCCCGGTCTCTCCCTGCAGGCTATGAGCAGCAGCAGGAGCAGGAGAAGCTGGAGCGGGAGGTAGCACTGCTGCGCGGTGCCATCGAGGACCAGCGGCGTCGAGCAGAGCTGCTGGAGCAGGCTCTGAGCAATGCGCAGGGCCGGGCCGCACGCGCGGAGGAGGAGCTGCGCAAGAAGCAGGCTTACGTGGAGAAGGTGGAGCGACTGCAGCAGGCGCTCGGGCAACTGCAGGCAGCCTGCGAGAAGCGTGAGCAGCTGGAGCTGCGTCTGCGCACGCGCCTGGAGCAGGAACTCAAGGCCCTGCGTGCACAGCAGGTGAGCTGGGAAGACCTAGGAAATGGCGGCGCTCAGGCTGCATGTGGGGAGGCCAATTCAAAGTCCCTGTACTGAGCCAGGCAAGGGCCTCCAGAGAAGGCTGGGTTGATCCTGGTTGGACGCTCTCAACCACCAGGCTTCACCGAGATCTGCTACTTGGCCATGTGGCCAGTTGGGGGACGTAAGACGTGGGCTTCTGTCCTTAGCCACAGCGAGGGGCGGTGTCCCTGGTCATAGAGAAAATAGGTGAAGAACCTTGATGTAGAAGACTAGCCAACTCTTCTAAGAGACCCCCGAGATGAAGAGGAAGGTGGTCAATCAGCTCTCCAGTTTGTTTCCTCACTTTGGACTTGTAAACACAAACTAGGTAGAGCTCTCGCTCCACTCCCACCCAGCCTTATGTTCCCACGGAGGTAGGGTGACCTGCTGGTTTGCACCACTTGTCCCGTGTAATTATTACTAGCACCCCATTCCCAGTTTGGAGGGTAATATATGTGCAAGGGCAGACCTCTGCAAGGGCAGACTTGACCTTACCTGCACCCTTGGCCGCACGGTTCAGGGCTGGGGTGTTGGAGACACACGCTGTCCCCTCTGTCTCTGGAAGTAGGGCCAGGGGGTGGGGAGAGAGCTAAGAAGGAGCAACTGCTCCCACCCCACCCCACCCCCCATCCTCCACCCCTGACCATGTTCCTTCCTCTCCAGAGACAGGCAGGCACCCCCAGTGGTGGCTGCGGTGGGTCCCCGGAGCTTAGTGCCCTGCGGCTGTCTGAGCAACTACGGGAGAAGGAGGAGCAGATCCTAGCACTGGAAGCTGACATGACCAAGTGGGAGCAGAAGTACCTGGAGGAACGTGCCATGAGGCAGTTTGCCATGGATGCGGCCGCCACGGCCGCAGCCCAGCGCGACACGACCCTCATCCGACACTCTCCCCAGCCCTCGCCCAGCAGCAGCTTCAATGAAGGCCTGCTCACTGGTGGCCACAGGCATCAGGAGATGGAAAGCAGGTGAGGCATTGCAGACCAGGCCGGGGCACCCGATGTAGGGGTGAGGGGTGGCAAGATCCAGTCCCTGCCCTGCCCTTAATGGGTGAGAAACAGGCCTCTCTCCACGTGGCTTAGCAGCAATCCTGCTTCTGAGCTGACCTGTGTGTTCCACATTCCTGGCATCATATGCTGCGCTTTTCCAGAGAAACCCACTGAGTCCTGGGCTGCCCAGGGGACCCTGTCCGTGGAGGTGCTGGATGCTCCCTGGACCCCTGTGCATATCAGGCTTTCCAGCTGGATCCACACCATGTACCACTCTAGGTGGAATGAGGATTAGGACCCTGGCTCAGGGTGGCGAGTATTTTCTTTGCAAAAACCATCTCAGAGACCCCACAAGATTTCTCTCTGGGCCACTGGTAGTTTCCGGAATATCAAATTCCAGAGCCTTGATGACGTTTCTGATGGCCCCCTTTCAGCCTCTGCCATGAGGACCAGAGGGGTCCAGCCTGGCCGAAGGAAGGGCTTTCCCTCCATGCTTTATGAGGTGGGAAGGGTGGAGACACTGTGGGGCTGACCATGTGGGCTTGGCCCTGTCCCCCAGGTTAAAGGTGCTCCATGCCCAGATCCTGGAGAAGGATGCAGTGATCAAGGTCCTTCAGCAGCGCTCCAGGAAAGAGCCCGGCAAGGCCACCCAGTGCTCCCTGCGGCCCGCCAAGTCTGTGCCGTCTGTCTTCGCAGCTGCAGCAGCAGGGACCCAGGGCTGGCAAGGGGTCTCCTCCAGTGAGCAGCAAGGGGATACCTCTGCCCGGCTGGCTACAGGTGAGAGGCAGCTGATGGGTGGCACAGGTAGATGGTAGGTGGCTCTTTAGGAACCAGGGCCTTCACCCCTTGCCCAGGGGGAATCAGCTTAGTTTTTGGCTCAAGGGGTCCCACAACTCACAGATAAAGAATACTATCTCAGACATAGAATACTCATCTCTGTAAAGGTCCTCACCCTTTGCCCCAAACCCTTACCATCTAAGTAAAAAAATAGTTTCCTATGCAGATACACCGTCTAGGCAATCCCTCGCCACTCCTCCTTTTTTTTTTTTTTTTTTAAATTTATTTAGTCATTCATCCAAGAACGGGGGCGTACAGGCCAGAGGTCCAGGAGGTTGGGGGTGGGTGGGTTGGTGAGAAGATTCACCAGAGACAGAACAGAATGGGCACATTGAAATACACTGCTACAGGGGAAGCTGTGGTGAGACACAGGGGAAGACTGCTGTGCCATGTGGGTCCCTCCTTGGCTGGGAGTCAAACTGCTGTAAGTGCTGAGGACAGCTTCATAGTGCTGCGCTTAACTCCTTGCGCCGTCAGGGAAGCCCTCCAACTCCTTTTAGATTTAGTCTACAAAGAACTCAAAACTATTGTAAACCAATCCAACCTGATAGTTGATCTTCTTGGAAACAGAAGCATTGGGTCTCCGTGGAAGTTTTTGCAAATCAAATGCAATCTGTACTACACCCATTACGGGGCGGGGGGGGGG
>NW_004567115.1:12814631-12829925 GCF_000260355.1 Condylura cristata
CCTCTGGCCATAGCCTCCCTCCCGGCCCACGCTAAGCACGGAAGCAGAGACGGCAGCACGCAGACAGACAGCGCCCCCGACAACGCCACTGCCTGCCTGGGGCTGGACACCGACAACTTTCTGGGGTGCAGCAGTGGCCAAAGGACCGCCTCCATGGGTAAACCTTCACTTGCCTCGGGGTCTGTGTCTTGGGGGTGGGCCGGGGGCGGAGCCTGACATTTCCTGGGTTGTGACCTAGAGGCCAGGCCTTTTAATCCCAGACCCCCCTTCACTGGCTACACGCTTGGGGAGCGGGGTGTGGTTCACCTCAATCTGAACAGGAAAGCCGACTGAATCATGAATAGAGAAACTGAAAACCCTGATTAAGACAGATCCAGAGTTCAGAAAGAAAGCCACTGCCCTTTTTGTGCCCTGTTTTTGGTCTTCCTTACCCATTTAATCGCCAGATGAATTAGCCACGATAGTGGAGTTTGGTGAGCGGTCCTGGTGGCTCTCACAGTCAGAAGACTTTGTTTAAAAGTCTGGGAAGGAGAAACTTGGGCAAATGCCCTTTCATGTTTTTGTTCGCCTTCCACATTAGTTAGCCTTTGCATATTTCCTTGTGCCTCACAGCTCAGAAAACCACAGGCATGAAAAGAATGCTGAACCTGCCTCCCTCGGGGCGCTCCCCTCCCTCCAAGCCCTCCAACCAGTTCAGAGTTATAAACAAATGGCTTCCACATCGGAGGCTGGTGGCCTGGGCAGAGAGCTGACAAGGAGAAGGGCATTGTGTCCGTCAGCCAGCATATAGGATCCTGGGTATCGGGGCAGTGAACAGTGGGAAAAGTTGATGAAAAAAGATGTGATCTTCAAAAAATGTGCACAGATTTAGAACGATCTGGTAACATGCGCTGGCATGTGTCTCTGTTCTTTCTCTTCAGACTCTGTGGCTACGTCCAGAGTACAGGACTTGTCCGATATGGTGGAGATACTGATCTGAAGGAGATGGTGCTCTGGGCTCTCCTGGCCATGCCCTGCTCTCCGCTGCCCCTCATGCCCATTCCAAGCAGCAACTCCAGCTGCTGCTTTCCTACCCTCCCCAATGGGTACTCATTGACCGTCTGGTCCCAGGAGCTTAGGAAGGATGATGCAGGGGAGAGGAGAGCTGTGAGA
Organism: Condylura cristata; assembly: GCF_000260355.1. NCBI lineage: Eukaryota > Metazoa > Chordata > Mammalia > Eulipotyphla > Talpidae > Condylura > Condylura cristata. Next base: position 12,815,784 of record NW_004567115.1, read on the forward strand.
GCGTCTGTATCCCGGCAGACCCTGCTTCTTAGCCCCACCTGCCTCCTGGGACCATGCACAAGGATGAGTCAGCCTTTATCTACTCCCCAAAACTTGTTGCTGAGGCAACAATCAAAAGCTCTAGGATGCTGAGCCCCTTCTGCACCAGAGGTGGCACTCAGGCAGAGGGAGGAGATGTGTAACATTGGGGGTCTGACTTGTGAGGCTGACCGCCTGTGGACTTCAGATGGGCTGGTTCCATAATCAAAATGGCATGTTGTTCCCTCTGGTTAAGTGTGATCCAGGCCCATCTCGTGTTCCTCAGCTCCTTGCTGCCTCCTTGGGGTTACTAAGACTTGCTTCTTTAGGGAACTGGTGTGGGTGTTAGTCCTAGGGAAGTTATCACCTCACCTCCTCACTCGAAGTAGGCTAGAGGCCGTTTAAATGGACTGGGGTGTGCTGTGCAGTTTGTATATATAATTCCCTTTTGTGGAGCAGAAATGATGCTTGCTGCTCCAGACTTGGTCCCTTCTGTGCCCCCATTCCTGCTGTCACCGTTCCGGTAACTTCCGGTAATTTCTATTACTTCTCGTTCCCAAGTTCATGGCCCATGGATTTTGATGTTGGTTGATCCACAGGATGTTGACTGTCTTTCTGTCTGGTGCCCTGTTTTAAATGCCCTTGTTCCATACCCCCCAACTCCCAGCATCAGTAGCTTCTTGAAATGGTTCCCCAGCTCCTGTCCCTGGGACATCTTGTCAGTTTGATTATGAACCCTGAGCCAGATAAAATGAGTCCCCCAACCCCCATGGACATCTGCCTTGGTTGGCCTCTTAAAGGAAACTGGAGAACTTGCCTATTTCATATCAGAGTATTTGTTCCCACCTGGAGGGAAAGAGAAAGCGAGCCCTACTGGTGACAAGTAATCAACGAACTACAGGATGTGACTCGAACTGTCTCTGAATAGCACTTCCAACGCAAATGGCACCCCCATTTGAGGCTCCCCTCAAACTCCGAGCAATCAGAGGGAAGTGTCCAGGTGGCAGCCTGCCAGCAACAATGACGGAAGGGTCTTAAAGTGTCCCCCAACAAAGCCCCAGGAGCATTGGTGGGTTTTAGGCGTTTGTCTTGACTGTTTTTAGTTCTTGGATCTTTTATTTTTTTTTTTCCTTTATTGTTTTTGGTTGTGTATGTTATTTTATTCCTGTGTTTTCTTTTTAAACATTTGCATTTGCTGGACAATTGCATATTTTTTTAAATCCCTTACCCCTCTTCAGACCGAAAGAATACATTTGGTTCATGTGCATTGTTTACAAAGCAAAAGACAAAAAAAAAAAAAAAAGTTTTTAAAAAGGCAAAAAAATATTGTGAAAGGAAAAAAAACAACTTAATATATTTTGGATTAATATTTGGTATTTCTTTTAAAGTATTTTTTGTGCTGTGAACGTTTTTCTGCCAAAGACCATGATGTATGTCTGTCTGTTTAAGTTATCGTAAATATTTAAAATGTAAACATGGCTGTTTTGTTATGCCACCCTGAACTAGGATTGCTGCTGCATTCCACTGGGTATAACAGTATTTTAATAAAAAATAATAATAATTAAAGTGGTGTTTTTGAACAAGTAAGAGCCTACCCTGGTAGGGAGAGGAAAAGGGGTGAGGGTTTTGGAGGGGACCCCATGTCATTGCCCCTGACCTTGGCTCTGTATCGCCCCCCCACCACCACCCCCCCCCCACCCCCCGTCCACACCAGCATGCCTTGACTCAAACACTGGCCAGAACATTTCAAAAAACATCCAGCCCAGCATCACTGCCATCTCTCACATGTGAGTAGAGTTTTTATTTTCCCACCATGCTAGCAAGGCAGGTCCATTCTTTTGGCAAAGCCAGGATGGTACACATGTCACCTCCAAGGATCCAGGGGAAGTACCAGGAATTTGTGAGACTGCATGAAAGAGATTTGGAATGCAGACATGGATGGCTGTCTTGTACAGGGAACATTTCTCACACTGGGAGGGTCAGAGCAGTGGGCATCCTCTCCAGGTAACCTGCTGTTTTTGGCACACACTAAATTACTACTCCACAGTAGGACTAGGTGACCAAAGGCAGCTTCCTATCTTGGTCCCTACCCACACCCCACTAGCATTGGGAGTCCTTGTCTGAGACCAGGCACCATGCCTGTTTTCTGGACACAAGACAGAGGTGACAGGTAACTGGGTGCCACCTCCCAGTCTTCTGTGGCTTCCCTTCTTGCCCCATGCCCAGAAAGGCATACCGCTGCAATCTCCAAAAGAAAGTGCCGCAATCTCAGATGTTTTCTGCTCAGAAACAAGCCCCTGCCTCCGTGGGCCAGTCAGCACAGTGAGTTTCCCAGTAGGCTGGCAGGCAGAGCTGTCCTCGAGGCTTCAGGAAGCCAGACTTCGATGGGCACTTGGCAGTAACCACTACCCTCACTGGTGTGGGTGAAGGATCTTCAGGACAGGTGTGGAGAAGCCATGTTGAAGAGTAACCAAGAAGGACTTTAGAGAAAAGGTCCTCCTGCACCAGCCTACCTGCCTACAAGAGACAGAAATGGACACGGGGCAGAACTGAGAACATGCAAGGACTTCCTTTAGCAACTTTGCAGATAGCGATGGGCCCCAGAAGATGGGGAGGTCTCCCCATATGGGATTCCCCACCCAGCACAGTGCAGACACAATGGGCCCCAACCTTAAACCATGACTCTTCCAGCCTCTCCCACTGGAGCGGCTATAGGCTGCTCTTCCTAGGTGGACCTGTTCAGAGGTGGCTGAATAATGGTGCTCCTGCTCCACCACTCCACCTTGGGCTACAGGAGCCCCCAGCAACATTTGCAGACTCAAGTCCAAACAAAATGGCTGTGCTTATGGTGGCGTGTTCCCAAGAACAGCTTGGCAAAATGGCTCCTGTTCTTCATCTGCCCTCTAGAAGAGCCCTGGGCAGCTCAGGTGGCGGTACAATAAGCCATGACAAGTGCACCGCCCCATCCCCAGCACCTTTGGCCAGTAGCTTTCAAACGTTTGTGTTTCTGCAGAAGTTAATCTCTCAAGAGTCACTGTAATATTTCCTTGGCACAGACCCAGGAGAGGCGGATGAAGAAAACAACACTGGTGTGTCTGGCACATGTGTGTTTGTCTGTGTGTCTGTGCAGGAGTGTGCTTCAGCATGTGTCAAAGAACAAGGCACCAGTAACCTTTGGGGCCTTTGCAGGGCACTGGGGCACTCCAGCTACTACATGACCACCTGTGGGTGTGAGAAGCCAGTTCTTCTCAGAAAGGGGTTGAGCAAGCTTCTGAGTGCACTTTGAAACTCATCCTGATGCAGGTCGGGTGGCCCTGGGCAGGGGAGTGTTTGCTATGTGCCCTGGGCACCTGTGATGGTGGGCTCAGGCCATCAGAAGTCATTCTTGGGTACCACAGGGGCTTGTGCAGGGCGCTTTGGAGGCCAAGTTCTACAAGGGACTTGTTCTGCCTGCCCTTCCCCCAGCCTGTGCCACTAGATCAGGGCTAGGATGCAGCCCAGAAGGGCCCCACACTGCCCTGAGAGCAGCGCAGAGCAGGAAGGTGACCTGTGAGCGTTGTTCCAGGCTCTTTCCTGTCCCTCACCTCTGGGTTAATCATTAACACTTCCCTGACCCTTGTGGGCCACAGACCCAGAGCGCTGGGAGAGGAATGCCAGATGGGCCAGCAGATGGGACCTGCCACCCAGAAACGGCTGAAGCCAGTTTACCGCCTCAGGGGTGGGGGTGGGGTGGGGCACACTGTTGTGCAGTACCACCTACTTGACTCCTAGCACCAGCAAGGCCCTGGCCAGTGGGCAATATCTTTGAAAAGCCTTTGCTGCCCAGAAACTGGCCCCAAGTAGTGACTTCAGAGACCTGCGACCTGGATCTAACACACCCAGCAGCCAAGCTTTCAGCATTGTTTTTTAAAAAGATTTATTTATTTATGCATACAGAACTGGGGTACAGGCCAGAGGTGCAGAGGCTTCACCAGAGACAGAGCGGGGAGCAGAACAGGCAGGTCAACGATGTACACTGCTGAGGGGAGCAGCAGGTGGGTCAGGAGAGGTCTGTTGCGCCACATGGGTCAGATCCCGGGGCGGGGATCGAACTCATGCTGAAGTGATTTTAGCTTCTCACTGCTGCGCCTTAACTCACTGCACAACCAGGGAGGGCACTGAGCATTGTTTTTATAGTTTATAGAGATATAATTTATGTACCTGAAAATTCACCCTCTTTAGTTGTTCACTTCAGTGGTACTTTTTTGTCATGGCATCCATATTAAGCCTAAGGCCAACCATGGGTCATCACCAAATGCCCCCCCAGTAGGTCTGAGGGTCAGGACAAGAAGTGACACCTGATGCATTCACATGGTGGGCTCCTGTTTCTCAGAACGATGCAGCGACTTTGCTCTAGCTGACTGTCTCTTTGCATCAGAGCTAGCCCAGAGCTCCCACACACCTACCCTGGATTGTTCTGAGCTAGAACCCTTCACCATCTGACCCGTAGGCCACTGGAGGGCCTAGCCAGAGAAGTAAGCCCCAGGAACCCCATCTGCTCACAGTTTTCCAGCATCCCAGGAGCATGGGCAGGCGGGTTCAGTTTGGTGGGACCTGAGCGAAAGGTGTAATGAAAAATTAGCTTTAGAGTTCTGAAAGGGGCCTGTTCAAGTGAAGGCCTGGAAGCACAGCCCTGATTAGCCTCATGTGACTGCAACTGGGCATGCATCTCCCCAAAGGAAAGAAATGCTGTCTCTCCAGTTCCTCTTCTCTCCCAGGTGAGCTTGAAGCTAGAGACCAATGAAACTGCAGTTTTTCTCCACCTGTGGCAGATGTAGCATCTGCCTCTGGCTACCTGCTATAACCCAACTCCCTCCCCCGAAACAGACATGCCCAAACAAGGGGCCTGAGTGAGGAGGTGTCAACACAGAGCCTGGACCGTGGGGCTGGGCAGCTCGTGGCACACATGTTCTTTGCAGCCTGCCCTCACCCACTGGCAGAACTCACTCCACCCAGAGTTGGAGGGGCGTGGCTTCTGACCATCACCTCCCAGGAGCCTGGAGAGCCAGGCCTCTGCAGGGTCAGAGACGCATTCTCTGCTCTGAGGGCCTGTCTGTCAGCTTTCGATTCTGAGCTGGTCAAATGTCATGAACTGTGCTCAGATAAGTGCCTCTTGCAAGTCCAAAGGCTCCTACCTGAGGCCACAGTCCAGGTGTGCTTGGGCAATAATGTGGACATTTCTCTGAGCAGGTTTGCCTCTTCTTACATCAATTTGGCCTTCTTTTCTAGCTCTAGGACGCCCTGCCCAGTCTCTCCTCAGTAACCGCTGCTTACTCAACACAATGCACTGTGGAAATCTTCACAGCCTATTGCATCAGCAGCAAAAATACCAAAATCTCAACCACAGAGTGACTACCTGCACTGGCCACAGCGAGGCTTACCCTGAAAACTATGGCCACCGTAAGTGTAAAAATAAAGACAGTTTTTCCCAGAGGCTGTGCCCTAGAGTTTACTTTCTCTGCCTCAGCAAGCTTCTCCACCTCTCTTTACTCCAGCGTATTTCTCTGGAAGTGGCGGTGCCATTTCCTCCTTCACCCATTCACTCAGCTGGAGTGCCTGGAGCCCAGTGCTATGGCAGGCACTGGAGGTACAGTGATAAATAGGGCAAATTATGTGTTTAAACATCTCTATCTTCTCACCATCTGTTCCATCTTTTACAGCCCTTATTGAGCCAGACACAGAGGTGCTCACAAATGTTGCATAAATGAGGATTCCTGACAAGAACTGGCCCTGTCTCCGTTCCTGGCTCTGGATTCCATCATCTTCCTGTGCACACCCAGCCAGCCAAATAATGGCCAGAGCATTCTGAGCATGCTGTGGGCAGTCGTACCTCCAGGCTCTGGCCATGCCATTCTTTTTCTCTGGAATGCCTTCTTCACCGCCTTCCTCCTCTCTTGGCCTGTTGAACTCCAAACTCATCCATCAAAAGCCAGTTTGAGCATAACGTCCTCTTGGCAGCTTCCCCTCCCCTCCCCTGCTTTCTTCATATTCCCCAGGACTGGGGCGGGGGGGTGGGGGTGGAGAAACTGGGAGGGGAGCCCTTGTGAGCCAACCTTAGTCTGTAGCTTTGCTGGCTTAAGAGAAAGTAGGAAAGGAGATAGAAATGACTTTTTCAGTTATACAGAGGTTCTCCCTCGATCCATGCTAGATCCAGTGTGCTCAGAGAGGACTTTTTTAGGCTATTTTGGACCCTCCTCCTCTGCCACATCCCCACCATTTTCTGGCTTGAGTGGAGGACATAAGAGATTCTGTGGGTGGAGTCTTGGGGTTAGAAAAGGAGAAGCTGAGCCCCAGGGTTTGGAGCAAGGTGGAGAGGAATGGCCGAGCAGCGGCCTTGGGTGTGTGAGCAGAACCAGCCCTGCCAGATGGCTGACCCATGAGGCAGGCCTGGGCACTGCCAGCCACGTGGGCCCCTGCCGTGGGAACAGCAGGTGGAACAGGTACTCCCCCACCCCTAAGAAAGCTGCTCCTGCCCGGCCTTGCCAGCCCTGGATTCCCTCTAGGGACAGGCCGAGGCAGGGGCAAGGGCCGGGTGGAGGCAGCATGATTTTTATCGGGACAACAACTCCCAGTCAATCCCAAGAACAATCTTGAGTCCCAAGGACCACTCACAGGCTTCAGTCCAAGAGCACTGTGCTCACAGCGCAGGAGTGGGCCATGGGGGGTATGGAAGGGGCCCGTTGCCACTCCTCACCCCATGTTCCTCTGATAAAGCTTCACCCTCTCAGATCATCTCTTCCACCTTTCTTCATTCGACAAATACCTATTAAGCACCCACTCTGTGCCAGACACTACTCCAGGTGTTGCGGAGATAGTGGGAAATAAAACAAACACAAACCCTGCGGCAGAGCGAGTATGGGGGGAGACAATCAGGAAACTGAATCAATGTTATAGAGGGTGTCAGAACAAGAAAGCCTCTGTGCTGCAAGCCAGTTCATCTTTTCCCAGTCTGCATTTGGGCAATGTCAAGTTGCTGTAGATATATGGGATCTCTAAAAACGGTGGTATAGAAGTTTCTGTGCTCATGTTCTTGCAGTGCGTCCATGCCGTGTGAGAAGCTGGTGAGAGTCTTGGGGGGAAACAGAGGAGGAAAAGAGACATAAAGAATGTAGAGCAAGTTGGCAGGGCAGAGAATAGGTGCAATTTAAAGGGGAGTAAGACGATGACATTTAAGTAATGATTTGCGGGAGTGATGGGGTAAACCACTGTATCTAAGGAAGTAGTGTTCAGATAGGAGCGTTAATAAAAGGCATGTTTTATAAACTTGAGCCTTGCCTGAGGCATTCTTGAGGGGCAGGGAGCATGGAACAGAAAGTAAAAAAGCATTATAAGGGGAGATGACAGGTATCCCTGAACAAGGAGGCCCCCAAGGCAAAACCCCCAATCCTGCAGCACCTGCTGCTTCCTGAGATGGCTCCTACTCCCTCGGCCAGCCTGGGGGCATCCAATTCTTTCCAGAGCTCTGTGCAGTGTCTCAGATACAAGCAGAGCTTCCCTGGAGCCACCGTGATCCTGAATGGAAGCATTTCTCCCCTCTGCTTGTTCTCTCTCCTTCCAGAACCTCTTCCTGCAGGAGACAGATTTCAATGCATGAAGAGGAACACCCACCTCAGGCCACACTCTTGGTAAAAAGACATTGTTTTCAATGCTCACTGTATCTACCTCTAGTCTGGGGGTAAATACTAGGGATGCTGCTAGCCCAGGAGGTGGTGGGAGCCGTGCACACAGGTGCAGGAACATGACCATAGGGAAGCTTGCATGCATCTGATTTGCTTCTTCATCTGAGCACATGGATTTGTGATAATTCCTTCCTCTGTTGAACGTGCTTTCACAACGACAAATGCACACTCAGCCACGTGCACACTTCTACTCCACACATACTCAGTGTAACACATCCTGCCAAGCTTGCTCACATACACACCTACCCACAGACATCCATCATACACTCAGTACACCATGGGCACACACACTTAAACACATGTGTGCGCCTCCCTCTATACTTTTATGGGCCTGCACCCGCATGCACACCAGATATGCATATAATGCACATTCCCAGAAATGCATGACTTTCCCAGAAATGCATACAATGTCCCAAGCACATGGACTTATTTTCCCTCCAAGGGAGCTGCCACTGGTGTTTGCAGTGAATAACAGATAGAAGAATGGCACAAAGTTCATTAACGTATACTGATAACCCCAAAAGACAGGCAGGAGGTCTGTCCCCTTACCAGGAGGCTTGCGGAAGGACCAGGCTAGGGTGGGGCCTGGTTGGGGCAGGAGTCTGTCAGAGCTCCAGGGTGCTGACTCAAGGCCAAAGGCAGACAGCTTTGTGCATTCCCGACAAGTAGGTCACCATGATGAGAAGTGTGGACCGGTATGCTCAACTGGAAAAAACTTGGGGGAAACCCAGCCACAGTGGGGTAGGCAGCAGGTATTAGGTGTTGTTGTCCATTCCGGCCCTGGGTTAGGTCTGCACAGTACAGTACAGTGTATATTGGAAGGGGTAGTGGTTCAGGAGAGTCAACAGCATGGAAAGGATGGGGGAGTAAGTGGACGCATTGCTAATATTCTTGTTGCTGAACATGGTACACCAGACCCTGCACTGAGTGCTCCCTGTATATTACCTCACCGAATACAACCTGCAGCTTAGATATTTTTGCCTCTATTTCACAGGTGAGGAAAGCATTGTTTGGGGGGACTTAAAGAAATGACTCTAAGTCTCCAGCTAGTGTGGGCAGAACTTGGTTTTGCCCACACTAGCTGCTATCTCCATTCCCATGATGAAACTAAAAATTGCCTTTTTACTGTTATAGCAAGAGGAGTGCAAGGAGATGTGATAACGAGACTGGGCCCTAGCCCAGAGATAGGACATCAGAGACAAAGTAAGGCTATCTGAATAAAGCATGGACTTTAGTTAATGATAACGTATCAATATCGGTTCTTTGATTGTGACAAATGTACCAAACTAATTAAGATGTTAACAATTGGTAAAACTAGGTGTAAGGTACACAAGAACTCTTTGTACTATCTTTGTAGTAATTCTACCAACTAAGATTGTCCTGAAATAAAAAATTGGCTGGAAAAAAACAAAACTTGCATTTCTGCCAGAAGCAGGAAGCTGTAGATAACTTACATTCCAAAGTGCAGCCTGGGCCCAAGGCCCGAAGACAGCGCCTCTGATGAGTGTCTCTGTCCCTTTTCTCAAAATGAGAGGCCATTTTTTGCTTCATACCACTGAATTTCCATATACACAAGTAGAAGTACAGACAGTCATTGCAGGGCCATTATGACCAAGGTTCCCAGAATCTCCTTCCTAAACAGAACAAAAGGACACTGAAGGCAGACAGGCAGGCAGGCACGCAGAAGGGCATGGAGCCCTGGAGCCCTGAACTGGTCACAACTGCTGAGGTCTCGAGCCTGCCTCTCCTCCCTGACATAAGGACTGGCCAAGCTGATGTCGGTTTCTCAATGGTTCCATCTAGAATATTGCTTTCAATGTATATGTCTTGCAATTCCTTTGCTAAACTTATTCCTAGGCATTTTATTCTCTTATGTTTGTTTTCTTGAGGGCTTTTCATGACTAGTGGACTGAAACAGTATTGGCTTTTTTCCCCTCATCACTTTGTTGTTATTTTCAAGCCCTGATCATTTTTAGTGGATTCCTTAGGATTTTTTACATATAAGACAGTAGGGTCAATGAAGATGGGTCAGGCTTTTGCACCACCACTGGCCTCTGTGGCCGTCCCCTGCAGCCTTGAATGCAGGTGACACTTGGAATCGTGGGCTCAGGGCACGTATGCCTGATGGCAGCACCTGGAGCATGGTGTGGGCTGCGCAAGTGGGCACACCTGAGCCCCGAGAGTGGCAACACCACAAGAGAATGCTAGGGCACCAGAGACAGTGAGGATTCACCAGGAGGCCTCCCAGCCCCCTAGCACCTTGGCCTAACCTGCCCCTGGTTGCCACACTACAATTGGTGTAGAAAGATCATTAAAAGCCTGAAAAAGCCACTGTGGGCTCAAGGACCCCCTCCCACTCTGCCCTCCTGCCTGCCTTCACTACAAAGACCTCCTCATCTACAAATGAAGATAGTTTTACTTCTTCCTTTCTAAACTGGCTGTCTCGTATTTCATTTATTTGCCTAGTTGCTCTGGTTACAACCTTGAATATGATGTTAATACTTTGTCATCTTCCTGATCTTTGGGGAATACATTCCATTTTTCACATTAGGGATGAGTTAACTGCATTTATAGCCAGGCTTTGTAAAATTGAGGAAGTTCCCTTCCATCCCTGGTATGTTGAGTGTCTTCAGTATAAAAGAGTGACTATTCAAACTGTCATGTGGCTTTTGTGCTTAAGTTTACTAAGATATAGAATTACATGGATTTCTAGATGTTAAACTCACCTGGCATTCCTGGGGTAAAACTCATGTGGTTTTGTGTATCCTTTTTATAAGGATATTTTTTATAATTATTTATTTATGTGTACAAGCACTGGCATGTAGGCCAGAGATGCAGGGGGGTATGAGCAGATTCCCCAGAGACAGTGGGGAGCAGAACAGACAGATCTACTGAAGTACACTACTGAGGAGACCAGCAGGCGAGTCAGGAGAGATCTGTCCTGCCATGTGTGTTAGCTCCCTGGCTGGGGATCCACCTCCAGCTGCAGTGGCTGGTGATAGCTTGATATCACTGTGTCTTTAACCCCTGCGCCACCAGGAAGGCAGAGGCCACATCTTCTCAGCTCACAGAGGAGTATCCACCCCTGTGGCAGTACAGGTAAGGCAAGTGCTTAGTAAGCTACAAAAAACAAATGAAAAAAGAATGTAGAAAATAAAGGATTTCATGAGCCTTCAAAGAGCGAGATTAGAAATAGTACTTGCTATGTTAATCACCAGTGCCTGAGTGCATGTAATCCATGTAAGCCACAAAGGCAGGGAGAGTTCAGAGAAACACAAACATTAGATAAAGCCTTTCCCAGGTGACAGGAACTGGGTAACTTAGTCCCTCAGTCAAGGTCATCTTGCTTGACAGTCCAGACCCAGGAGGTTGAAACTTAGGGAGACTTGTTGTCCTTGCTCCCCATGAAGAACACCCCCTCCCCCCTACTCTGGGGAAGCAGGGCACATTTTCATGGTGGTGACATGTGCCCATGAGCTCCTGGGAAGGGAGGAAACAAGAGATAGTCAGGTGGGTGTGTGTGGACATTTCTGTCCCCAGGGGAGGGGGCATTTTTGTATTCTGTGGTGGCCAAGCCTTCCGCACTGACAGGTCTGACCTTAATATAACTCCTGAGCAGGTTCCTGCCGTTCAGCTGGGCTATTAACCTGAACTTTTGGGAGCTGACTTGAGGATTAAATGAGATCAGGCACCAGGTCTTAGCATCATGCCTGGCACAGAGGAAGCGTTCAGGAAATAGGGACCTTATGATTTTTATGGTAACTATTATTACTTTTGGTATTCCATTTAAGCCCATCCAAGACCCAGAGAGCATGAGTCAGCCCCCCCACCCCCTCCAGCAGCAGCAGCAGCAGGGTACACCCACACCTCCTCCCCGGACCCAGACAAAAAAGCTTCTTCAGGACAAGCAGGCAAGAAAGTTTTCCCTTCTCTCTCTGAATAGGTGCACAGAAAGCTGTCCTTCCTCGTGACCTCTCATTCCCTTTCCATGTGTCAGGCTGGGTTTTGATTCCCGCTGTGAAAAAACAACCCACACAACACGAGACAGGGGTACAAGAGGGCACCGTAGGAAGAAAGCTGGGCAAGGCCAGAGAGCTGGGGCAATGTTCCCTCCTGCCAGCTCACGCAGTGGGTCCCAGCTTCTTCCTCCCCCATGTGCTGGGAATTCCTCGCTGGATTCTGGCATCAGGTCTGAGCTCCTTGTCTCCTCCATTCCAGCCTTATCAGAGCAATTCAGTGAATCCACCAAGAATGTATGTGCTGCCCTTTCAACCACCAGCGTGACTGCAGAAATGGCCTTGGGCCCTTCCCTTCCAGAAAGCCGATTAACTGAGAGCAGGCTAGGGCACTGCAAACTGAGCTCTGGCCTGAAGTGCCCCCAAGACCAGGTACAGCTGTGCCCTTCAAGCGAGACCTGAACACCTTCTGGATCTGGGATTGCCACCCAGTCACCTCATAGACTCCTTACTCAGGGTGTAGACTCCCATGGGGTCACACATGGCGTTGGGTGAGACCTTGAGGGAAATGGAAAATGAGTAGTCAGCAACACAGAGGAAGAGGGAAATGTGAGGATTGAGGGATGAATGAAGGCCACAGTGACTCTGCAGAGCAAACTTTCTTAATTAGAGAAAGTGTGAAGTTTGTTTGTCTGAGATGTTTGCTACAGTATAGTTTATCATAGTGAACAGTTGAAAATAAATGCAAGGTTCAGCCATAGAAGATGGATAAACAAATTAAGGTTCAGGCTTGCAGAGGTGAAAACCCAACAGCTGGCTGGTGGCTGGAGGAGGAGTTGAGGGGTGATCAGGAAAAGCACAGGGTTTTTAGGACAACGAAACTGCTCTGTGTGACACTGTCATGGTGGATACTTATCATTGTACGCGTTGTCCAAACCCACAGACTGTACACCAAGAGTGAGCCCACAGAATGTGGGTGGCATGATGTTTTCATGTAGATTCATCAATTATAGTGAATGTGGTGGATGTTGATGGGGGGTGCTACGCATGGGGTGGGGGCAGGAAGTGTATGGGACTCTCAACCTTGCTGTGAACCTAAAATTATTCTAAAATAATGAAGTTTGGGGTGGGGGGGCGGTCGGGGAAGCAGCCCTGATTGCTCACAGGTTTTGTTTGGCTTTTAAAGAGAATGGGATGATTTACCGGTGTTTAAAAATTTGAGAAGTTCAAAGGAAAAAATGTCCAATGTCCAGGTTCTCCTGAATATCAGAAACTCAGCAATTCTAGGTCCTCATTTATATTTGGCTAAACTTTGACTGGAAAAATAAGTAGCTGCTTCCTTCAATTAGGAAGTACTTCCAGTTAGTCAAGATTTCTACCTAGCCAAAGTCAGTCATGCAGATTTGTACTGTCTCTATCAACTTTGGGTGTTGGTAGCTCATGCTATTCCCTGCACCTGGAACATTCTCCCTTTTCACATTCTTTTTTCCTCTCTCACTCCTCAATCCTCTGCTCTGCTAATTTCTTTTGATCCCACAGTAATTAGCTTAAATTTCTCCTCTTCCAGGAAGACTTCTTTGACTACCCAGGCTGAGTGAGATCACTCTTTTTCTCCTTGCATCCTTGTAAAACTCTTCCCTGATGTCACAAAAGAAATATTTCTGACAAATCTCCCTTACAGAAGAATTCCACTTAACAAGTGTAGAAGGAATGAGGAAACACAGAATCACCATTAAAACCAGATCTCTGCAGAAAAGATTCCACCCCTAAGCCTTCTGAATGAAAATGAAAGAAAAAGTATGTGTAGAAGTCTCAAATATTCTTTCCCAAAACATTTTTCTTAATGTGAAAGGGGGAAAATGATAATTTTAGAATGGAGAAAGCTGACCAACTTTACCTGAAACAGTGGTCAAGGTACACATCCCCAGTAGTAAGACATATTGACATTGTGTCCCTCCCGATGGCATGCCCTGGGACACACCTTAGTTCTGTGGCATCCTTTCCAATAATGTATAACCTCAATCTAAACATGCTAAAACACCAGACAAGCCCAGATTAAAGGCCTGATTAAAGCCCAGATTAAAGTACCTGATCAATACTCTTAAATTATCTCAAGTTTGAGAAAGATCGAGGAACTGTCACAGGTTGGAGGAGATTAAGGACACTACATGTAATACAATTCGATCCTGCACTGGATTAGATCCTGGAAGAGAAAAGTGAAACAGGTAGAAAAGAAAATCTGTATGAATGGTATTGCAACCATGCTAATTTCTCAGTTTCAGAATCGTGATATAGTTGTGAATGTTAATATCAGAGGGAGCTGGGTGAAGGGTATAGAACTCTGCATCATTTTTGCAACTCTTTTGTAAGTCTAAATGATAGCAAAATAGGAAATCAAAAATGTATTATGTTAAATATGCTAGACACATTTACATTTCTGCACAGCTTTT
>NW_004567115.1:12830025-12852467 GCF_000260355.1 Condylura cristata
CCTCCGGGGCAGGCGGGAATCGAACTCATGCGGAAGCGGCTTTAGATTCTCAGTGCTGGGCTTTAACCCGCTGCGCCACCAGGGAGGGCCTCTGCACAGCTTTTATGAGTAGAAAAAGTATGCACACAAGCAGCAGCCGCCTGCAATGCATTTCCAAGGCAGCCATGGGTACCATACCTGGCAGGGACACCTGGAGAAGCCCGAGGTGTCTGAGCCTGGGCAAAGGAGACTCAGCTGCCTCACTGACTCAGTCAGTGAGGGGAGAGGTATTGAAAGATGGGGTTATTCCCTTCTGCCTCTCAGCTTCTTCCTCTGCCCGTCAGCCTCGCTCTGAGCAAAACTTGTGAACTAGCTATTAATTTCCTAGGGCTGTTGAAACAAATAATCATAAACCAGGTGCTTAAAACAATAGAAAGTTATTTTCTCATCCTTCTGGAGTCCAGAAGTCTAAACCCAAGTAATCAGAAGGACCATGTCCCTCCAAAGGGAAGAGTCCTCCTTTGCCTCTTCCTAACATCTAATGACTCCCAGCAACCTTGGCATATTTTGTTTTATAGTCGCATCAGTGCCACCACTGTCCCATCTCTGCTGCCGTTGTCACTTAGCCTTCTTCGCTGTGTCCCCACATGTCTCTGTATCCCACTCTCCCTTTCTTTTCTTTTATAGGTTTCACTTTAATCCATTATCACCTTGTCTTAATTTAATTACATCAGCAATGACCCTCTTTCTAAATAAGGTCACATTCTTAGTTAGGAGCTGGGAGTTAGGACTTCAACATAGTTTTCCTTAAATTTTATTTAAGTATGCATACAAGAACTGGGGTACAGGCCAGAGGAACGGGGGTTGGGGTGATGAGAGGATTCAGAGACAGAGTGAGGAGCAGAACAGACAGATTTACTGAAATACACTGCTGAGGGAGCAGCGGGAGAGACAGGAGCAGTCTGTCACGCCTTGTGGGTTAGCTCTCTGGCCAGGGATCAAACTTGTGCTACAGTGGCTGTGGCTAATTTCATAGTGCTGAGCTTTAATCCCTTGTGCTACCAGGGAGACCCTCAACAAATCATTTTGAACACACAATTCAACCCACTGCAGCTAGGGACTGCCCTATGCCCCTTATCTAGTATCAGGTATTACTGGAAGAACACACCATCTCAAAGCATAGTTGCTTAAAACAAGCACCATTTTGTTTGCTGTAATTCTGTGAGATAGCAGTTGGGACTGGGCTGAGATGAGGATTCTTCTGCTAGTCACCACCAGTCTTTAGCTTGGCTATATCCTTCTGGTGTTCTACTGGGCCAGAAGACCCAAGAAGGGCTTATTCACACCTCTGACTCGGTACTGGCTGTCTTGAGTCCAGCAGTCCTCAGCTTAGAAGGCACTTGTCCACTCCACAGGCCTCTCGGGGCCCTGTAGGCTACCCAAGCATGTTCACACGTGGCTTGGCAGACTGGAAAAGCACAAACACAACAGTAGCTAGGGGTCTTAAGGACTAGGCTGCTGTTTTCTAGTAGCCGAAGAAAGTCCAAACCCAAGGGGTAGGGAGGTAGAGGCGACTTCTTCATAGAAGAAGTAGCGGCAACAGAGTCACTTGGCAAAGGGGCATGCATATACATAGCGAATGGAGGGGTCTTAGATCTTTGCAAGCCGTCTACCACAGGCAGAGAGTTCTGGCAGGGTGAGAGGAGCAGATTCAGGCCTTGCCCTTAAGAAGCAAGCAGAGGGCCCTCTGTGGTGGCGCAGCGGGTTAAAGCACAGCACTAAGAATTTAAAGCCACTTCCACATGAGTTCGATCCCCGCCTGCCCCGGAGGAGATCCACATGGCGCGGCAGACCTCTCCTGGCCTGCCCACTGCTCCCCTCAGTACTTTGTCGATCTGCCTGTTCTGCTCCCCACGCTGTCTCTGGTAAAGCCTCTCACTGTCCCTGAACCCCAGTTCTGTATGCACAAATAAATAAATCTTAACAAAAGAAGAAGAAGAAGCAAGCAAGAGCAGATAACCAGGATGCACTGAAGAAAGAAATAAAGAGTTCAGGCACAGGAAAAAGCAGGGCATCCCCTGGTGTGTGTGTGTGTGTGTGTGTGTGTGTGTGTGTGTGTGTATGAGGGAGTAGGAGGTGAGCACTAAGCTTCCCCCTAACTCCTAAGTCGAGGACCCTCTCCTCTGCGTTTGGTGTTGAATAATGGCCTCTATGTCCTGGGACCTTCTGGCTCTGGTCACAAGTTCAGATAATTGCTTCTGGGGTCAGAGTCGAACCCTGAAGCAAGAATGGCATAATCCCAAACCCCCAGAGAAACACTTCACATTCTCAAGTACCATGCTGACTGAGGCAAGAAAAGATTTTGAAACAAGAGAGTTGGTACAGAAATGGACTTGCAGTTAACCCCTAGCAGCATCCCCTTTTCCCTCCCTGCCAGGCAAATTCTTGCCCTTTTATTCTGGTGACTTCCCAAGGGCAAACAGCTGCCCATATGCAGGTGGGAGGAATCCTCTGGGGGCCACATCCTGTATGCCACGTGGAGGTGGAATCCTGACTGCATTTGCTCCCAGTGCCACGTCAAACCTATTTCCTCATCTGTAAAACGTGGGCTCACAGGGCTTTTGTAAGGGCCCGTGAGAATGATTTGCAAACACTCCAGAAGCTGTGCCATCGGTAAAGCTGTGTATTGCTCTTGGCTCATTCGTTGACATGTTCATTTATCCTCTCCTGCAATGTTTACCTTTGACTTCCCAGGGCAGCACCTCCTCCTGGCATCTGCTTTTCACCCTTCTCTAACTCTAGCTTCCAAAGGGGACTGCCATCTCCCTAAATACCCCCTCAGGGTGGTTGGCCCAAGAATGGGCGACTGTGTCAAGCAGAATCAACCTGCGTTTTTTCTGGGATTCTTAAACCTCAGAATACAAAGGAGTGACTCAGTTCTACCAGGGGTTTGGAGCAGGAAAGCACCACAGTAGTTGGTGGTGATGTCCCTGGCCATAGGGAGGAAGGAGGGGAGGGAGGGGAGGGGGCTGCAGACGAGTCCTGGCACCATGGCAGGCATTGGCCCCTCTCTCTAAGTCCACCCATACCTTCCCCTTCCTGAAGTTTTAAGACTTTTCCCAAAGATACTTCTTTTTGTCTAAACTTGTCACCAAAGAAATCTTGACAATGACAGTGTCTATTAAGCAATTCTGTTTGTCAAGCCCTAGAGATGCAACAGACGAGACCTGGGCACCCTCTACCGGGAAGTCATAGTCATAGGGGGATGGTAGAGGAGACACAGGCAGCATGATGGGAGCTGTCAACTATAGCACAGAGCTAGCATGTTCCACTTCGCTTAGCAGAGGTGCCGACCCTGGGCTTTCGGCCCCTGATGATGGAGGGGCCCGGCTGAGTGAAGACAGGGCACATTTTAGACAGTTCCTTAACAGCTTGTATAAAGACACAGCTGTGGGTGGACATGGCCCCACGTGGGAACAGAGGCATTTCCTAGGACGGAAGCTTCAGTGGAGAGAGACCCAGAATCAGATGGGAACCATCATGAGCCGGGCTTGAGAGCATGATGGGAGTGGACTGTTGCTGAGGACCTGAGTGCCTCTGAGGTCACCCTTAGCTGGTGTGAGATGTGCCAGGGGAGTCCCAGCGGCTGGCAGATGTGTTATGCAGTTTCCACTCACAGCATTTACTCTGCCCTTTGGGTGTTCGGCAGGTAAGAATGGACCTCAGCCAGGTAGCCAGCTCAGCCTCCTCTAGCTGCCTCATGCCTGGGCCTTGTAAACAGGACAGTACAGCGTGGGGGCAGGAGTCACATGGTGGATTGTCTCTGCTGTAGGTACCAGGCCCTCAGCTCCCATGAGAGGGCGGGGCAGCACTGGCAACTAACACACCCACTCACAGCTTCAACCATGTCGAGGGAGCCCTTTGCTTCAGCTAGGGGAGGCAGACAGCGAGAGTGTAGGACTTCTTTAGGGCCCTCGCTGCACAGGGCCAGGAGGTAGCCTCCTCTTTGGCCGGGGTCAGGGCCTTTCCTTCCCCAAGCAGTCAAGTTAGAGGTTCAGTACACCAAGCGCAAGGCTGTCACCCACGAACAGCCGAGAGGACTCCCCATGTGGAGCCCAAGATGGGGGCCACAGGGCAGGAGGTCAGACCAAGTCAAAAGCACTGCTGGACATGGTCAGTGAGTGAGATCATGAGGAGGAGATGGTGTGAGCAGATGAAGGGCAGGGGTCAAATTTGAGTCTGCAAAGGCTCCAATACAGCTTCTGAGACCCTCTGCAAGACAGAAACCTATTCTGTCCCCCTTCACACCCCCACCCCAGCTCCCCCATTCAGCTTCCTTCATGGATACATCTGATTCTGATTGTTTGCCCACAGGCTATTAGAGTCCTGAGGACAGTGTCACTTGTACACACACAGCTGTAGCCCAGGCCTTGCTCGGGAGGCAGGCTGGGCATGGGAGCTGTCTGTGAATTAGTGACCACTCGAGAAGCTCTCACAGGGGAACTTGTGAGAGCTGCCCAGTGCCAGGACAGCCCCAGCGATGGGAGGGCAATGTCTCAGGCAAGGATGGCAGGTCCCCAGCAAGATCTGAGCTAAGCTCAGGGAGAGGAGAGGAATGAGGTGGCCCAGGCGGCCCCCTGCAGTGTCCCAGCAGGGTAGATGAGAGCAGGGGTGCAGGGCAATAGGGAAGTAATGTCCCTGAGAGGGAGGGAACCAAGGAATGGGGGGCGATCTGTTGTTATGAGGACTCAGGGCAGAGAATCAGGGACCAGGGCCTGGGACCTCATAGAAGAGCCCTCCCCAATGGGATCAACACAGAAGATGTCAGTTCTGGCCAGGGATGTCTCCACTGCACCCTCAATGACCAGTAGAGGAGCAGTGTGGATGGGACAATACCTCGAACCAGTGGCTGGCAGAGCAAGGCGGGCCAGCACCAGACATGCGTGTGTGATGCACCTATGGGGTGGGAAGAACTTTGCTGCAGGAGGTTGTTACCCAGGACCCTCTGTGACTTGACCTAAAGCTTACTTCTGGGCCCCCTCAGGGGTGCACTAAGCTGGCAGGGGAAAGGTGGGTGCTGTGGACCTGCGGGAGGAACTAGGTGGGGTCAGCACCACACCCATCCTGGAGCAGCAAGTGATGGGCAAGCAGAGGTGGGGACTGGTGGCTTTTGAGTACCAACACAGTGCTCAAGTTGTTTGGGACAGAGGGAAAGGGAAAGCGATCTATGGGGTGGAAAAGAGTGAGGTGAGGCTGATAGTGACCACTCATAAGGACTTCGTAGGCAAGGCCAGAGCGGCATGCCATCCTGATTGTCAAGAGGGCACCAGGGCAGAATTGGAAGCAGGGAGTGGCAAGATCAGTTTTGCATTTTAGGGGTGCCAGAGACTCACCCTGTCAGCATGCCACCTCACCCCAAAGTCCACAGTGCTGTGCACTCTGCTATTTCTTTGGCAACTCCTGCTTCAAGCTCCCAACAATGACCTGGGGAAGGCAGCCAGGGTAGGTATGTGGCTTGCAGGCAGCTCCACCCCGAGGTTACCCACCCCAGCAGATTGCCACTACCCACTGGGCAGTGACCATGGGAGGGTCAGGTCCACGCTTGCTCAGAATCCCTGAGCAGGCAAAGAAACCTGATCAGCAGGCCTTGCCCAGAATGGAGTCCTCCTTAGCTACCTATTGGCCTGGGCCTGGCCTGCAAGCCTTCCTCATCCCACCAGGACTGCCAAATCCTGGCTTCCTCTTGGGCTGGTCTAGCTGAGTTAAAAAGCTCCAGGGCCCCGTTTGGGGCCCTGCCCTCACCTGTACCCTGTCTCCCCACCTCAGGCTTCCAGAGGGGTTCACCTGGACTTTGGTTCCTTACCAGCTCCCGGGGGCACCCTGGCTTTATCAACTCTCAGGTAGCCAGGACTGGACTGTCTGGGCACTGTCCTCCCCTGTGCTTACCTCTGCAGAGCTCAGCTTCTGGCAGGGGTGCCCAGGTCCCTAGGACCAGCCTCAGCTGAGGGCATATCACTGGCCCTCTGCATAGTCCCAGCTGGTAGAAAAGGAGGGAGGGGGGATCTCCTACCCCACCCTCCCTTGCACAGACACCTGCCATCCAAACACCCTTGCCCCTGTGACAAGGCCCAGCCAAAGTCTGGGGCACTTCCTCTGTGCTCCCAGGAGGGGGATTTCCCCCAAGTGGGGCTGACATGAGGCCATGTGATTCATCACCTTCAGCAGCAGAAGGATGACACAGTCCACAGCTCCCTACAAGAAGAGGGATGTTAGGGGATGCCAGGAAGCAGCCAGCGAGGGTGAGTGGGAACAGAGAATCACATGCAGGTGGTACCACTGCCACAGGTACAGTGGGGCTCTGCCTCCCCGGCACTGGGCACAGGGGTGTACAGCCTGGCCCATGGGAGTTCACCCTGGCAAGAGGCAGAGGATACAGCTCACATAGGTGACGTGGGTGTTTCTGAAGTAGGAAGCAGTTTCTTTAGGAACACGGAGCAGAGACAGGTGATCTGGAGTTAGCCAGAAAACCCCACAGAGGAAGAGTGTCTTGGTGGATTTGGTTGGTGAAAGAAGACAAGAAGAAGCTGGCTAGAGTGGAGCAGGGACAGGGCAGCAGGAAAGAAATGGGTTTCACTGAAAATGGCTAGCACAGAAGACCAAGGAATACAGGATGGGCCTGGAGAGAAGACAACTTTGGCCCCAGGAAATTCTCGTTGCCGGGGGCTAGGGTTCGGGGCGCTCTTGGACACCTTTGGGGCATAAGTTCCTACCAGGGCTCCTGGACGTGCTCCCCAGGATCGTGCTGTCCAAGTGCTCCCTCTTGCCTCGGTCCCAGGAGGTCTGCACCATAGCGGCCAGGCCAGTGTAACCCAAGTGTCTTCTATCACGTCTGCCCAGCCATTCGGCCAACCTGTGTTCACTTTCGTGGCTGCATAAGGACCTTATTTAGCAAATAAGCTCAGAGTGGCCGAGGACCTCACCTGAAGTCACATGGCACATAAGGAACAGAGGAG
Organism: Condylura cristata; assembly: GCF_000260355.1. Classification (NCBI taxonomy): domain Eukaryota; kingdom Metazoa; phylum Chordata; class Mammalia; order Eulipotyphla; family Talpidae; genus Condylura; species Condylura cristata. Next base: position 12,837,018 of record NW_004567115.1, read on the forward strand.
GTTCGAGTCTGTCCAACCCCAGAGCTCTAGGCAATGTAAATAGGTGTCACCCTCATGTCGCCACATGCACAACACTTTCCCTGGTCATGTGAACTTGGGACATGGCATGTAAGTGAACTCAGGCACTTTCCTGCTGGAATTTTCAGAAACTTTAACGTGTTCGCGGTGCTCGGGGATGTACAACATGGGGAGAGGCGTGTGGCCATTCTTTGGCCCCTGATGGAGCTACTGTTCTAAGGAGTCTGGCTGGGGCCTACTGGTCTGGACTTAGACTCAGACCCTGACTTTGACAGCCTCACTGCCTTCTGCCTTTTGCTTGCTCACTTACATACTGCCCCTGCGTGTGGATGGGTTGGCTTTTGCATAAACTTGGGTAAAGGAGAATGGGGAAATGAACATCCCTGGCACCAGCCTTCACGAGAGTGCTCTCTGGTCTGTATACATTGCCTGTGGCATTTAATTGTGAGGGCTGAGTGGGCAAAATTTCCATGGGAGGAAGAAGCCATCGCTACAGGAAACACAGGGGCTGTGGGGTTAAGGCTAGAAGGGGCCAAAGAACAAATCTGGTCCTGGAGTTTTTGGAGGTTATCCAGAAGGAAGTGGATCTAGGGGCATGCGGAGAAGAGAAGTCATGTGAAACAGAGGTGACAATGGATCCTCACACATCCGGCCTAGACTCATTCCTGCCTCTCTGTGGGCAGGAAGATATTCCTGGCATTCCTGCCTCTCTATGGGCTCCTGGGACCCTTCCTCCACCTGCCCCCCCACCTGACCTCAGTCACTGCCAACGACTTCCGGTCTCATTCTGCTGGGCCATGCCAACTCTGACCCAGCTCATGCTGTTCTTGTTGGACCTCATTCCCTGCAGCCTCCTCAACTTGGTGTCCCATCTCCCCTGACCCTTGCTGACAGCCTCATTGCCCGCAGCAGAGAGGGTCCTACCAGGCTACTGCCACTTCTCCCCCACCACACACACCCCCGCCAAGCCCTCAGCAGTGCCATCTAGGCCCACCATATCCCTGCTCACCAGGCATTAAAGAGGCCATGGTTCTGGGGCACCAAGCCCTGGTGAGGCAACAGGGAAAGGCTGGCAGGTAGTCCTTGACTCAAGAGAACACAGGAAGCCACTCTCTCCTGAGCTGTCTGTTTTCTCCTGGCTCCCAGGGAAAGGACACAGGGGACTGGGGAAGTCCACCTTTTTCTCTCCAGACCCCTCCTGTATTCCTCAGTCTTCTACTCTAGCCAAGAGGAAACCAGTTTCTCTCCTGCCAGCCCATACCTGCTCTCCCCCTGGCCAGCTGTTTTCTCTTCCTTCCTTCCTTCTGTCAGCAACCAGTCAGCCATGATACTCTTCCTCTGTGGTGTTTTCTGGCTCTCAAAGATTGGTCCTAGTCTTCACCTTGACCATAATTCTTGCTGTCTGTTTCATTTACAATAGGTGTCTGGGGGTAGGCCGGGGGGCCTGAAGGCTGGTTAAGGCTCTGCCCCCTCTACCCTCTGGGCAGTGTCGGCTGCTCCCAGGGCTCAGCCTGACGCAGCCTGTCTTTTGATGTGTCAGTCCTTTGATGTGGTTGTCCTTCTGCCACAGAGAAGTGGCTTTTCTGATCCCGTGCTGGGTTCCTGGGGACGGAGTCACTGGCGCCAGTTCTATTTACACACATGCACGCACGTACACACACATGCACACACATGCAATGTGCACTGCTTAGCACCATGTAGCACTTTCCTTGCACTTTTCTCTCTCAGCTTCCGTGAGGAGTCAGAAGCCTGGACACCTCCTGACTGCTGATTGAATTATAGGCATGCTAAGTATTTTTACAATTCTAAAATCTCATTATCTCAGCTTCTGAAGAGACTCCGTGTCTGGTCCTGGCTGAGTACGTGACTTGACACTCTACTGCCCTCCCTCTCAGGAATGTGACAGAGAGCCCTGGGTCCTAGGCAGAGAAAAACACGTGGGAAAAAATGCAATGATAACACAAATAGAAAGGAACGGTCTTGACCACACAAGATAATTGAATGATGTTTCAAAGAAAAACAAAGTAAAATTACAGAGTTGATGAGCCGGGAGGAGTTCAGGGATAATTTTGCTCATTCTTTGTAACCAGCACTTACCACATTAGTAATTTTACACTTATCTGTGTCATGATTTGCTTAATTCGTTCAACAAATATTTACTGAGCGCTCACTATATGTCAGGCACTATTCCAGATGTTTGGGCTACTTCAGTGACAAAGCAAAGAAGCTGCCCTTTGGGCTTATATTCCATGAGAGGAGAGGAAGAGGCAAAAGCAGAAAACAAAATAGTGAATAAAGAAAATGACAGAAAATGTTTAAAGGTGATGAGAAGCTAAACAGGGCAGGTGGTATTAGAGGTGGGGGCGGTTGCCGACTTCAACAGAGATAGCGGGGGTGAGGGGGGCGGGGGAGGCGCGGGCCAGAAGAGGGACAGCTAATGTTGCTGCCTGTAGAAGGAATAGGTGGGAGGCTGCTGGTGGGTGCAGAAGGGATCACCTGAGACCTGCTCACTGTAAGTACCTGGCTTTTCTGAGACCAAAATAGGGACCAGTGCAGGGCTCAGGAGTGGTATGATGGGACATCATGTCTGTGAGAGCTCCCGGGGGCAGGGCTGGTCTGACCCCACGCCTAATGCAGTGGAATAAATAAATACCAGTGGAATAAATGATTGAACGAATCCAAGCTGGATGTTAGACTCACACCTTCCCAGAGAGATAAGACCGTAGGTATGTCTAGACAAATTGTAGGTGTATTTCCAATCTGTTCATTGTATCCCAAGTAGAGACTCGTGTCAATGGTACCCAGGAAATTTTCCGGGGTCCTCATACCCGGACCCTTCTCTTAAAGTCCTGATTCCCAGCTTGGGTGGGGTCCAACATAAGTGAACCCAACCCCAGGTGAGAAACATCAATCTAGACATTCCCACCTACTTCCAAATTCTCAGCACCTGGCATCATATACAGCCCCAAGGCATGCATTGAATGAATGAATAAATGCTGGTTGACTGCATTCATAGATGTCCAAGTGCATGAAGATGTGTGATTAATTGCCATTTTCTATTTTCAACTCAGATTTTCAGAATTTGTAAATAAAAAACTTTCCAGAGAATGAAAATCCCAAGTCTTTGCTGTCTGTTCCCCACCCCAGACGCCAAATGTGCCACTAGCTCTTATTTGGGTCTCTTCCCTGGCTTCCATTTAGTCTGCCCTTACTGAGAGGGAATAGAGCCAGTCTTTATCTTCAGGGGTCCCCAGGAGCCCCCAAAGCAAATCATGTGTTTTTTGTTTTTCAAGTGGTATAAGAATTTTAATTTTGATAAATCTCTTTAGTAGCTCTGCACAGAGGTTGTTCTAACTTATACTTTTACTGGTTATGAAAGATATGAACATTCTTCACAATGATATCAAACAAGTGTGTTTATAAATTATATGATCTCTCTTAGTATGCTAATATCAAACTTTAATTTGCAATTGTATTTTCAGTGAATCTATCATTTTTACTGGGTTTGGTATTTTTTTTAATTTTTAATTTATTTTATTTTATTTTTTTATAACAGTTTATTTTTACATCATTTTGTACATTTTTTTTTTCCATCTCAATTGTAATCCCCGCGGGTTTCCCATCACCAAGTCACCCGTGTGCCATCACCATAATCCCCGTGCATTTCCCTCCCCCCACCCCGTTTTTGATCCCATTCCCCACTCCACCCCCACAAAATGTCTCTGGTATATGGTTGTTCATAATTTTTGTTATTTTCCACCTGGTCCATTATACTCCTGCTATGAGTGAAACCATCCGGTGCAAATCACGTGTTTTGCAGAGCTCTGAGCCATGGGCTATCTCCTTAAATAAGAGAGTACTATGGAAATAGACCCTGTCAGACAGTTCAATGCTCAGAAAAAGAAGGGTGCTGAGAGGGAGAGGTGGGGGGGTGGGAGCCCTGAGGCACTCAGAAGGTTGGAGGAAAGAGCTGTTCACCTCCCTTTCCAGCAGGAGGGACCCACCCACATTCCAGGCAAGGATCGAATTCTTCCTGCAGGAAATGGAGGGGCAGGGAGGATAGTCCTGACTCCCCTTCCTTTCTTGCTTCTCCCTATCTCAGCCAGCTGCCTCCCTCTGAGCCCTGGGGCCCCAGCTAAGGGTGTCTGGGCCTCACAGATTCCTAGCCTCTTGCTTGCAGGTGCTGGCTGCCAGGGATTTTTGCATGTAAACAGTAAAGAGTCCTTTATTATCTTGACATACTTGGAATTTGTATGGCCATTTTTTCCCTCTGCCCAGGATTCAAAAAAGGCCAGAAATTCCACAAGGCATCTGACTCAAGTCTATGTTCTCCTTCTTCTTGCTTTTCTCCCCCTTGCCCTATGACCTTGAAAGGGCAAGCTTGGGACCCAGCTCTCTATAGCCAGACGTGAGGCTGCCACCTCACTTGGTGAGAGGAAGGTGTCCCTGACTTTGTGCGGCCCCTGAATGGCAACTTTAAACTACAGCAGAGCAGGAGATGGCTTCGATACAGGTCCCACACAAAATCAGGCAGAGAGCCAGAGAGAAGGAGTTAGGTTTCTGAAGCTCAGTTTCCTCCTGTCTGCAACAGGGGTGGTGGTACTGTCTTTCTCTCAGGGAGGTTGTGTGAGTACTTCCCAAATAGCTCTAATGCTTGCACTTGCATCCTTAAGCATCCATCCGTCATATTTCCACTACTGACCAATGGTTCCAGGACCCTGAACTAAGTGAGACACACTTCAGGCTCTCCGAGACTACCAAGGACTTAGCCACACAATCAGAAGCTTTGGCTACACGTGACAAAATGGGGTTCGAGAGAGAGGACCAGACCTCCAGGGAGGGCAGAAGTGCTAGCGATTGAGTTCAGTTGCAAAAGGTCAATGATTTAGTCAATCATGCCGCAGTCATGCTGTCTCCAGAAAAAAATCTAAGAGGAAGGAATTCAGAGGGTTTCTGGGTTGGTGGACCAGTGGAGTTTTAGGGAGAATCATGGCTTGGAAGCTCTGTGTCTTCTCCATTATCTTGCCCTGTGCAGGGCTTCTACCTGACTAGTCCTCAGTTAGAGCCCTCTATAACAAACCAATGAATCTAATTTTAAAGAGAGAGTGAGAGAGGAAGACCGAATACAGTTTCACAGAGGAAAGAGAGCTCTGCAAAAGGTTTTGGAGGTTGAGTAGGAGTTTTTCAAACAGACTTGGGGAAAAAATATCAAAGGAATTTCAAGCAGAAAGAGGACAAAAGTGGGAGAAAAGCTCACAAGGGGGCAGAGTCCCAGTCTAGAAAGACCTGGAGGCCTTGACAAAGAGAGGCCTAGACTTTTTCTTAAGGACACCACCCCATGGCAAAAACTTTCCTTTTAGGAAGACCTCTCTGTCAGTAGCAGGAAAATGTCAAGGGACAGACCCCACAAGATACAGAGACTGGGTCAGAGTTAGAAAATGGGTACGGTGTCAGGCTGTGGCTTCCAAATTTCGATTATTCCTTTGCTTCCTTCCTGGTATTTGCCATATCCAGGAACCACCCCCAAAACTATTGACTAACATTTCCCTTTATGTTGACTCTTTCTTCAACACTCTTATATCACTTCGGTTATATTATTACAGCCACTGTTTCCTTTTTTCCTCATATAGATGTAAATGCTACACTCTGAAGATGAAAATTCTGCCCACCTGCCATTAGAAATCACCTCTTCACCCACCAGGGGCACCTGCCCCAGCTTTTGGAACCATGGATCCTGTCAGGTCATGGCAGCAGGGACAAAGATTCGGCTCAGGGTGTGGTGCCAGCTACTGGCTGCCAGAGCCCCTGCTTCAACCTTTATGGCCTCTGGCAACTTTGGGGACTGGAGCTGCAGGCCCCAGTTTCTACCCCATCCTAGAAATACCAGACAGGCCTCCAGTGGTGGCCAGGACTGCATGGAGAACATGCCATGTCCTCCTGCCTCAGTTCAAACTATAACACCTGTGCTTGGAGCACAAACAGGCAAACATCCTTCCCCGATAGTGAGAGAATCTCAAGCAGCTCAAGGACAATTCAGCTGTGGAATCCATGGAAAACAACTGCTTTGTGCTGTGTTGGTGAAAAATATGCAGTGGGGGAAAGGTTGGAGAAAAATACATCCTGTGGCTTATCTTCACCAGTGTCTTGTAAGGCAGGGGTTATTGGGCCCATTTTACAAAGATTGGAGGACCCAATGTCATAGAGAATAAGTTATCTGCCAAGTCATTTCTAGTAAAAAAAAATAGAGCTCTAATCCAGATTTGTGTACATTTAAAGTCGTTGCTTTCTTTTCAAACAAAAAGGTGCATAATCACACAAACTGTAGCATAGCAACTGTTATTTTTTTAAATCCCTTTCCAGTCTTCTCTTGTTCATGTGCAAAAAATATGCAAGCTTTCTTTTGTTCACTGTGCATTATGTCATAAACGTTTATAATGTTGCCACATCGTCTTTACAGTAGTCACTTTTACATAATATTCCACCCTGTGGATATAGGATGATTCACTTAGCAATCACTGAACATTCGGCTGGTTGCAATGACTCCAGATTACAAATCCTCCCCACCCCCGACCTCTCAGAGTAAGGCTCCCCTAACATAAGTCAGGGCTCCCACCTGCCCACGTCTGGAAGTTTATGTAGATCACTGGGACCTGATCTCGACTGCCATGCAAGACTAAACTGTCCTTCTAGACTTGACTTCTAGACTGTCTGAGAAAATGAGAGCTACTAAAAGGTCATATCCTCCATGCCCCCAACCCGAGGGGCTGCTGTCGCTGGCATGGCCTAGTCCCTGCCACTGCCCCAGCCACTTAGGCTACAAATTCAGAGGTGATGTGGACGGGAAGGCCAAAGGCTGGCTAAGATGGGCTCTTGCTGCTGATAAAAACAATCCCTTGCCCAGACATGTCAGGAACTAAAAGGTGCCCAAGTGACCCAGAACTGGGAACTGGTCAACAATGGTCCCAGCTGGGGTGGGAGTCAGACCCCTGCCAAGGGCTCTGCTTTGTCCTTGCTCCCCCAAGCTACCCCCTCCAGAGAGTTCTCTGTTCTCCGCTCTCGCCAGGAACATGGCCACATCCCTGCTGATTGCCACTTCAGTGCTCAGATGGGCGCTAAGAAGCAGAAACACTCCTGGCAGCACAAAGGCCTGCCAGCCGCCTGTGGCGGACAACCGAAGAGCACATTTTCGGGATGTTTCTCCGTTTTATCTGTTTGCAAAGCAGATATTTGGAGAGGTTGGGCTCAGAATTGCTTGGTGGTTGCCAGTCCCCTGGGAAATGGTTCACATTCTTAGCATAGTTGAAGGCTGTGAAGCAACAACACTGACTGCTCTGAGTCCTCCCCACCTCCTCGGCATCTTCTCTCCTTAGACCAGTTCTGCTGCTGGATACGCGAGACATCCTTTCCAAGAAGGCAGGGTGGCGGGAAGTCTCTAGAGGGGCTATTTGCAGAACGAGTCATGGCATTACTTATGTAATTCCAGGATGGAGAGTGCTTTCAGAGGTCAGGCCCTTGGTGGCCCTGTCCAGCACAGCACGTCCAGCACCAGCAGAACCGGCCTTTGGAGGTGCTTGCAAAATGTCACCGAGAGTGGTTGCCTTGTGCGGGTGGCATTTCAGTGATGCTCATGTTTCCATGTTTCATTTTTTCTTTCTTATTTCTACTAAAGTATTTGTATTACATTAAAACAAAACCAATAAAGTTATTTTTAAATGAATCATGAAATCAAAGACCCAGGAGCCAGGATGTTTATTCACTTGCCTGATTACTATCCCAGGGGGTAGTATTGTTTCTTGTCAGAAAATCATAACGTCCCTCCTATGGACCCTTTGCTGCAGTCATTTTGATGTGGTGCTGTGCATCTGAAGAGGAGGTGTGACTGGTAGCTGTTTGCCACAGGGCACGCTGGCAGGTGGCCAACAGACACACCCACAAAATTCTCTGGAATAAGAAATGGCATTCCTGAGACCACTAAGTAGAGATAGCTTCAAAAGGCAAGTTGGACTTTATTCAGTCCCTGCTCATGGCCAGGAAATACTGGGAGGAAAAAATCCCCGTCCTGCGCTACCTCTGTGGCCTTTGCTCCTGTCCCCTACCCAGCTGGTGCTGTGGATGTATCTTCAGGAAGCACAGCCTCTGCTAATGGTGCTGTCCTGGGAACAGGCCCTCTGGATGGCCACAGCTTCCACTGCTCCTTCGTAGCTTTAAGAAAGCGCCAAAAGAGAGGTATGGATGGCAGAGGACAAGCGGCCTGACCACTCTGTGGCTGGCAGGGAACTCCTGGGAAGTGACTCCAGGTGTGTGAGTGGGAGGCCAGTGCCAGGAGGAGGGAGTGAGAGGCCTGTCAGAGCCCAACAGGTGTGTGTGCCCCAGGGCGACAAGCTGAGAGCTCTCACCTGCTCCTTGCTGTAAAGAAGGGGTTCTCAGGCCTGGCTACCCCTCAGCTCTCCCCAGGAGAGCTTTTAAAATCCCTAATAGCTGGGCTGTATCCCAGACCAAATCCATCAGACTCCTTGGCAGTGGGACCCAGCTTTCAGAGCATGAAAATATTTTGCCAGGGTTGAGAACCAGCACCGTAAAGGGATGTCTGATGCATCCCAGGCTCATCAACCAAAAGAAGTCGGCCCCTCCTGAGTGACTCATTAAGCCACCTTCTTCCCAGAGGCCCTATCACTCTCTAGCCTCTCCAAATTCCTGTCATTCTTTAAAAGCCATCTCAGTTCCTACTGGTGATGGAAGCTGCCCCAGCTGCAGTGATCACCTTCTTCTGAGGTCCCTAGCACCAGGGACCTGTGTCACTTACATGCATAGCTATCGGCTGATCAGTATTTGCCTTGTCTGCAAATTGTGCAATCTGTTCCTCAGGGGCAGATACTCTTGCATATTATGCTTTCTTATAATCCACCGACCTATCACCGCCATTCGTTGCCCATACTACATGCTCAGTAAGTATTTCCTGGCTGACTTACATTCTAGTACATTTCGACACCTCATATAATCTTGGTGAGAGAGTTGGAAGAATGTATTATGCATATCAGTAGGGTTTTGTAGATCAGATTGTGGTTATGGAAATGTGTATGGTAAGAATGAGGGTAGGAATAGCTGCGGGGGAAAAATGGCCAAGAAACACTGTTACCCCAGAATGGATGTGTGTCCCACATAACCTGAATCTCCCATGGTCCAGGGTACACATCTTTAAAGACATGGCAGTTCCACAAGGTGGTGGGCAAGAGAAGGGTCTTTGCAAATTAAGGGCTCTTCCAATATTTACGGCAATCTTGTAAGGGAATTTAACATGGCAAAAAAAAAAAATCATTTTTAGGTTTCCTCTCCCTCTCTGCTGCTATAAGTCACATCCAAGGAGCTGCTACATTGCCAAGTCTTGAGGGGTGGAGAGAAAAAGGAAAGATGCTCCAGGCAGAGAGACAAGCTGCAATGACCCAGAGAGACACAGTGCCCCTGACTCTCAGCATGGCCAGGGGCCCTGTGAGTGTGGAATGGAGAGAGTGAGGGGTGGCAGTAGTTAAAAGGGAGGCTGAAAAGAGCAGGGGCCACGCATGCTGGACCTTGAATTGCGGTGAAGGGGCTGGGCCCCAGGTCCTACCATACACTTTTCAGTCTGCAAAGTGGCAAGATGGAATTACTCTGGCCACATGTGAAGGGTGGGAGCCAGTTAGGGCACGACAGAGGCCCTGGGGGAGATGACTGGGTCAGAGGGAGACTGCGAATGAGAGCTGCCCCGATCCGGTCTACCTGTGGCTGCTGGCAAAGTTGTTTCTGAGCCCTGTTCCCCGTGTGTTGTGTTCTCACGCCCGGAGCCAACGTTAGAGGTGCTCCCACATACCTAACCCAAGAGATCCTTCTAGAGTTCCCAGGCCTGGCAGGCCAGTCACCTCCAATCCGAGATGGCCACACTGTACTATTCTTCCAGCCTCCGAGCTGAGACCAGGACCCACCCTCATGGCTCTCAGTATCTCAGTAGTGGCCCTCATACACAGGTTGGCATCTTCACATAATTTCCCAGCAAAAGACCTTAAAAGAAAAAAAAAAAAAAAAAAAAAAAAAAACCCAGGCCTCCCTGGTGGCACAGCGGGTTAAAGCACAGCACTAAGAAGCTAAAGCCACTTCCGCATGAGTTCGATCCCCGCCTGCCCCGGAGGAGATCCACATGGTGCCGCAGACCTCTCCTGACCCGCCTGCTGCTCCCCTCAGCAGTGTACTTCGTCGATCTGCCTGTTCTGCTTCCCACTCTGTCCCTGATGAATCCTCTCACTGCCCCTGCACCTCTGGCCTGTACCCCAGTTCTGTATGCATAAATAAATCTTAAAAAAAAAAAAAAAAAGAAAACATACCAATAACACTTTAGACTTAAACAATATGAAATGTATTTCTGTGATTTTTTTTTTTAACAGAGAAGTGGCTCTTTAATTGCAAACATTTTATGTCAATTTTTACCAAAAGGTTTTAGGGGTATGCACTTCTTGGGTTCCCCAGGAAGTTGGGGTGGAGATAGGGCTAGGACTACAAGAAGACTTATGGGAGTAGGGGTAATACCTGTGACAGTAAAGGTGAACGCAGGTGGTCACTGACCCCAGTCCACAGGAAGAGTCACTGTGGGTAGAAATTTGGAAATGGCCAAGCCTTTATCCCTTGCTTGATCATTGGCCAGGGCCACCCCGAGAGTAGCTGCACTTGATCCAAAAGCTGAGTGGGCCCTGCAGGAGGCACCTGCTGTAGACTTCCAGCTGGCCTCAGCCTTATAGGAGGACAGTCCTGTTTTGGAGCCCCTCCTCCTCCTCTGGCTCCTCTCTAGGCAGGCAACTTATCTCCAGTTGGGGTCCCCTTCACTCTCTCATCACCCTGCCTACTTTCCTATTCTCTAAGGAGACGCCACCTCTCTCCAGGGTTCTGTTCTCTTCTTCCCCCTACACTTCCCAACACTGAAACTTCCTCTTTCATTTATCTCCTCCCCTTACTCGGCCCAAAACTCACAATCAAGGGGGAATGGGGCCCTCTCTGATGGCGCAGCTGGTTAAAGCACAGCACTATGAAGCTCCCTGCAGCCTCTGCAGCATGAAGTCAATCCCCGGCCAGGGAGCTGACCCACATGGCACAGCAGACCTCTCCTGTCTTGCCTGCTGCTCCCCTCAGCAGCGTATTTCAGTCCATCTGCCTGTTCTACCCCCACTCTGTCTCTGGTGAATCCTCTCAGCCCCGTACCTCTGGCCTATACCCCAGTTCTTGTATGCATAAATAAATAAATCTTTAAAAACAAAACAGAAACACAGGGGGAATGATTACCTGGGCAAAGATCTGTATAACCTTAAGCACCAAGGGCTCATCTGTCTAACACTCAACAGAAGTCACAAACATAATCAAAAAGAAAAATGGACAAAAGGAATGAATGGATGGTTTGTGAGAAATGAAATAGAAATGACCCTTCCATGGAAGGCACTCAAGCTGACTCATCATAGACAAATCAAGTTAAGACGATACAGAGATACCATTTTCACCTGTATCAGATCGGCAACGATCAAAAAGTTAGATTCAGCACAATGTTGGCAGGGAAACAAGCACACTTGTTCACAGCTGGTGGGAATGTGGCTTGATAATCCTGTATGGAGAACAATTAGGCAATATCCCTCTAAGTTACAAATTCCCACGACCTTCAAAGACAGGAATGTAATGGCTAAGAGCAAAACTGGAGCAGAAATTCCTTGCTCTTACTCTCAGATGTGCAAGTCACCTAGCTTCTCTATGCCTCGGTTTTTCTCATCAGTAAAATGGGAAGTAATAGTACTTAACCTCTGGAGGTTATTTCAAGAATTAATTATTTCATTTATTATTGTTAACCACTTATAGCAGTGCTTGGTTCTTCCTAAATGCCATGCCAATGTTAATTATCATTATTATTAATTGACCCAGCAATTTTACTAATAGGAATTTATCCTACAGGCATGCCTGTCCATGTGCTCAATGAGTCTATGGTGGTGTTCACTGTAGCATTGATGCAGTCAGGAAGAAAATTGGAAATAGTCCAGATATCACAAATAGGCTAAGCTAATGACTCTGTATATGTATAATGGAATACTACGTACGTGCAAAAAAAAAAAAAAAAAAAAAAGCTCTTGACTACTAACCTAGAGTATACAGAATACATTTCAAATTTTTAAAGATTTTATTTATGTATTTATTTGTAGAAGAACTAGAATATAGGCCAGAGGTGAGGGGGTGGGGGCCAGTGAGAGGACTCATCACAGATAGAGTGGGGAGCAGAACAGCAAATTTACTGAAATACACTGATGAGGGGAGGAGCAGATGAAGCAGGAGTGGTCTGCTGAGCCATGTGGGTCAGGTCTCGCCAGGGATCAGACTCAAGCCTTTGAGGCGGGCCTTTGCCGTGGTAGCTCTGAGGCTGAACTACTAAGCCACCAAGGAGGCCCCTCATTTTCAAATAATAAGAACGGTATAAATACAAGTTCACATTCCCTTATCTAGAATTTTGAAATTCCAAAGTCTCTTAAATATAATAGATTTGGCAAAGCACATTTGATATCAAAATCTGAATTGAACTGACCTAAACTAAGGCTGATCCTGGTTTTATTTGTCCTGTTTGGTGCAGAAATGTTAGGAAATGTTAACATGTTTTATCACAGACTTCGTTGGGGGTGTGGTTTAACATACACATACCACCTGTCTACACACCTTGATTTTCAAATTCCAAAACACACCTTATCCTGATAAGGAACTGTGGACCTTTATTTACTTTTTTTTTTTTTTTGGTACTAAAATATCTCTTGAAGTAAACATAAGTGGCCTCTGTGAAGGGAGCTTCCGGACTATGGGACAGGAGTGTGAAGGGGGACTTCATTGTATTACAATCCAAGTCTCTCAGGAGTCCATGGATATCTTACTTACTCAGACAAAAAATAAATACCGTTGAAAACTCCCCAGCCCGGACTGCCATGCATTCTTGTCTTCTCCCTGAGTGCCTGGGAACTCGGACCTGGGAACCAGGCTCAGGGTGGGGACAAAGGGAAGGGAACCTCATTTCTGACTCACCATGCAGCCCTGGGCACCGTGGCAGCAAAGCCTCCTCCCTAGAAAAGTGCAGATAATCAGAATGACTCAGTGGCAAGCACTGATGCGCCACTGACAGTGGATCCTGGTCCCCTCAGCAGTCCCTTCCTGCAAACCTGTCCCTCTCCAGAGGGAAAATAATGTAGAGACCACAAGGAAATTTTCAGGAATCAATGGATGTGAGCCAGTTCCCTCAGGTACCCAAGCACTCTGCAGCCACAGGGAAAGCCACCCCACCAGACAAAAGTGGTGAGGTTTTAGCATATGTGGCAGAAAGAATGGGTCCCTAGGAAAGGAATGTACTGTTTCTGAATAGCGTAGAAGTGCATTTTATTCAGTGACTGGTATTCACTTTTTTACGCTTTGTATCAGAACAATGAGCTTGTTTTTCTCACAGAGACAAAAATGTTTGATCCCAGTGGGTTGGCTTTATGAATTAAAATGCTTGCAATCAGATCTTATCCTTTAATAATGTTATTTAAATTTCTAAATTATAGCTTACATTTAGTTAATTAGGAAATTGGTTATTTCATCTGTTTTTAAATGTCTCCTTCATGTCATAAATTTTATTTTTTAAGTGTTTTCTGTACCAATTTGCATCATGTTTCTCTTACAGAAAGTTTTTGTAATTAAAATATTCTAAATTTTAAAATTAGGGTGTGTCAAAAAACTTCCCCTTAAGACTGGGAACCAGGCAAGATATATAGAACACACTAAAGGCTCCATCAAGAGCTTATTAGAAACAGTAGAGGAATGAAGCAAAGTGGCAAGTTACAAAATCATACAAAATTTCACTGAACAAAATTTCAATGAACAAAAACCAAAGAACTTAAGAAAATAATTCCTTTTTAATTATCTCAAAAAGAATTAAATACCTCACCTCAAAAATAACCAACCTAAAGGGGCCTGTATAAAGCCTTTTATAGTTACCTATGCAATGAGAATTACAACATGTTATTGAAGGATTTTGATATCAATAAAAAGAGGTGGAAAGATATCACATTCTATGGATGGAAAGAATAAATATACTCAAGATGACTATCTTGCCTGAAATGATATATAAATTTAATGCACTCCTCATCAAAACACCATCAATATTTTTCAAAGAAAATTTTAAAAGATACTGAATTTTTTTAAAAAAAGATTTATTTATTTATTCATACAGAACTGGGATACAGGCCAGAGATGCGCAGGGTGAGAGGATTCACCAGGGACAGAGTGGGGAGCAGAACAGGCAGATTGACGAAGTACACTGCTGAGGGGAGCAGCGGGCGGGTGAGGAGAGGTCTGCCACGCCATGTGGATCTCCTCCGGGACAAGCAGGGATCGAACTCGTGTGGAATTGGCTTAAGCTTCTCAGTTCAGTGCTTTAACCCGCTGCACCACCAGGGAGGGCCCAGATACTGAATTTTTAATGAAACTACAAAAGACCTCAAATTGCAAAAGCACACTAAGAAAAAAAGGAGAGAAACAGATTCAAACTTTACTATAAGCAATAATACTAAAAGCAGTATAGTATGGCACAAAAACAGATACATGAATCAATGGAATGGGATGAAAAGCCCAGAAATAAATCCATGTACAAATTAGCATCTGATCCTTCATAGAATAGTTAACCAGTAAGTGGGGGAAAGACAGTCTCTTTAATAAACAGTGCTGGAAAAATTGGAAAGCCACTCATAATAGAATGAGGTTGGGTCACTGAGTAAAACCATACACAAAAATATACTTCAAATGGATTAAATATTTAGGTACAAGACCTGCAACAATAAAAGAAACATTGTGAGTCATTCCATAACACCAATGATAGAGATTTGGTTTTGGTTGTTCAATCCCATGGGAAGAAAGACGAAAACAAAAAAGAAACACTTGGGACTACTTCAAGTTAAAAGCTTTTACACAATGAAAGAAAATGCAAAATGAGTATCCTGTTGAATGGCATAAAGCATTTACACAATATATTACTGATAAGAGATTGATATACAAGATACGTAAATTTTTTTTATTACAAAAGTTTATTTTTACATCATTTTGTACATTTTTTTTCCATCTCAATTGTAATCCCCGCGGGTTTCCCATCACCAAGTCATCCATGTGCCATCACCAAAATCCAGTGCACATCTCTCCCCCCACTGTTTTTGATCCCATTCCCAACTCCACCCCCACAAAATGTCTCTGGTATATGGCTGTTCAATATTATTATTTTCTCCCCTGGTCCATTATACTCCTGCTATGAGCAAAACCATTTGGTATTTTTCTTTCTCTTTCTGGCTTATCTCGCTAAGCATGATCTTTTCCAGCTCCATCCAAGTTGCTGCAAAAGACATGTGTTTCTCTTTTTTGGTTGCTGAG
>NW_004567115.1:12852642-12871256 GCF_000260355.1 Condylura cristata
ATTGTATATATGTACCACATCTTTTTTAAGATACGTAAAATTTAATAAGAAAAACAAACCACCCAACTAGTAAGTGGACAGCAACAATTCACAAAAGATGATATCCAGAAGGCCAATAGATATGAAGAAATGTTCACTGTTGTGTCCAATAAGAGAGTGGCAGTTTAAAACCTCGTGGAGATGGGTCCTCCCTGGTGGTGCAATGGGTTAAAACACAGCACCATGAAGCTATTAGAAGCCACTGCAGCACAAGTTCCAGCCCCACATGAGGAGGTGACCCACATGGCGTGGCAGACCTCTCCTGGCCTGCTCCTTTTACAATGTGTTTCAGTCATTCTATCTCTTCTGCTCCCCCCTCTGTCTCTGGTGAATCCTCTTACTCACACAGCCCCAATACCTCACCGCTGATCTGTATCCCAGTTTTTGTATGCATAAATAAATAAATATTAAAAACCCACCACATTGAGATGCCATTTCAGGCTCATGAGAATGACCCATATTAAAAAGACCTCTCACAACTGTTGTTAGAGAGGATGCAGAGAACTCTATTCCCACTGTGTGTGGGAATGTGAACTGGAGAAACCATTAAGAAAGCAATCTGGATTTGCCTTAACATTCAAAGAATGGAAATACTGTGGGATCCACCAATTCCACTCTTGGGCACATATTCAGAGAATATGAAATCATCAACATAAAAACCCCTATGTTCCACCATGTTCATAACATTATTTACAATAGGTAGGACAATGAAGCAGCCTAACTGCACCGATGGACGACTGGATCAAGAAGTGGTATGTTCACACCAAGGAGTACTACTCAGTTGCAATGGCTGACTCAACACTGAGGTTAAGAAGAAGGAGGAAGGTAAAGTGATAAGGGATTTTTTTTTTTTTATAAAGATGCTTATATTCAAATAAAATCTCTGGCCTGATGGCCTAGGGGTTAAGTCTCACAACTACAGCCTGAGTTTAATCCCTGGCCAGGGAGCTGACCCACATGGCACAGCTGACCTCTCCTGTCTTGCCCACTGCTCTCCTCAGCCGTGTACTTCAGTAGATCTTCCAGTTCTGTTCCCCACTCTGTTTCTGGTGAATCCTCTCACCCCCTCCCCAGACTTCTGGTCTATATCCCAGTTCTTCTACTCAAAAATAAATAAATAATAAAGAGGGGGGCAGAAGATAATGGTCTGAAAAAATTTTTTCCTGAAAGGAGTATAAATACAACCCTAAAACAACCCTTTATCTTTCTGGATAAAGAACCAGAAAATGGTAGCTGCACAGAGAACTTCTGGAGGCATGTGAAACACTCTTCAGTCATTTTTGAGTACTAACCTACACATGCTTTAGTTAAAACCACTGGCGTCACTCTAGAACATAAGGGCAAGCAATAGGTTGAACAATTTCCAGAGCTTACACATGGCTCTAATCCAAGTTGTCACCAATGACAGAAGACATCACCCTGAATTTTCTGAGGGGCCTCACCTTGTTGAGGGAGATACATTAGTTCTAAATGACTTCACAGGATGACTAAACAAATACAATGTATTTCAAAGAATTTCAAAATAGGGCCCTCCCTGGTGGCACAAGGGCCCCCTTAAAGCATAGTTCTATGAAGCTCTAGCAGTCACTACAGCATGAGATCAGCCCTAGCCCCTACTCCTCTCAGCAGTGGTTTTCAGTCAGTCAGTCTGTTCTGTGCCCCTCTCTGTCTCTGGTGAATCTTCTCACACTCGTATGCATACCCCAGTTCTTATATGCATAAATAAACAAAACTTTAAAAATAAAAGAATATCAAAATAACTTAACAAACAAAATAATGCACAATACTATTTTTAGGGCTTGATTTAAAAAATGACAGTGAAAAAAAGGCAGATTGTAATGTGCCTAATGTCAAGAAGATTAGAAGTTCTCAGATTTTTGCCCTGCTTTCAAAAAGAAAAAAGAAAACTATGGTGTGTCAGTCAATTTGAATGTCACTGTAAGAGTTAATTTTGTATTTTATGTGTGCAGCCCTAGCCTTAGAATTATTTTCTTAGAATAGTGCTATACACATTACACATTCATTTTCATAAACAGGGATGAGCTGGGTCATTATCTTTGTTCTTTATCTCATTCTTCCGATAATCTTAAGTGGTACAGCTAAGGGTCTGTTAATCTAGTGAACAAGGTGGAATATGTAAAACACAAAAAGAAAAAGAAGCTCTAAAAATCTAAGCTCGCTCTAAAAGTGGCCACAAAGGTCGAATCGGAAACTTCCCCTCTGTGAAATTTCCTCTATTTTTCATGTGTTGGATGGATTTCATTTTCTGGGATATTCAATGGCCATGAAATGAAAGCAGATTCTAAAGATTCCTGTTGGCGCAGGAAGAAAGCAGATCATCTGGACACAAACAGGAATCTGATCTGGCTGGGGCCAGGGGGGTGGGGTAGGCTTGTGTAGCTGCTGGGGATGGCAGCTCAGTGCAAAGGGGCAAACTCAGAAACTTGTTTTTAAAACTCGTGTTTCTTCAGATATCAGAGAGAGTTGACTATCTAGAATCAAGTTGATGCCTAGAATTTCAATGCAATTTTTTCTTCTTTTATTTTTATTATTTTGTAGAACTCCATCCCCATACCACATATAACCACTTAGTGCTTAGCCTTCCATAATTATCTCTACCTGTACATGTCCACACACACAACATATATGCATGTAAGCACACATCCATATGCACAAATGTACATACATCCATAGGCAAACACAGGCATACACAAGAGATCCACATGTGAATATGTGGCAGCAGGAGAAGGGACCTCTCAGAACTCTGTAGTGGTTGCACTGAGGCAAAGCTTCCCCCATCCATGAAAGGCAGGACTGTTCCCAGGACTTAGGGTTTCACAAACCTAGGACTTTGGTGGGGAGCAGTGGGCGGGTCAGGAGAGGTCTGCCTCGCCATGTGGATCTCCTCTGGGGCAGGCGGGAATTGAACTCATGCAAACCTAGGACTTTGCAGAACACTCCTGAGCTACAGTTCTTAGCGGATGCTCTCCCAGCCTCCTCCAGCAAATGCCCCATTTTCCACTCACAGTTTTCTCTAATATATCTCTTAAAAGTTTAACCTCATTTTGACAATTGATTCTTGGAGGCACCCCAACTAATAAAACATAACACACATAGGTTTTTAAATCATTGCTTTAATTAAATACCATGTATGCTTTTCTTCACCTTGTTTGTATTACCCAACAGTATCTAATAAGAATTTATCATTTCATTCTTTTTAGTGGCTGCATAATATTCCTAGATATAGACACACTATTTTATTCAACCATGTGCCTATGAATGAACATTCACTTTGATTCCAATTATTGGACACTAGGCAATGCTGCAATAATTATCATCATCCATTATAGATATATTGGAGGAGAGATGATACTAGAGTGGTAGTAAAATATTCTAATATACACATAATTTGTATTTTATAATATATAAAATCACTAAATATATAATAATTTTTAATTTATGTTGCCAGATTAGCTTTATTTACAGGTTTACATGTCCATTAATATGGGACTACTTTCTCTGCAGGTCCACTAGCAATAATGATTATCAACCTTTTCATTTTGTTCAGGCTGTCCTAATCATCTTTCTAACTACTGGTGATTTTTCATATTTTCAGTTCTCTGGAACTGCTCTTCCATAATAAATTGTCAATATTTCTGTTGAGTGATTTATCCTTTTTTGGGGTTAATTTGTAGAGTTTCTTTGTACCTTTTCCCTTTATCTACTGTCTCTAAATCTCTTTATCTGTTGTCTTTGTATTAGCTCTATACACACGAAAAAATTTCAATTTTAATCTACTCAAATATATTCATCTTTTCTGGTTTTCGAGTAACGTTTAAAGCTTTTCCCGCCCCATGTCTTCATGGCCCAAGAAGACTACACAAGCTCTAACCATCAGATCTGCAATACAAGGCTCAGGATGGAGACAGGGACAAGAAAGCACATCACCTTCCTTAAAAAGAAACTTCCAGAAATTTCTACATAGTAATTCTACTATCAGGCTATAATAACTTACTTTACTACAAAGTCACAGTTAGCTGCAAGGAAAACAACACCACGGCCATCTTTGGGAAAAGTATCTGCCACACCCACACTTAGCACCTTGGCACACAAGCTGGGATCACACACTGCAAAGGCACTGGAGCCAGGGGACCTGCTTCGTAGGGGAGGAAGGGCCTCTGTTCTGGCCTCACAGGTGTCATATGCTCCAGACAGGCCTACTAAGTCACTGAGAAGCACTCAGAAGTTCTCTGCTAAGCTTGTATGAACACACCCTCAGAGGGGTCCCTGGCCCCAGCATTAGCAGTTCTGCCACAGACCCCTGCCCTCAGTGCCTGCTCTAGGCGCTGGCCAAGAAGTTCCTGGCTGTGCAGAAAAGAGCTAGGCTTGCTGGCATGCAGGGCCGATAGTTTCTGAACTCTGAGAAATACCAGTAGGCATTTCCAGGCAGATGGGGGCTTTAGAGATTTGCTTATGATTCATGCCAGTCTGCAGGGTGTGTCTGTGCCAGAGAGAAAAACATAACACTGGAAATACTATGACTCTCACTCAGTCACCCACAAGCCCACTTGTTATTCACTGAGAGCCCAGAGAAGGATGAGACACGCCGACCCAAATACTTCTTACAGACTTTCTTCCGACAATTCTGCTATTGATTGAGAAAAGCGTCAGTGGAAGAGATTGGCCAATGGACAGCAGCTGGGACATGAAGAAGAGAGACCAGACATTTCAGCCTTGAAGAAGTGGGAAGCGAGAGTCTCCCACATGCCATGCCTTGGGTGAGGTGGCTCCTAGGGATGCCTAGGTGAAGTGGGGCCTCATGAGGGTCCATGAGTTCTGTGGGTCCTAGGAGGAGGTGTGTAATGTGGATCTGGGACTAATGTATGGTGCGGGTCCTAGTGGACCAGGCCAATGGGCAAAGGTCAATACTAGTGGGCCAGGCCTACGGGCAAAGGTCAAGAATGCCAAATGGGCCTTCTTTCCTGGGCCCCTCCACCTTGTGCTGAGTTTAAATGTCTCCTCTATAAAGTGGGAAAAATGGAGTGGAAATCCTGCCTTGCCCATGTTGAGGAGGACTTAGGGAATTCTCCCACCTCTCATAGTTGGAAAATGCATGATAATTATGTGGCAGACCTGTGTGCTCTGCTGTAACTCTCTTGCTACTTTTTATATACCTTCAAGAAAATCACACAAATATGACCAGGAGACATAAACAAGCAAAAAGAAGGCTCTAAAAGAGACAAGAGCTCCATTAACATTTCAGCACATGTTCTTACAGTTTCCATAGGATCATACTTTATATATTTATATGTGTATTATATATACTTTATATAATTTGCCACCCAACAATATGCTATTTCATTCTATGTCAATAAGGAAACTTCCCTGAACTCTTTTCCTGCAGCATGACATTCTGTCAATGGCGTATTCAGTTCTGGACACGGGGTTAGTAGTCCTGATGTCTCCTTTCCCAGCCAAAAACTCCTGTTTACTGTAATATTTACACTATTGCTATTATAGCCACCATGGATCATTTATTTAATTAATGTATACTAAAATATTTTTAAATACTATTTAAAATATTTTTTATCTTGCTTACTAAGTTTTTTTTGACACCCCTTCACATTCTGTTCTCAAAGCAAGTACCTCACTTGCTCCACCCTATTTACAGCCCTGTGGCATATGGATAATCTACATTTTGTGTCATTAATTGTTGGGATCCTGAGACTAGCCCCAATTTTTCTGGTTTATTCATCTCTGTATATCCAGTATCCAGTACAGTGCATGACTCCTGTAGGCACTCAGTAAATATCTGTGAAGTGTGGCATGGGTGATTTGGTGATGGGAAGACTGTAGGGATTACAACTGAGATGGCAAAAGGCATAAAATGATGTAAAAATAAACTATTATAATATTAAATATATATTTATATATATATAAATATATTTATATAAATATATATTTGCATATAATATTAAATATACATTTAATATGTTAAATATATATTCACATATATATATGTGAAGTGAATGAATGCATCGATGAAGGAAGGAAATATTGTAATGATTTATTTCATTTTATTTTTACATAGAACTGGGGTATAGGCTAGAGGTGTGGGGGTGAGAGGAATCACCAGAGACAAAGTAGGGAGCAGAACAGGTGGATTTAATGAAACACACTGCTGAGGGTAGCAGTGGGCAAGACAGGAGAGGTCTGCTATGCCATATGGGTCACCTCCCTGCAATCGAACTCAGGCCACTATGGACATCACAGTACTGAGCTTAAGTCACAGGCCACCAGGGAGTCCCTGAAATGATGGTTCTGATGGGGGGTGGGTTTCAGGAAAGGCAGAAGTCACCCTAACAGGGAAACCATCACCCTGTGTCCACCACAGAGCCCTGGTCACGTGGGTATGGGCAGCTCTCTAGAGGGTGCACTGCCCAGGCCCACCTGGAGCCCCCTTTGGAGGTCTCACCATTTCCCAACAGAGCCATCACTGCTCTGGCCTGGACCGCACCCAGACAGCTGGACCCGGCACAGACAGCTGGACCCAAAACACTGCCACGTCCTCACTGTGGGAAAAGACATGCTGGTGCAGAGCACACACACCCAGCCCCAAGAGCCTCGCTCACCCAGGCTGACTCAGGAGCGCACTAGGACACAGGCTGCAGGCTTGCTGGGGTGGGGACAGACGGGTGGAGAGTCCTTATTCTGGGATGTCAGGACTCTGTGCCCCCCTCCCAGAGTGGCCTCTCCTAGCAATGGCAACCAGGGATTTTCCCAGCCAGTGTGTGGAATTTTAAAATAACAAAGCCGGAATCCAAGAGAGGAAATTCTAAGAACATGAAATAAGTCAGCAGAGCAGAGTGATGGGTGTTTATTTTCCTTCTACTGCCTGGTCCTCTCCTCCCTTCCCCCACCCCAAGCCTGGAGGAGGGGTCCGGATTCAGATGTCAGCACCACAAAGCTAAAGGAAACCCATCTTCCTGTGTTTGCCAAGGAACAATGTGGAATGGCCATTCCAAGGCCTGAGCTTTTCCTTTGTACTGAAGAATTTAGATCTCTGTGCATTCCTGGGAGGGGGGCCAGACAAGGAATTGTGGGATGCTAACACTCCTGATCCATCACACAGGGACACTGGGAGCACAGAAGCCATGACGACCTGTGGCCACTCTTACTCAGCTTCATAGCGACCCACACGAGGTGAGGAATTAACTGCCCTTGGAGTCCTGGCCCCACTCAGCAGCCAACCAGCTGGAGAGCCGGGTCACATCTGCCTCCTGGTCTCTCTCCCATCATGATTTCTGTCGTTCCCACCCCCCACCCCCACCCCCCAGCTCTTATTTCTCCTTTCCTGGACTACAGCCCAAGTCCTTCCTGCCCCAGAGCCCTCTGCTTCTTGCATCCTATCTAGTCCATGTTATCACAATGTACCTCCAGGAAGGCCCCTTTCTCTGCCCCTAGCACCTACAACACAGATGCCTGGGATGTGTTCTGGAAGCTTTATGATGCACAGTGACACCCACCTCAGCTGCAGCATGCTCTCTCTTCCCCAAGCAGCCAGGGATAAAACACCCAGCAAGTTCCATGACCAGACCCACAGGATGCATCCTTCAGTCAAACACCTCCCCAGAGATGAATGGCAGGACAAGAGCCCTTTTCAGAAGCAGTTCATGCTACCTTAAAGGGGAAGAGAAAGAGCCACATTAGTCAAGGTGGTGATAAACCAGCCGCTATCTACTGAGCTTGGTGCTAAGCACAATGCCCGATGAACCATATTCCATGGCTCCCACAACACTCCAAAGCAGCACGTTGAATGTCAGTCCTCCTTACCCTCTTCACAATAACTGTACCTCCTGCACAAGTAGGGATTCCACAAACCGATCAATATCCTGGGGGAAGGACTCAAGTGGACACTCTGATCCTTGCTTGACTCAACTGTTTGTCTGGCAGGTACTTGCCAGGAGGGCAGTTCCAAGCTCTCCCAGGGAGCCACTGGCCACATGCTCTTCTGTTGGCCTCCACACATGCAAGGGTCCCTCTGTCTAGAACACTTTCCTCCCATCTTTTGGGGTAACTCCTATAGGTCATTCAGGTTCCCTTGCAGTTCCTTCCAGGAAGCTCACCTGGGATACTAGGAATAACCCAGGTTATTCCTTGGCTTGCCCACTTTCTGGGTATTTCAGTCATCTCTAAGATCAGAATGCCGGCTTTTCAAAGGCAGAGGATGCCCTGCTCATGTCCATAACCAGGGACCAGATAAAATCGATGTTATCCAGGACTAGCATAGAGCAGAGGCTCAGTAAACATTTGTTGAATTAATTAAGTGCTTATTCCTGGGTGTTCACACCTTGACTGGTCAGAAAGAAACTGAATCATCTACTTTCTCTTCTCTCTCCCCAGGACTTGCAATCCGCAATATGCCCCCCCCCCCCATGGGCAAATCATAGGGTTTGACCTCTAACCCTTAGACTGGTGGGAAAGGGGCAGTCTGTCAGTCATCAACCAGTTTTCTCGGCGCCTCAGTAGCCTTTGGTTCTGGCCCCACAGCTCTGGGGACCCTGTCCTCCACCCCAACGCCCTGTAGATCCTGTGGGGTGGGAGAGAAGGGGCCTCCCCCAAAGCCGCTGCCTGGAGTTCTCCAACGGGAGGGGAACTAACTTATGCGTTCAGGGCGCGCGGTGTACACCCTGTTCACATTCCTGCGCCGGCCGGAATGCGGACTGGGGACAAGCCAAAGGCCGCATTCCTCCGGACCGGGTGGAAGCCAAACCCCGGCCCCCGCCCCGCCCCGCCCCACGATCGCCCCGCCCCGCGTCCGATCGCCCCGCCCAGCCCCAGGACGCCGGTCCGAGTCCGTGTGAGGGCCTCCTGGCGGCTAGACTGTCCCCGCTCCCGCGGCCCTTCCGCACGCTCCCCCCCACTCCCCATCCCCCGCTGCCGACTGTATGAACCTCTCCCAGTCCCACCCTCACCACCTGCCCCCCAACTCATCCCTAGCCGCGAGCCCCGCCCTTCGAATCCGTGAATCTCTTCCTTCCTCTTCCCCCAGAAGCCTACAGCTCCTGGGCACTGTATTCGGGCTCCTGGGTGCCTTCTATTGCTTCTATCTCTGCCGCCCCTTTCCCTAGCGGGTTTTTGTGTTTTCTTGTTTTCTGTTCATCAGATTAGATAAAGAGTCATGGCAGCTCAGAGAACTAAGCAAAATCCCCACTCCATGAACCTCTAACACTCGGGGCCTTCTCGAAGGCAGGTCCCTAAGTGGGAATCTCCTGCTGGGTCACCCCTTCTTTCCAGGCACCTCAGCCTAGAGGGGTCACCCAGTGTCCACAACAGTGAGACTTAGGGGAAGGAAATGAAGCGGGTGCATCATGCCTGTGGCTCTAGGTTGAGCCGAGAAAATGGTTCCAGTAGGTCTGTACATGGCTCCCACTGGGAGAGGCTCCACTGCCCTACAGCCAGGGTCACTGCTTCCGAGGGCAGCGGAGGCCCCAGGAAAGTTGAACGTCACCAGGCTGGGGTTTCCATCGGGTGCAGAAGCCACTCAATCAGGTGCACCAAATCCAAACACCATGGAAACAAGTAAGCTGAATGCGACTTTTACCTAAAACCAGGATATACCTGTTCCAGCTCTCCCACCCTCCCAGAAGTTGAAGAAATGGACCACATACTGGTTGAGCTGCATCCGCTCCGGGAGATACCTGTCACCATGAATGAGAGATGTGCTGCGAAAGCTAAGATTTTCCACCCATTTTCTAAACTTGTTGGCAGATTTTTCTTCTCAGTAGGAAAGGAGATGCAGCCTCACACTGTTTGCAAATAGAAATTTGCCTTTCATCAGCCCAGGACCTGTTGGAGTGACATCTGAGAAGCCAGTAAAGAAGCAAAGCATGCCTAGAACTGGCATTGCTCACCCCTGGGGAGAGGAGGCCGTGCAGGTTGCCAGGAAAGGTGGGGAAGGAGAAGCCAGCCTCTTTGGCTGACACCTTACTGCACAGGAGCCTGGATGGGTGCTCAGGCCTGGGTGGCTGGCTGCCCCGCCAGGCTGCTGTCTCAGCCTCTAGGAGGAAAACAAAACAGTCCCTTCCTACCCACATCTGGAGGTAGGCCGAGTGTGACACAATGGCAAGTGGCCTTGCTGCCTTCATTTGAGGTTGCAGCCCCAACTCAAGGCCCACCTTTGCCCTGTGCCATCTTGACACAGCTCCCAGGCAGTTTCTGCAATGGCAGGGCCAGGGCTCTGTATCAGTGGGCTTGTGAGGGTATTTGAGGTGATAATGAGTTAGATGCTAAAGGGCCCAGTGATGAACTTACCGCTAAGAGACATACTGTCCCCTGGGGGAGGCAAACACCACCAGTTCAGTATAATGCTGTGTGATAAGTGACAAAACAGAGGTGAGTCCAGGGTGCAGTGAAAGCAATGAGGAGGGGTCTTGGCGCAGCCTGGGACATAGTGTTAGCAGGATGGGCCTGCTCGAGGCCTACTCTTTTTTTTCAAGATTTATTTATTACTTATGCTTACAGAACTGGGGTACAGGCCAATGGTGTGGTGGGTAAGAGGATTCACCAGAGACAGAGTGGGGAGCAGAACAGGCAGATTGACAAAGGACACTGCTGAGGGGAGCAGCGGCCCGGTCAGGAGAGGTCTGCCATACCATGTGGTCAGCTCTCAGGCGGGGATCAAACTCATGCTGCAGTAGCTTCAGAGAGCTTTACAGTGCAGTGCTTTAACCGATTGAGCCACCAGGGAGAGCCCAGGGACTACACTTTAATGCCTCCTGAAGGAGTTGGGACTGTCCAGGGAAGTAGAGGCAGGAGGGAGGCTCTCAAGGAAAAGGGAGTTTTGGTCTGTACTTCAGAATCTGCTTTAGTAGTCTGAGACCAAATTGCCATGTGTAGATTTTGCTAAAGAATCTCCCTGGGTTTTATTAGTCACATGCTTAGACTGGCCAGCTTTTAAGTACTGAGTACTGGGGTCATATTGTGAGGATGAGAGAGACAGTGATTCCCACTGGTTCCAGAGTGGGACCTGGTTTCAGGATGATTATGTCTCCCAAACTCACTTCCTGCCCACGGAGTGACTTCAAGCCAGGGCTCTCTTCACTGTCATCTCACTCCCCACAACCATGTAGGGTGCATCTGTGGCAGAACTGGGTAAGGAGGGAGGGCTCTGACCTGAGGCAGAGGCCCAACACCCCATCTCTGTTAAGATCTTTTCAAATGGCTTATATCCCTGAGGGACACTCCATTCTTATGTTTAAATTGAATAAACAGCTTCCAGTCCCTCACTCTTCCATATGAAGAAAAATGAATTGTGATAAAAAGCTCTTTGAAGACCCATAGCTTTCAAACTGCTCATTCTGTAGAGTAACATATGCTTCAGAATTATCAGTGTGGGGGGCATGGAGAGATTTGTTTAAAGTGCATTTCCCCCCACCCACTCAGAGATCCTGCATGTTTAAAAATCGTCCAAAGTGATGGTCATTCCACTGGTCTTTGGATCCCACTTAGACAAGAACTGAAACAGATGACCTTGTATCTCAGAGTCCACTTAGAACAATTTGGACAAATCCCACGATATTGTTTTCACCTTCTGCCTCTGAAAGCAAACACATAAAAAAGGGAGGACAATGCCTACCAAACCCGGCTGGAAACTCCAGTGTCCCAAAAGTAGACATGCTTCAGAGAGCGCAGGAGAGGGTCACACAGCAGAAGCCTGCCTCCTCTTCTTCTTCCTCTTCTACTCACCTGGTAAAGGAACAGACACTTAGAGGAGGCAGATGAAAACAAACCACCTGACTCAAAATGCCTCCTCTGGAATCTGAAGCCGATCCCTAAGGGTTAGGGCTCCAGTGTCAGTCTGCACAAAACCCAACACATGAACCCTTGGGCCACAGCCACTGCTGAGAATTGTCAGGACGGGAGCTCTGTACTGTTGGCAAGTGCTTTGAATCTGTGCCTCCAAACATGTTTTTGCTCGCACTCCTGAGATCCCATATGCCATACTCCTATCATTAGCTACTATTAA
The DNA here is from genome assembly GCF_000260355.1 of Condylura cristata. Taxonomy (NCBI): domain Eukaryota; kingdom Metazoa; phylum Chordata; class Mammalia; order Eulipotyphla; family Talpidae; genus Condylura; species Condylura cristata. The sequence continues at coordinate 12,864,710 of NW_004567115.1, forward strand.
TAGTAAGACACAGCTATTTCTGATATGGTAACAAGGCTCATCTTGCATGATAATAGCTACGACTCAAAGTTTTGACTGGTTTGAATTTGGGAGGCTGGTGTCTTGTCAGATCTCTTCAAGTTGTCATTGTTTTTATGTCATAATGTAGCAGAGCACTCACACAGGAGTGGAAGTGACAGCTCAGTCACTGATATTGCTCTTACTTGCGCAGGTATCGCTATTACTTTCAAACCTGATTTCTTTGTAAGAATCTCAGAAAGGACTAGTCCTGGTTGTCAGGAATTGCATGAGTTCAATTACTTGATATATGCCATTAAGTCCAGTCCACCAGGAACGTAAAGCATGCTGGGTCCTGTTCTTGGAGTGACAGCCTGTCCCAGGAAGGGGCTGGAGCAGGTAGCCATGCCCCTGAAAGAGTCCTGGAAGACATTCTGACAGAGAATCATGTCCAACTTCACACATCTGCTTTGGCTTCTACATTGCCAACCTTCCCATACTACCTCTTGCTAGCTTGGAGGCGGGGGTAGGCTGACTGAAGACTGTGCTGAGGGCTATAGTAAGGTGGGATGAGTTTCATAGAATTTGGGGGTCTCCCTGGGACTCACAGGTCAAACTCAGACTGCATTCTTGCTTGAGGTCTGTTGGAAGTGTCAGCTTCCTGGTCCAGCACGGGGAAACAGCGACCCCTGCTGGCTGGAAAACACAAGGCCTCAGAACTCCGTGCATTCTTCCTGCTTTAATCATTTGGTAAAACCTTCACTTTGATGTCCCAGTATTGCTCCATGGCTATTTGCACAGACAGGAGTAATGATGGACCTGGGATCTTGTTTAGATACATTTGTTTGATCCTGGGAAGATTAACTTCTCTGAGTCTTAGTGTCCTCAGAGACAAAATGGTATAACCAGACCTGCTTCTTAGAGTTATTGAGAGTAGTAGGTCTGAGGTAAGTGAGATGGTAGTGAAAGATTAAACAGTGCCTAGCACATAAGAAGGAATAGTGCTAGGGTAATGGATGATATGGTTCATGATAATGCCTCTGCACATCTAAAGTACCTGAAAATATCTCTGGGCACAGAACTGGAGGCAGAGTTCTAGAAGATTCTTCTAGAGGCACACCCCAAAGGCAGGAGTGGTGATGAAAGGAAAGCTATGTCACTTATTCCTCTCATCACCCTGCTGTGCTAAATTCTGAGAGTACATAGTAGTTGATTCATTTATACAATGGTTACTTATCATGAAACTATTTTTGCAGAGATATCCTGTAGTCCAACAACAACCTGCTAAGGCTCCTCTTCCCCTTGGGGTCATTTTCCTCCCAGCCTCCCCCATCTTTTCCTGCTCTTCTTCTTAGCACCCCAATCCTGTTTTTCTAGGCTCTGTCCTCAAACCTCAAGAAGGAGAGAAGCAGAGGAAGGACTTAATCCATGGAAAAGGGGTCTTCCCAAATCAAAAGCACTGGACATTTTTTTTGGAGGACATAGAAGACATTAGTTAAAGATGACATTAGTTAAAGTTAAAAAAAAAGTTCAGGTGATTACTAAATGCAGGGGGGGGAAACAAAGGAAATGTGAAGATAATAAACTCTTTGGGTCAACTGTGAGGTACACTCACATATGTAGCCACAAAAATAAATCATAATTTCACAAAAGCTGGGACATCTGATAAGCCAGAAAAAGAAAGAAAAATACTGGATGGTTTCACTCATGGCAGGAGTATAATGGACCAGGTGAGAAAATAACAAGAATAATGAGCAACTATATACCAGAGACCTTTTGTGGGGGTGGAGTGGGGAATGGGATCAAAAACGGGGATGGGGGGGTGGGGAAGGAAGTGCACGGGATTATGGTGAGGGCACATGGGAGACTTGGTGATGGGAAACCCACAGGGATTACAATTGAGATGGAAAAAAAATGTAAAATAAACTGTTATAAAAAAAAAAAAAGCTGGGACATCTGAGCAGGATGGAGAGAGTGGCAGTGGTGGCATTGGGGTGGTTTGGTGCCAAATCTTCAGCTTCCATTACAGCAGATCAAAAATAATATCTAGAGCTGAGGAACAAAGAAGTACCTCCTAGGGGGAAAAAAATAGCTAAAAGTTTAGGGAAGGAAATCAAGAGTAAGGAATTACAGGAAAGTGCTATGTACAAACCATACAGGATACATTTAACTTGACAAAAACCCCATATACCACTCTGATTTTTGAAACAATACTCTGAAATTCATTTTGTTTTTTTTGAAGCAAGCTTAATGTTGGAGAAATAATGTTCTAAAGAGTTGCCTGTAAGGCAATGAGAAAAGATCAACAGATGGCAATATGGGATAAAATAAAATGTCACAAGGATGAATCTAGATGCCTGGAAATAAGGAAAGAGACTAACAAGAGGCAGGAGGAGGAGCTCACTGAGGAAGAAACCAAAGGTCATTTTGCAGACAAAGGAAGGCACAGGACAGCCAAGACAAGGGCCAAGATCATGAATAGGAAGACAGGAAAAAGAAAGAAAGGTGGGCACAGGAAACAATACAGCAAAAGAAACACATGTGAAAACACGGTGCTCTCACTTACCCAAGGAGGCAAATTTTAGGAAGCTTGATAATGCCTGGTTTTATTAAGCAAACCAGGAAATAAGACACGGGTCACCTCCAATGGAGAATGCTATCTGTGTGACCATTTTTGCAAGGCAAAAATTGGCCAAAAGGAAAGAACAATTTTTTAAATGTCTTTATGCCAACAAGGTCACTACTCAGAATTTATCCCTTACTTATACTCATGACAGTCCATCAGGACTCTATAATCATTCAAAGGTTTTCTGCAGCATTGTTTTAGGGACATGAAACTTGAAAGACTGGATGTCCATCCACAAGGTGCTGGTGAGATCCATGATGGAATAAGGGAAAGCAGACTGTGGCAAGAATGGGCGGTGCGTGCACTTTCGCAAAAGGGAATACTATATTCCAGTGTAAACAATTTTATCCTGGATGATGGCTATCCAACAAACCAGTGAAGATGGTTACCTGTGGGGGAGGGATCATAGGTGAAACTGAGAGAATTGTACTGTGACAAAGTCATCTCCAAAAAGAGGGGTGGCACTGTTCCCTGCCCCAGTTGACTATTGGGATGGGTGGTGTGAGCAGCATCCCCTCCCTCCCTATTTTCTCTCTCCTTTTCTCTAATTCTATTAAAGATATTTTAATATATTCTTGAAGTACTTCAATTACTTTAATAGTACAATTAAAATAATTCTGTTAAAGGTCTTTCACACAAAGAATCTGTCTTTGTACACACAAAACCCTAGACTCCTTTAGAGCATGCAAGTTTGGGGGTCCCTGAGTATCCCTCAGTCTGTGTGTAGCAGTAACTTTCATTTTATGTGGTATAGAGTTGCTTCACTTTTGCATGGCATTGTGTTATTTTATGCTTAAAAATGTTAACTGGAGTTATCTGGATATGGTTTTTTTTTTTAAAAGATTTATTTATTTATGCATACAGAACTGGGGTACAGGACAGAGGTGCGGGGGTGGTGAGAGGATTCACCAGAGACAGAATGGGGAGAACAGGCCAGCTGATGAAGTACACTGCTGAGGGGAGCAACGGGTGGGTCAGGAGAGGTCTGTTGCACCATGTGGGTCACCTCTGGGGTGAGGATCTCCTCCAGGGCAGGCAGGGATTGAACTCATGCAGAATTGGCTTAAGCTTCTTAGTGCTGTGCTTTAACCCGCTGCGCCACCAGGGAGGGCCCTGGATATGGTGTTTTAAAAGGGCCCAATGAGGGCCAATGAGGTTGAGTAAAGAATCTAAATACACTTGAGAAAGTTTTCAGAACATATCGCTTAAAGAGAAAACCATATTGGCTTCCAGAAAGAAACTAGATTACATGTGAGGAAATGAGATTCAGCCAAACGCCAGATTTTGAAGGAAAATTAATATGAATCTAAACTTTGATAACCAGCCAAATTACCACCACAAACGAAGATGTTTTCTGAACTCTAGGGATCCAGAAAATTTAGCACTCAAGCTCTACCTAGGAAGAAATTATTCATAAAGATGGCCCACTAAAACAAAGTAACTCCAAAAAGAATAAATGAGGGGCCCTCCCTGGTGGTGCAGTGGGTTAAAGCACTGCACTAAGAAGCTTAAGCCAATTCTGCATGAGTTTGATCCCCGCCTTGCCCGGGAGGAGATCCACATGGCGGCAGACCTCTGCTGACCCGCCCGCTGCTCCCCTCAGCAGTGTGCTTCGTTGATCTGCCTGTTCTGCTCCCCACTCTGTTCCTGGTGAATCCCCTCACCCTCCACATCTCGGGCCTGTACCCCAGTTCTGTATAAACAAATAAATCTTTAAAAAAAAAAAAAGAATAAATGAGGTTTTCTGTAATGGAAGATGAATATATGTTGGTTGGTTGGGTTTCCTAGACCACTACCGGCTGCTTTCTGCATTTTCAAGTTTCTTGTTCACAGAAGACATCTGTTGTAGGGCTGTCAGCTTCCCTTCACTCAGTCACAGATATGATGCTCTCACTGTGTGCTTGGCTTGGAGGCTTGCTGGATGCCACATATTGTGGGGAGATTGTAATTCTGTGCTCCCTGTGCCTTGCAACTTAGACACTTAGCAAATGAGGTTTCAAGAAAGAGCAGCACATCCTACTCTGTTGCACATCCTCATTGTCCTACTGACTTCGTTTAAAGAACACAAACTCACAGATAAAAATAACGTAAAAGGCAGAACGGGAATAGCAGCCTTACAGTTAATGTCTGCATGAAGGCCCTGGACTGTGAGGACAGTCATGCATGGGCTCTTAAGCACTTGAGCCCAGAAGAACATTAATCACTTCCCAGTTAGGAGGTCATATTTTAAGGTGAGCCAGGGAGTTGGGAAGTCTGGGAAATGTAGTCCTCTCTGTGTCCATGATTTCCCCCCACCCACAAGCATTAAATTTTAGCATTAAAATTTTAATTTGAAATGAACATTGCATATACAGAGATAAATAGCAAAAATCAAACTGATATATCAAATTTTTAATTTTTCCTTTTTTAAAAAAGATACAAAACAGCAAGTAAAAACACCATCACAAGGCAAGTGAGATCTCAGGAGAAAAACTTGCATATCTCAGTAAGTTGTTGCTGTTCTGCTGTTTGAACAACGGGGCCCACATTTTCATTTTGCAAGGGGCTTTGCCAATTATGTAGTTGCCCTGACATCACTTTACCCCAGATGCCACTTGGGACCAGAATCATCACTCATGGTAACTGCCAGGATCCAAGTCTCCTCTCCTGGAGGGAGCCACGGAGGTCCAGACATCCAGATATACTGAGGGTCCTTTCCCTTACTCGTTCCCAACTTTCCTGGATACAGCAAGAATCCACACTTTGCTGACACCCAGATGGCATCTTGGGGAAAGCTGGAAAGAGGGGAAGAGCCCAGAATACAGAGACACTGTGTTTTCTAAAAGTCTATAGAAAGCAACCACACGAGGGAGTTCAACTCCAAAAGGATGAATATCCAGACTAAAAGGAGACCTCAAAGTGGAGGTATTGGTTGTTAAAAGGCCAATGTAGGCTTCCATCTTACCCAGGCATGGTTGCTGAGGAACAGCCTAACCTTTGCAGAGCTGGATGGGGTGTACACATTTGCAAACATGCTCTCCTGAGATCCAAAGTGCTTTCTGTCTGCAATACTCTGTCCAGCTTCTACTTTGTCACCCCACTCCCCAGTCCTTACTGGGTCACATGGCTAACTCTTCACCTCCCTACACTTATCTCACATCTCCTTCCCCAGGAAACCTCCCCAGCCCCCACCCCTCTGGTCACATACTGCAACTTGCACACACCTGGTTTCAGGAGGGCAGTTTGAGGGACAGCAGTCTTCCCCCCCACCCCCAACAGTGACCTTCCTGCGCTTCTCTTATCCTCCTGAACCTGTTTCTCCATATGGAAAGTGGGAGCAGTAGTATTAGGCCCATCATCCTTAGAGGATCTTTTTTAATTTCCTTTTTAAGTAGGTATGACAAAAGAGATAGAAGAGCATACAGTGAAAAGTCACACTCCTTCCCTCTCCTCTCTTCCCCTCTTCTCTCCTGCAAGCCCCCAGCATCTTCTCCAAAGACAACTCAGTCACCAGCTTCTTTCCTGAGCTATTCCATATGTTTTGGGGGTGAACAGATGGCACATCATCACCTATGCGGCATTCCAGGGGAAAATGCATAACCTGAATCCAAATATGAGGAAATATCACACAAACTCAAAATGAGCAACATTCTATGCTTTTGAAAAAGTCATGAAAGGGATATTGATGATTTCAAAGGCAAAGAAAGGATATGGATGTGTTTGAGAATTAAGGAGAGAATGAAAGATCAGATAAAAGTAGGTTCCAATGTTAAACTAGCCAAATGGTTATGTCAGACATTCCCTTTTTTAAGGAAATACACATTGATGTATTTAAAAGGTAAAGGCCCATGATAGTATAGCTTTTCCCTCATATGTTCCAGAGAAAAAAGTGTGTGAAAGTGTGTGTGTGTGATGGGGGCGGGGTGGGGGGGAAGGGGGCTAGTG
>NW_004567115.1:12872336-12895755 GCF_000260355.1 Condylura cristata
CAGGAGAGGTCTGCTGCGCCATGTGGTCACCTCCAGGGCAGGCGGGGATCGAACTCATGCTGAAGTGGCTTTAGCTTCTTAATGCTGTGCTTTAACCCACTGCACCACAGGGGAGGGCCCCACCTTGCACTATTTTTATCTTTGCACTTATGTCTCCATTTGGGCTTTGTTATTCATGGTCTTTAAATTTGCAAATTCATCTCCTCCTGAACTGTGTGTGTAACCCCAAGTCAACAATCTGGGCACCTTCACAGTCACTCACAGAGATGTCGAGTCATGAAAAGCTGAGTTGCCCTGCATGTTCGTTCCCAGCTGTGGTGGAAGGAGGCAGCACTCTGCCTTTTTATTCCTGCTCTCACTTCGTTAATAAAAGACTTTTCAGGCTATAGTGCCATGTTTTTTCACTTTTTTGTGTTTCTTGTTGGTTATTTCCCAAGCGTAGGGCTGAGGTGCCACATAGTGTCCCCCTGTGTGGGAAGGCTGTGGTGCACCTTGCAGAGAAAATACAAGCTTGTCCTGGACAAGCTTCCTTCAAGCACAAATTCCAGTGCTCTTGGCAATGCTTCAACTATATTTATTAGATCAGAGGCCTTGGAACAGAAGCTACATAAAGCAATGTTACAAATGAGTAGATTGGTTGAGGAAAATGTTGTATCCAGAGATATACAAGGAACTAATCCTATGTTTCCCCAGGAGTAGTGGTTCAGTGTCTACTAACTCTATGCTTGTAGTGGCTTTATAGAACATTCCTATAATATGAATTAGTCCTTCATTTAATATGAAATAAAACAAATAACATGAATCAACTGGATATATATCTCTGTCTAAGTCTATTATGCACAAACAGTAGGATGTAACACACACTATTCTGTACCTTGTATATTTAACACTATTCCTGGAGATAAGGCTTTTAGTTTAGTCCTTTGAAGAGATGCATGGAAGTGCCCAGACAGATGTATCCTGATTGACCTGACTAGCCCTCCAGTGACAAACACTTGCAAGTGCAAATCTGATCCTGTCACAGTCCTGCTTCAAGTCCAATCTTGGTGTCTCCTGCTCTTGGAGTAAAAACCATAGTCCTTAAACTTGATCCCACGCAGTCTCCTTAATGAGCATGTCTTTTCTTCCACATGTGGCATCAACACTCCCTCCCACCACAGAACATTTGCTTAAGATTGCTTCATGTGGCCCTCCCTGGTGGCGCAGCGGGTTAAAGCACAGCACAAAGAAGCTTAAGCCACTTCTGCATGAGTTTGATCCCCGCCTGCCCCGGAGGTGACCACACGGCATGGCAGACCCCTCCTGACCTGCCCGCTGCTCCCTTCAGCAGTATACTTCGTTGATCTGCCTGTTCTTCACCCCACTCTGTCTCTGGTGAATCCTTTCACCCTCCGCATCTCTGGCCTATACCCCAGTTCTGTACGAATAAATAAATAAATAGATAAATAAATAAAGATTGCTTCATGTACTTCATGTGCTCTTTTATCCGTTCCTTTCCTTTGACCTGATTAACTACCCTCTCCCTTAAACCTCAACTTTACAGTTCAGCTTTTGTTCCTAAGTCATCCTTGGGTCTAGCACAGAGCCTGCCGTGTGAGATCTCAGTACACTTTTGTTGAGCAACTGAACGGATGAGGCAGAAGGACGGCAGGGAGGGAAGCCAAGTGGTTTTGTTTACAGTGGTTTCTTCTGACCAAACTCATGGTCTTCAACTCTTCGTGGAGTAAAAACTGTACAGCTGCCTTGTCTTCTCTCAGGCTCTCAGTTCATTAGCACGAAAGTGATTTTTATTGAATTAGACAAGTGATGGTGATGGAAGCCCGGAGGAGGCCAGGGCACAGGCTATTTCCTGAGCCTGCTCCATGGAAAGAGGGCGATAGCCTCTGGATCTGGGTTGTAAGGTACCTGGCATGAGCACACCACACTGGGGCCTCTTCCCTCCTGCCTGACAGTTTATGACACTTGACCTTGTCCTCTAGGAATACACTCAGCATTTTGGCTCAGAACAAAAGATCTGAAAACAAAGATCCAGTTACAAGCCACCAGTCCCGGTGGCTTCTTTCCATTCATCCTCTAGCCAAGAGTGTTAGCTGGCACCAAGTCACAGGGGAAGGTACCAGAAAGGAAGTGTCATAGCAAAGTGGTAGCCCACCCTCCCCAGAGGCTGAAGGGAAAGGTAGGAGTTCTTCAAGGGTGGTCACCTGACCTTGACTCTGCCACTAATTCTCTTCTCAGATTCTTCAAAACCACCTGAGGAGGGGGGTGCGGGGCGGGGCAGAGGGCCCCCCACACATCCTGCCAACAATGACCACCATCCCTTTCCCTTGGTTTCTGGCTGCAAAATAATCAAAATGAGAGAGAGTAGGGGTGAGAGAGAGTATGGGTAGCAGGAGAAGAGGAGGAGGAAGAGAGGAAGAAGTGGGGAGGAGAGAGAGGAAAGAGGAGGGGAGGGGGGAGGAGAGGAAAAGGGGAGGGGAAGGGAGAGGAAAGGAGAGAAACAAGGGCTCTCATACACAGAATCATTAATTACTGATACTTCTCGCCACCAAAGAGAACCACCTTGGCCTCCGACCTGCTTTACATGTATCCGTTAGCCAGTCCTCCTGCTATTACCTCTATACCTGGTATAAATCATTCCCCTGGTATAGAGCTGCCAGATGAGACACTGGGCAATCATTTCAATTTGCATTTCTGACAAATAACAATTTTTTTAGTACAAAAATATCACAAGCATCATACACAATATACCTCTACTACGAATTATTAATTAACCTGAAATGCAAATTTAACTGGACATCATGCTAAACCTGGCAACTTTATCCATGCAGCAACTAGAGTCATCCTTTTCAATGTAAATTTGCTTATACCAGCCCTCTGTGTAAAAGCCCTCAAGAGCTTCCCCGTCTCCACCCCGAGTCCTGTAAGGCTTGTACTCCTCCAGTACTTCTGATCCTCATCTCCGCACATTCTTTCCCATGGCCACAGCATCTGACCAAACACTCCTTTGATACTCTTCTCTGGCCCCAGATAGCTGTTACACCCGCTCTTTCATCTTCTTTAGGGTTCTGTTTAGATGATGCTATATTCTCAGAGAGGCTTGTCCTCGTAACCCTTTTAAGAGCCACCCTCCCTTTTACCACCTCTCCTTGCTGTCACATACATACCTACTTCTCAGTTTGCTCTCTCCCCGCACTGAAACACAAGTCCTGTGAGCACAGGTGCTGCATTTTGTTCAAGCTGAGTATCTGGCACCTGGGCCTACTTGGCATATAGTAGACACTCAATAAATCTTTGTTGCACCGATAGTGAAACACAGGGACAGAAGTACAGCTAGGAAAGTTCAGAAACAGGATTTCTTTCCTGTTTTCTTTCTCGGTAGGCTTGCTCAAATCTTCCCCACATACCCCTCTTGCTCAAGGCCCTCTTTGGCTACCTTCCTGCTTCTCAGCGGGACTTTTCAGAAGCACCAGCAAAACAGTGGGATAATCAGCCCACTCTCTCCCTCCCTCGATCTTACTGCCACTGGTGTTCTTAACTTTTGTAATACATGAGTAATATTTCTAATACTATACTGAATTTCCTTAGCAGGCAAGGAAAGTGATCGAGAGGTTCTGACAAACAAAAGAAAATGACATGAAATCTCTTCCTCTTGTCCTGTCCTAGGCTCAAGTTCCCTGCAGAAAAGAACGGCTTCTCTGGTCTATATTAGCCAGGAAAGGAAAGACTTTACTTTGGTAGCAAACAGCCCCTGTATCTCAATCACTTAAGGCAGAATTTTATCTGTTGCTCATTCTAAGCCTCCGAAGTGAATTGGCAGGGATCCTGCCATGCTGAGTCTCAGATACCCAGGTTGATGGAGGCTCTTGCCAGTTATGACTCCACCATTTGCTCTTCAAAGCAGGGAAATTGAGATGACCAGACATACAGCAGTCCTTCATGCCTCAGTTCAGAAGTGATGGCCACCACCCACTCACAGGCCCAGAGCTGGTTGGAAGTCTCCATGCAATGTTAGGAGAACAAGGAAATGCGGAGACCACATATGTGTCCTGGGAGAAGTACATGTCTCTTCTGAAGCACAATCTTAGGAAAGGAGAGGAGAGAAAGAGTGGGTGAGGTGTCTGTTGAGACACAGATATAGGGGCCCACTTCACTTCCCACAGCTATAAAAATTCAAATGAGGCTTGGCTGCCTCAGAGGAAGAGATCAAATTAGAGCCAATGCTAAGCCCCCAAAGCAGACCAGGCAGCAGTGAGAAACCAAGACGCTTTCCTGTGTAATGCAAGCAACAGCTGTGGCTCCCACCCTATCCCTGACCCCATCCCTGCTATGGAAAATAACCACATCCCCTCCATTTCTCCATTACTGATACTTTACAAAGAGCTTTTCCTTCCATGTGGACATCATGCGAAGAAGGAAGAGATTATCATCTTTTCACAGAGAAGAAACCAGTGGCTCAAAAAGGTGATAAGAACTGCCTACGGTGGCAGAGCTCAGAGGAAGCGGGAACTTCAGGGGCTCTGGTTGCCTCTGTCTCGTCTGGAACTCACAGTCACATCATGTGTTCTCGGAAGGATAGAGCAGTGACAGAGAAGGATCTCCCTAGTCCCACAGGGTCTCTTCAACACACCAAACCCATGGGAAACCACCATAACCGCCTCCTCGTTTGACATAAACTTGTGGAGGTACAAACACCACGCCAAAGAGAGTTCTCTTCAAGAAACAGAGCAAGCGGTCCCGTGGGAGGTGGGGCGAAGTGAAGCGTGTTTTCAGAGCAAAACTGCCAGGAACTCTCCCCACCCCACTCTCTTCAGATCTGTGGGGACTAAGTTGTGGGGCTTCACAGACTGATTAGGAAGGCTGCCCGGGATTTGGCACCTGCCTGGCCACTAATTTGCCTCACAATGTCGAGCAAGTAGCAGCCTGGCTCAATCCCAATTCCCACCCTTGTAAAATGTCACTATCACATCTATATCACTGTCTTTTAAGTGAGATGATATGTAGTGAACTTAAACGAAGCCCACACACAGACATGATGTGCTATGAAAGTTGGCTATCTCGAGCTGTGGGATGGGTTGAGGGAAAGCCAGTAGGCCCCAGAGGCTTGGGTGCAAGATCAGAAGAAACTGGAGGGCAGGAGCTTCTCAACTCCTTGTCCTTCTCCCTTTCCTGTAGACAGTAAGGCAACAACAACAACAACAACAAAAAATTGGGAGTAAAGAAAAAAAAGAACAGTAAAGAAATACCCACAATTTTATTGTGGTTCCATAATACTTAATTTTTTAAATACATTGTTTTCTAAAGATTTCTATGTTGTCCCTTGGAGGCAGGATAACAATGTTTCAGTGTCAAACAACATCCCAATATCAAAGTCTTGATAAAATAAGGCTCATTTCTCCAGAGACTTCTCATTCTTCCACCTAGGAGCTGCCATGCATATCAACTAACACAGTCACATTCTGGAAGGGGGGGAAGTGACTCCAAGAGCATTGTGGACCCAGGACAGCTTATCCAGAACCTTGATAAGCCCACGGACATCACCAAGAAGAGCTTCTTCCTTATTTCACATTATTTCCCTAGGGTAAATTCTCAGATGGTGTCAATTGGGTCAAAGTATAAAACACTGTAGTTCTCTTCACTAAAGCTGGCAAATGGCTTTCCAAGATTTGCATGGCAGGCAGGCATCACCTGTGACAATGTCAGATCCTTGCACCATCACCAAGGTTAGGCATTATCATGGCTTTAAGTTTTTCATTGTGATGGAAAAAAAATCATACTTTTTCCTGGTGTTAATTTTTATTTCTATGTTTATGCTGCCTTTAATATTATGCCACATTGTTTAAAGCAATTTTTTCTACTTGTGTGATTTGTCAGCACAGCTGTTTTATTTATTTACTCAAGCCTTAATTTCTTAAACCAATTTTTATGAGTTCTTTATATAACAAAGATGTTAGTCTTCTGGTTGTGGTCAGGCATTTTAGAGCCTACACCCTACCACCCCCATTATGGTCTCTTTGCCTTTTTATGTTGGTGACTTCATTTTCACTGTTTCTGTAGTAGTGCAGAAGTTTTAAATTTTTATTTACTCAAACTCGTCAGTTGCTTTGTTTGTGGTTTCTTTTCTTTTCTTCTCTTTCTTTTTTGTTTTCACTTCAAAGCCTATAAAAGCATTTCCTGTCCAGAAAATTAATCGACAGTTGATTCTAGCTGTCTTCTCTGAGTCGGTTTTTAGTATTTAGATCTTCAATCTAAATGAAACTTACTTTAGAACTATGCCATTTGTTTTTCCAACAAGTAGGAAGTATGAGACATCCTAGAATTCCTTGAACCAACCAGACAAACAAATAAATGAAAGAAGCTTAAACAAAAATACCTCACTCAAGGCATTTGAGATGTGGGAATGAACTTGGGAGTATGACTTGTCTTTAGTCCACCCACCATTACCTTCTAGAGTACGAATAGGATTGGGAGGGGGCATTGAGCCCATTCTTTTTCCAGCAGAGCCCTTTAGAGGAATCAAAGGAATATCAATGGTTAAAGTTCTCCTATCTTTTTTGGAGTGAAACATCCGCAGTCAGTGTGGAGGTTTTAGAGAGTAACACCCATATCCAAGGAAGTGGCGCAAATGGAGAATCAGGGTAGGTGATTTTTTAAAAAAATTATTTATTTATGCACACAGAACTGGGGTACAGGCAAGAGGGGCAGGGGTGGTGAGAGGATTCACCAGAGACAGAGTTGGGAGCAGAACAGGCAGACTGACGAAGTACAGTGCTGAGGGGAGCGGCGGGCAGGTCACGCCATGTGGGTCACCTCCTGGGTGGGGATGGAACTTGTACTAAAGTGGCTTTAGCTTCTTAGGGCGGTGTACCACCAGGGAGGGCCCTAGGGTAGGTCATTTTACCTCTATAACAAGCAATAACTTGGGGTTTGTGGCACATTACTATTCTGATCACCTTCATTGACAAGGCTGTTGGAGTTGCAGCCTCTGACAAAGTCTGCCCAAGGGGATATGGGGTCCTGAACAAGAAGGACAGGTAAATCCCCAAGCCATTCCATGTTTTTGATTCTCATGGCACCAAGGGCTTACAGACCACTGTGGACCCCACGCCACAGCTATGCTGTCACGGCACCCCTGACATCTCCGGCCCTGTGATGGCTGCCTCCCTGCTCTCTCGGAAGTCAGAGTTGGACAAACAACCCCATACTGTGGTCTGCATGCTAGTGCCTACCCCCTGCTACTGCCTGACCACACAGTAGGGAGCACTGGTTTGTATATTTATAGAGCGCCTGCTGCATGGATGAGAGGGAAGGATGGATTAGAGAGCTGAGCTATGTTTACAGAAAGAGAGAGCACAGGAGAAAGAGAGGGAGAGAGAGAGAAGAGGAAGAGAGAGAGAGAGAGGAGGGTGGAGAAAGAGAGGTAGGAAGGAAGGAGGGAAGAAGGGAGGGAGAGAGGAGGAGAAAGCTTAGACAGCCTCATTTCTGTTCTTTAGACAAGGAAATGAGACATTCATTTAATCTGCACCTTTGGCTGCTCTGTAGCTACCCTGCAGCTGTGCTTCCAAAACACATGTGAACTGACCCATCTCCAAAAGCCTGTAGACAGGGAGGGTTTTCACTGAATGTTCTCCCAAAAGTCAGTGACACCCAACATAGCAGTCCCTCCCAACCCTTCCCTTTGTGAAGAAGGGCCTGGCCTCTCTCCTAGAACAGCCTGTATTTCCTGCTCTGGCCTTTCACTTCTCATCCCTGTCAACTGTCACGGTTGCTCAGGCCTAATGGCAGCCTGGCCTGTTACTTGCTTCTGCCACTTTCTCTCCACCACTCCACCCCCACCCCACCCCAGCCGTCCTGGAGGGCCCTGACAAGGTGTTTTGTGCCTTGTCAGGCAGAGTTATGTGGGTGCTCTATCCCTCATCGTGGACTCCCATTTTAGTCACTGGGGTCATTTGTGTTTGTATTAGTTTCCTATTGTTATTGTAAAAATTACCACAAATACAGTGGCCTGAAGGAAACCCAGTTTTCTATCTAACAGTTCTGTAGTTCAGAAGTCCAAAATGAGTCCCACTGAGCTAAAGTTCAAGTTGCTGGCAAGGCTATATTCCTCTGAGGCTCTGGAGGAGAATCTGTTTTCTTGCCTTTTCCAGCTTCTAAAAGCTGCCACATTCCTTGGTTCATGGCTTCCTGCCATCTGCAAAGCCAGCAATTGCATCACTCTGACCTTTGCTTTCATAGTCTGATCTCCTTATTTGACTCTGGTTCCTCTGCCTCCCTCTTCCACATCCAAGGGTATTTTTGATTGCACTGGGTTGGCCTTTCCCAAGAATCCAGGACAATCTACCTAAAGACAACTGATTAGCAAATTTAATGCTCTCTGCAAGCTTCATTCTCCTTGTCATGTAACATATAATATTCACAGTTTGTGAGAACTGGAAATTGGATACTTTTGGAGAGGCATTGTTCAATCTACACAAAGGTTCAAAGGCCACTGTGGATGGTGGTAATCCATCCACTGGGGAATCTCTTCCTCCTCCTGTAGCCAAAGTTTATATAGGAGAGATGCCATGTTTTATACAGCTCAAATGGGTGACCTAGGGGCCAAGGAAATCCTTCTTCCAAGTTTAGCACCATGCATTCCTTTCCCAATCTTAGCTCTACTCCAATCCTGATCCTTAATGCCCAAGTTCACTGGGCAAGGATGGGTGGAAAGTGATTTTCAGAAGAAGCACCAATGAGCAGACTCATTCATCGCCTCTTCAGCTGTCTGCTCCTATAGTCTCTTTTATTTACTCCTGGCAGTGTCCTAGCTCACTAGTATTGAGCCATCCAGACGGACATTTGACTGTCCCTCCCACCCCCAGGTTAATGCCAGAAAAGCCAGGTTAATGCCTCTCCAAAAGTATCCAATTTCCAGTTCTCACAAACTGTGAATATTATATGTTACATGACAAGGACAAGGACCATCTTCCTGAGTTCTGATTTGTAGATGAGGAACGTAAAGGGGTCACCTGTTCTGATTTAGGTGCTCAGTACTCTCAATCCCCGTGCCTATGTGATGTGCTGAGAGTCTCCAACGATGTTTGTCATCAATTCCTCAGCTCCCTGAAGGTACCTGTCACTTCTCACATCAAAGTGTGGAGTCTAATTCACCTCTCTGGCTGGTTTAGGGACTTGCTTGACCAACAGAATGTGGCAGAAGTAAAATTTTGGTTCTCTTGAGGCTAAGTCACAGGCTCCTGCATAATCCTCTTGGGTATTCATGTTTAGGATCCACTCTTAATTACGTGGTGTTGGGGAATGACCCCGATCACGGGTTGTTGGGGGACAGTACAGGCAGGGTCTTAAGGTGGGAGCTGCGTCGGTGAACGGAGATTCCTAAAAGGGGGGGAAAAGCAGAGCCGGCATGAGGAAGACAGGGGAATCGGAATTGGGTGCAAGTTTTCCTGTTCTGCTATCACAGAAGTTTGTTTTATACATTTCAAGCAAGCAGTGAGATAACATTAGCATATGAATTGGGCTGAGATCACAATCATCTCCTTTTTCAGAGAACAATTTGGGGTCTTATTGACCTTCAGCTGAGATTATAACATTATTCTTAAAATCAATCTGATAAAATGAAACAGGTACATAAATTCATAAAATTTAAGGCTAACATTATTATATTTATCACAGTGATGATTGGCTAAAATAAAGTCCCTTTAAACCTTAAATGCTAATTAATGATCTCCATTCTCATTGAAACATCTTAGAGGGTAAAGTAAAGGTTGAGGACTAGGGTGGAGCTGGGCTGGAGATGTGAAAGAGGATAAAGTGAGGTCTCGGGCCAAGATGAAGTTGTGAAAGAGGGTAGGGTAAAGTGGAAGACTAGGCTGGAGGAGTTTTCTGGTAGATAAATCACTAAGGGAGATACTAAGATTCCTCATTTAAAGACTAAGCAATAAAAGCTTAAGTAAGAGAGTAGAGTGATAAGATTTGGTTTCTTGTCCGGGCAGTAAAAGAACTTTATTTTTTAACATATTCTAGTACTGCCTTGTCATACAATATTGATTTTATTATAATTGTTTTTATTAATCAGCCAGTTGTAATTATTTTTGCTTTCAAGAGGAATTTCCTGTTGCTTGCCTGGGCCAGGTAGCACCTTATGAGGCTAAGGTAATCCGGTTGCAAGCTGATGGTTGCTCAGAATATTTTGATATTACAAAAAAGGGGGGCCATAACATAAGCTAGTGTGGAAGTTCTGATTTTTCAGAGCTTCCTGAATTTTCAGGTAGAACTGACTTATGCCACAGCATAGCAGCACCCACTGCCACATATGGGAGCCATCTTGAACATCTAGGCTGGTCAAGCCTTCAGCTACCTCTGGCTCCAGTTGTTACCTGGCTGTGACAGCATGCAAGGCCCTACATGAGAATCACCCTGATGAACCTAGCCCACCCCCTTAGCTTGAGCAATGAAAATAAATTATCATATCATTTGATATCATATCATATCATTTGATACTACTAAGGTTTTTTAAAATAATATGTTTATTTTTACATCGTTTGTGCCCTTTTCCAACTCAGTTGTAATCCCCGTGGGCTTCCCATCACCAAATCACCTGTGTGTCATCACCATAGTCCAGTGCACTTCCCCCCACTCCATTTTTGATCCCACCCCCACACCCCACCCCCTTAAAATGTCTCTGGTATATAATTGTTCATTGTTATTTCCCCGCTCCTGTCCTTTATGCTCCTGCTATGAGTGAAACCATCTGGTATTTTTCTTTTTCTTCCTGGCTTATTTCACTAAGCATGATCCCTTCCAGCTCCATCCATGTTGCTGCAAAAGGCTTCAGTTTATCTTTTTTAATCGCTGAGTAATATTCCATTGTGTATATGTACCACATCTTTTCAATCCGGTCATCTACTTTTGGGCACTTGAGCTGTTTTCATATCTTTCCTATTGTAAACAAAGCAGCAATAAATATGGGGGTGCAGGTGTCTTTTTGAATCAGTGTTTTTGTGTCTTTTGGGTAGATACCTAGGAGTGGGATTGCTGGGACATATGGAAGTTCCATTTTTAGTAGTTTAAGAAACCTCCAAGCAGTTTTCCATAGTTTTCCATCAAAACCACTAAGTTTTGATGCAGGTTTGTTACAAAAACAACAGCTATGTAGGGTATATCTAATCTCTTGGGAAGCCCAAAGAAAAATCTAGGCAGTGTGCCAGGTGCTGGTGGGGCTGCAGATATTGGTAGAGAAGATTTTTTAATTAAAATATATTCAATATATTCATTATATGTACACCTGGATAAAAACAGGTGTATACCATGCTCATTTGATAACATACACTGTAATATTGCCATAGTAGCAATATTTAGCACCTCTCTTAAATTATATAATTACACTTTCTTTGTAATTGTTGGGATCAAACTCACACCGAAGCGGCCACACCTTTTCATAGGGTCACAGCTTGTCTTAGCTTCGCAGTGCAGCGCTCCAACCCGCTGCGCCACCAGGGAGGACCCGCCATTGGAATGTTTTGAGGAAAGAGTCGGTCAAAGAAAGCTTCCCTGGAGAAAATGAGATTTAACCTGAAATTTGAAGCCTGGGTAGACCTTAATAGTTGGAAATAGTGATGGGAGAGTATATACCTGGAAGAAGTAACATGAACAGTAATGACAAATAAAGAATGAAGTGTAGATGAGATATATGAATAGTTTGTTGAAAACACTCATCTTTTAAGATTCATTTTAAGGACAGCCTCCTTCCTTCCATTCTCCTACCTTCTACCCTATCTGAACTACTTTTTCCACTTTTACCACTGCACCAGGTATATGGAGAGCTGCACTTTATCACTGCTGCTATGGTTGGCGTAAAGGTATGTGCCTGAAACAAAGGTGAGTGACTATAATATAAGCCACTGATTCACACAATACAGTGGTGTCAGTTATGCAGGTATTTATTTTTCTCTCTTATATATTAGTTATGAGATAAGACCTGCTCCTCCTGGTCATTCAAACACCTGGTTCGTTCTAAGTCTTTGCTGGTCTACTCTATTCATCTTGGTCACTAACGGATGATAGACACTTGGTCAGTCCCAGGGCAGGTTCCAGCCCACAGAGGAGGAAAAAGGATGGAGGAGGCAGGCCTGATGCCTTATACTTGACCTGCCTTATTTCCTCCACATCCCTTTGTCAACAACTTGGTCTTATGGCTCTAAACCCAAGAGAGGACGGGGAAAAATGTAATTGAGCTGGGTAGCCATAGGGAACGGTAATTCTCCTCCTAGAAAAGAGAATGATCTGGGGGAAAGGGTGTCTGTCTGGGCCATAAGTACCCATCCCCTGAGCTTGGGACTCCTTGAGGAACCAGGTTTTCTCTACTTCTTGGCCTCAGCACTGAGTCTGCTCCTGATCTAAAGTAGAACTCAAGCTACGCCTGCGGAGGAGTGTAACTATGGCAGTGACCTAGGCTGGATGTGATAAAGGTGTAAACCTATGCAGAGACCTGAGAGAAGACAGATGTGGAAGCATTTAAAAGGGAAATACACAGGGCTTGATAAATCTTGCCAGAACAGAGAACTTTTAATGTTATGATTTTTTGTGATCTAAGTTGACAGTTCTTTGGCACACGTTTAAAGAACTTGGATTGAATACCTCACTTAGAAATTTATTGAACACATTCCAAAGTGAAGAAATGCCTCAACTGTTTCAAAATTACTTTAGGAAAAAGCATGCCTCAAGCTTGAAGAAACTCGGGTCCTGGCTCCATACTTGCTCTGCTACTGTCAGCAGGTCGGAGCACCTAAATTAGGCTTTTGCCTGGCAGCCAATCTACACCCTATCTTCCCTCTCCAACAGCATATTTCTGGAGTGCTAACAGACACCCCTCACCCCAGAAAGTGAATGGGAGCACTCATTTACTGATGTCCAGACACCAGTCGCTTTCTAGAAAACCAGGCCCTGTGGCTGAGCAGTTTGGATATGTTGTTCTTCAATGTCAGGACAGGTTTTGGACTCAACCTTAGCTGAGCCCAAATTTTAGCTATGCCATTTAATAGCTACTATGGTCAAGTTATTTCCCTTTCTTACCTCCCAGCCCCTTCCCCAGTAAAATGAGGATTACAATGGGCTATATCCTTCGGTGCACGACGATTAAATGAGGTTCTGTGAGTAAAACAGTGGCCCTTAGTATACCTCCCCAGCTCCTAAGTGATTTGATAACTGTTTTCATCCCTCAAGTCAAAGGATATCAGCAAGTTTCAAAGAAATAATAGCTAACTGTGGCTATTGCTAAAACTTAAATGCAAAAAAGGAACTTTATTAATTTCTTGAACTTCATTGATTTCTGACCCTATGACTCTGGACTAGCTTCTAAAGGACAATTTGGTTCCCATGCATGCAGTCCCACTCATGAGTCCTAGCTACTTTGGGGATGATAATCAATATTTAGCAAGTTCTGTGTATTTCCCTTTTAAACACTTCCACAGCTGTCTGCTCTCTCCTTTCTTAGTTCTCTGCTCAGGCCTACACTTTTGTCACATCCATCCTAGGTCACTGCAACAGTTACACCCTCCACAGCTGTAGTTTGGGCTCAGCGCATCATCTCCATTTCCTCACCCTCCTCCTGGTCCCACACAATCTGAGCCTTTATCTGTATAGTCATCATACTGCGGGAGATGCAGGTCCTATGTTGGTCTTCCATGCTCTGGGGACCTTGGCTTGTCAGCTATTGCTGTGCCATGGTCAGTGGTGCTCTCTCAGAGATGAGTGTGGCACCTCTGGTCAGAGGAACATTCTGTTTCATCCCATGGATGCTGATCTTCTTTGAAGGAACAGGCACTGTCCTCTCTTGTCACCAGGAATAGGCCAAGCTCTCTCCCTCCTGCCCCCTCAATCCCCACCCCTATGAGTAGGTATCCACCAAGCTAGCTTGTCTCTCTCACTCCCAGTGAGGCTGTGTTCACTACAAGCTCACAGAAGCGCTCTGAACTGCTCTTGGGCCTGTGAGAAACTGAAGTCTGCTCTCCAAATAGACGACACCACCATCCCTCTTGGACCCCTTATCAGAAGGTACAAACCCCATTTGAGCAACTGTAGCTGGAAAACTAAGCCCACAAGTCTTATTCTCTCTTAGGCCTCCTCCCCCCACCCCCTTTCCAGAGTAATTGTCCTCACCCCTCCCCTTTCTCCTGTTATCGCAAGGGGTGTTCCACCTCTAATTCTTATTCTTCCCTTCTACCTCTGTCTCCTCTGTCTTTGACCTCTTCCAGCACGAAGCTCTTTTTCTGTGGGTGGAAGGGGGGTGTGTGCTTGCAGGCGTGGACACACATGGTGCACATGCACACATACACACAGAACCAGTTCTCCAAGTTTGTGTATGCCTTCCAGACTGTTTTGTCTCCCATCCCAGAGAACAGAACTTCTTTGAAATGATAAGCTAAGGAGTCTGCCATTCTGTTGCTAGCAGACATGTTGTGGTGGTTGAGGGGAGTGAACATACTATTTGATGTTTCAGATATAAGTCTGCCACAAATAATACTTCATGTCTTATCCTGTCTCCTGAGTTACACGGCTTTTTATAAAGTGAATGAGGCTTGAACGAGGTCTGTTGCCAGGCTGTTTAGCTCAGGGGTGAGCAGATCCCCTTCCTCTTGCTCCAGTCAATCTCTCATGTCTCACATCCATCTCTCCATTTATTTTTTATCAAAGTTACACATACATTTAGTTTTGAAAGAGAATTCCCTAAAATGTTAGAAATCAGCAAACTTCAGATCCCCTCCCTAGCCTTTTTTCCTGTTCCCCTCCTCCCCCCTCCACCCCCCCCATCCTTCAACTGGTTCTTTGACATTTTCCTTTTTATTGCTCAAAAAGCAATTGTAATAAAGTAAAAATGAAACCCAACAAACAACGATAAACATTCTATGGAGCTGGAGAGGGGAAGAGGATCAAAACTGAAAACTGGGATGGGAATTGCACACAGCACTATGGTGATGACACATGGGTATTGGCTGTGGGAAGTCCATGGGGATTACAACTGAGATGAAAAATGTACAAAATGAAGAATGCTGTAAAATATATACATATTATATTATTTTATTGTTGAAGATATATTCCTATACACTCAAAATAAAAAAAAATAGGATTGTATTGCTTCTCAATTTTCAGGCACTATTTACCAATTTCCAAGTTTGGGAGATGACAATTTATCTCCTTTTAAAGACTCCCACACAAGTAAAATTCTCCTCTGCCCACCAGTATTCAGGGTTTATATGTTTTGACACTCTGGATACTAGTCACATCTGCATGCTTTCATTGCCTTTCCTTAACAACTTTTTGTTTTCTCTGGAGATCATAATCGTTCTTCCTTCCCATCCCTCCTTTGCTTAATTTTCTATGTGCTTAGCTCAGAACAATGTAGTCTTCATGGAGACTTTGTTCTCTGATTCGCCTATCTAACCCTCTGGACTACAGCACAGTTATCGTCTCATATTTATTCTCTTGTATTTATTCTCTTAGGACTTTGCTCTGGATTAGGCTTTGGTTTAAGGAAATGTTGTGGCTGGTTTGATCATTCCAGGCCCTATAATTTTCTCCATATTAGCAATAAGGCTGTTTCACTTCTTTATCATTCATGTGCTCGCTGAAGTAGCACTTTTAATTTCCTTTGGGAACTTTTTCATTGCCTTCACAACTTGGCTCACAGTTTGGTTCCAGAGGCCTGCTCTGAGCCTATCTTGGTTTTCAGCCTGGCTTCTTCACTAAGCTTCATCATCTCTAGCTTTTGATTTCAAGTGAGAGATGTGTGACTCTTGCCAAGATTATTTTCACTTGAACCTTAAAGGCCATGTTAGGGCTCTTAATTAGTCCAATTTTAATATTATTAAGTCTCAGGGAACAGGGAGACCTGAGAAGGAGAAGTATGGGAAACCATGGGTGGAGCAGCAGGTACACACACATTAAAGATCAATTCAGTTAGATGTATTATATGGGTGGAGTTCATGGTGCCCCAGAGTAATTACAACAGAGTAATCACAGACTACAAACACTACTACTAACAGGAATAGCGATACAAACAAATTGAAATATTGCAAGAATTACCAAAGTGTGAAAGAAATATGAAATGAGTATGTGCTGTTGGCTAAATGGTGCTAACAGATTTGTTTGATTTAGGGCTGCCACAAACCTTGCTTTTTAAAAATGCAATATGTGGTCTCTCTCTGGTGGCGCAATGGGTTAAAGCACTGTATTATGAAGCTCTTGAAACCACTGCAGCATGAGTTCAATCCCTGGGCAGAGAGCTGACCCACATGACACTGCAGACCTCTATGGCCTGCCCACTGCTTCCCTCAGTGATACACTTCATCGGTCTGCCTTTTCTGCTCCCCACTCTGTCTCTGGTGAATCCTCACTCCCCACACCTCTGGCCTGTACCCCAGTTCTGTAACCATAAATAAGTAAACCTTCTTTAAAAATGCAATATGTACAAAGTGCAATAAAATGAAATCTAATGAAACAATCACAATGGTGCTGTCAGCTATTTACTCTTTGCCTGGTTAGATTCTATGAAGGAAAAAATTCTATTCATCAGTCTGGCTGCCATGATCCTGGGAACTAAGTATAGGATGAGGGTTGGAGGTAGAGGTGTGTGTATGTGGGTGTGGCAGGTGGTGGGGGGAGGGCTCTTTTCTTTGTCAGTATGGTAGCTTGAGTGTCCAGTTCTCACCTGCCATCTGTGCCTACTGTCCTCTAAGCCAAAGACCTCTGTTTTATTCTTTCCAGATCATAAATTTGTAGCTTGGTGGCTAAGTTGGAGTAAACAGGAATCTATTTACTGCTCCAAGTGATATTCACTCCTATTCTTAGTCCATCCCGCATTCCATCTTCCAGAGACGTGTGTGTCTCCATTCTTGACTTAGGTTTTCGTTCAGTTACCACAATTCACCTGCTTTCAGCTTCCAACATCTCTACTCCCATTTTTCTTTGTCATTTGAGTTTATACCTTTAAGAAAATCTCATTCTGTCATTTTTGTAGTTTAGTAGAGTTTGGGGACCGCGGGGATAGAAATTGTGTTCAATCTGCCATTTTTCAGCAGAAACATCTCATTCTATTTTAGTCCTTTCTGGTTTTGCTTGGGAAGTGTCCAGTTTTGATGGCCTGATGTGTCACTTAAAACATGCTCTACGATACTGTTTTTTTTCCTTCCACTGCTCTGGCTCTGTTACCAAAAATGACTCATGCCACATGTCATCTTCTTTCCTCTTGTACATAGACTGTTCAACACATAAATTGGTGTGACCTCAGCGACTTCACTTCATCTGTTTCAGCTTAGCCCTCAACAACGCCCACAAGAACATCCACAGCACCAGCCATTGCATAATTCAAACCTGTTACCAAGGCCCCCAAGACTACCTTACTCCTCAGTGTTGTTCTTATTCCAGAGAAACGAGAAGCAAACAAATAAGGAGCTGATGATTTCTTAGACTTCCTTACACCTGATTTCAGTCATAATTCATTTCCAGCCAAGTAAATGGAAAGACATCCACACTTAAATATATTCCAGTGAAACTGCAGAACATATTAAAATAGTCAGAGAAAAGTCAGATAATGTGTCAGAATGGCAGTTAGAGTTAAATTGACTTACTTTTTCAAAAGCTTTCCTGACATAGGTCAGGAAGAGTGGTCTGACATAGAGGAGATCCTTTAGGATGTCTCTTAGCTTTATCAGCCCTGTAGTTAAGGCCACTATTAAAAAAATGACAGGATCCTCTAGCAATGAAGATTTGGGTCGCTGGCTCTCCCAGCAATAAAAGAACCACATCAAGCTGAGGTGCTTGCTAAAAGCAAAGGGAACACAGAATGCGTACAGAACTGGTAGAAGAAGAAGGTAGTTGGAAACACACCTATGATCATGTGACCAGTTACAGACCCAGGAACTGTTTTTGTCATGAATTTTGTTAAGAACACATTTTTCCCCCCATACAGAGACATTTGTCCCAAATATTTTGTTATGAATAAGAAATTATTTTGTTATAAATATATATACATATATATATAGCAGTATATATAGCAAATATCTTTCGGTTCTTTCTACTTTTATCCCCTTGTCATATAACTTAAGAGGTATTACTTCTTTATCATATATAAGTACTCATTTCACATCATAAACTTTAAGCCCAGGATAGCAGAAGATAAAACATCTCTTGAGGATTTTACCTCCTCTTCTGGTGTAGAGATGAACAGGTTTTTGGTTGTATGCAAGATGATCATATCATGCTGGAAAGATTTGCGATCTTGTTATTTTTTTAACTTTGAGAGTAAGCATAGTTGAAGTTGATGCAGATGGGTGCCAAGGAGAGAAGGGATATACTTGTGGTGATTAATTTAAATGCCAACATGACTGACTGAAGGGATTCCCACATAGCTGCCCAAATAGTATTTCTGGATGTGTCTGTAAGGGTTCTCTGGATGAGATTAGCATTTGAATTCGCAGAGAGAGGAGAGAAGATCCATCTCCCCTCACCAGTGTGCCAGTGTGGGTGGGCATCATCTCATCTGTTAGGGCTTGAACAAACAAAAAGGTGGAGGAAGCTCAGAGTCCCCTTTCTGCTTGAGCTGAGCCATCTCTCTCCCTGTACTCCTCTTAGACTGGGAATCACACCATAGGCCCCTCCTCTTTTGGGTCCTTGAAATCAGACTGAAGCACATGGCTGGCTTTCCTGAATTGTAGATGACAGATCTTGGGACTTCTTGGTCTCCAAAATCACCTGAGTTAACTCCTACAATCAATTTTCCTTCTCTCTCTCTCACACACATATGCATCTCTTATTGACTCTTTCCCTGGACTACCACAGTTGGTCACAATGGTTAAGAGTAGAATATACAATAAATATAATACATGGCATTTGGGACAAATGGCTCTCCATATGGAAAAAATAAAATTGTGTCATAGGCCATATATAAATTCCAAAAGGATTAGGAGTTCACTTTTTTAACTACAAAAGCATTAAATTATACAAAAGCATTAAAATTGCAGAGTACTTCTTAAAAAGGCACAAAAAATACAGAAGTTATTAAAAAAATTAAACAGCTCCATCTAAAATAAAAATCCAAACTTTAGACAAAGAACATCATAACCAAAGTTAAATGACACATTACATACTAAAAGAAAATATCTACAAGTCATTGAGAAGACAAACTACCCAGCAGAAAAACAGGTCAATGATGAGGACAGTTATTTCCCAAAGTAAAAATGGCTGACAAATTTATTTAAGAGGCTGTTCAACCTCACTGGTAATAAGGGGAGTGTAGATTCAACAACAGTGAGTTATTTTTCTTTACCCACACAGTTAAAAGCAAAATAGAAACATGGATATGCTACCTGATGGAGTCTCTTGAAAAGCAAGTCAGTAGAATCTATCAACACATGAAGGAAACTCCTTTAAATCAGCAATGCCACTTCTGAGACTCTGTCCTAAATATCTGCAGATGTGCACAGAGATATTTGTGTAAGCTTGTGCGGTCTAGCACCAGAACTGTGAAATCTACTACAGTCAACTTCAATGACAGGAACACCATAGAGATGCCTTGGCTTGTCCTCTAATGCAAACATCCAAAATTTTTAACTTGTTCTGCTGAGTGAAAAAAGCATTACCATTACTTTTTGTATGTTTCCACTTTTGCGAAACTGAATATATAAATGTTTATATATATATAAATACACACACACACAGAGTCGAATCTAGGTAGATGTCTAAAACAAAAACACTGTAAGATCATACACCAAGCTGGGAAGTGGGAGATGATGGCTTGCATTAGGGGATTGCTTACATTTTACTCCATGGGCTTCCTTGCCTTTTCACTCTTTCACAATATGATGCACTAATATATTACTTGTGGAGGAAGCTTCCAAAAGTAAGCTGATCTATAGCCCACAGAGCAGCACTTCCAATGCCACACTTCCTAGTTGCACTGGTCGTTTTAGTAGTGAAACAGATCTTCATGATGGTATTTTCTGAAATTTGTCATTCAGAGTTGCAGAATAAGGTCAATGGCTGTGACAAAGAAAACCAAGAAGGATGGAGGATGGTGGTCGGGGAGGAAGGGTGCATGGAGTGTGAGGTGACTGTGACCTTATTTTCCTCAGGCAAAGAAACCTAGGCATGGGGGAGCTGAGGGTACAGCTTTTCAGCAATTTCACCCTGGAAATTTCAAAAGTTGCCACTCACACCTTAGTAAGGGAGGGAGAAGGGACTCCCTCTCTCAGGTTAATTGGGGGATTGTGAGGAAACAGTGTGCGACCAAGTTCCCTGCAGAGACAGGAAAGAGAAGTTGGGAACCAGTTTCTTCTCTGGGGAGTTGAAGTGTTGGGAGCACACAATTTTAATTTAACTCAGAAGTGAATATTTGAGTACAGATTGGAAGGAGGTGCCTGGTAAACCACACATGGATGTCAGAAGCAAGAGCACTCTAGCTACAGAAAAGAGCAGGACAGAGGCCCAACGGTAGGGTTGTGTCTGATGTTTTGAAAGCATAGTAAGGCAGCTATTGTGGCTGGAGTTACATAAGTATGGGGAGAGTAGGATATATGGTCAAAAAGAAGAGAGAAGTGGAGAGTGAGAACTGCCTTCATATTTTGACAGGACTTTGCCTTTTATTCTAGTTCAATTGGCAACTCACTGGCAGTTAAGAACCACGGAATGACAGATCAGGCTGATAGTTACATGATGGCTCTGACTGGTTGGAGAACAGAAAACAGGCCAGTGAGGAGGTAACTGCAATAGTCGAAAAGAGAGAGAGTAGAGCTGAGATTTTCTTGAGGCCAACATTACCTCTTTGGGAGACAGGAGTTCCCTAGAATAAATGACAAAATGTACATCCTGGACCCTCCCTGGTGGCACAACGGGTTGAAGCACAGCACAATGAAGCTATCTGACGCCACTGTAGCATGAGTTCGATCCCCAGCCAGGATGGTGACTCATATGGTGTGGCAGATCTCTCCTGATTGGCCCGCTGCTCCCCTCAGCAGTGTATTTCAGTTGATCTGCCTGTTTTGCTCCCCACTCTGTCTCTGGTGAAGCCTCTCACCTCACATCCTGGCCTGTACCAGTTTTTTTATGAATAAATAAATACATCTTCAAAAAAATTGTACATACTACTTCTCTCTGTTTTGCTACCCCTTGAACTTGCTACTTCTGTTAGTCTGGGTGAATTTAGGCTTAGGAATTTGCTTTATTTAATCTTTTAAGAAATTTTATTTATTTTTGTGTAGAAGAAATGGGGTATAGGCCAGAGGTGTGGGTGGGGGAGGGGGTTGAGAGAATTCACCAGAGACAGAGTGGGGAACAGAACAGGCAGATCTGCTAAAATACACTGCTGAGGGGAGCAGAGGGCAAGGCAGATCTGTTGCACCTTATGTGGGTTAGCTTCCTGGTGGGGATGGAACTCAGTGACAGTGGTGATAGTAATAACTCTGAGACTTAACCTGGAGGCCACCAGGGAGGCAGGGATTGCTTTCCTATGTGTTCCCATGTGATAATCATACTGCTAGATTGGTAACCAGTTTGATAACCATTCATTTTTGCTTTATGATGGAAACATGCAATAAACATTTGTTTATCAGATATCCTCAAGGAAGCACCTGGGTTCCAGGGTTAAGCATATTCCTGGAATAAATGTTTTGAGCTATTGCGCTGGACCAGGCTTCATGCTATTGAATGAAGTCGTTGGGTATCACCTGTATAAACGGCTTGGAGGTAAGTGGTGATGAAACATTCATAGGAGTGGATCTTAGAGGAAAGGCATTAACTATAATAACATAACAAGGAGTGTGACACCCAGTCCAGTGTCTGCCTCAGTATTTTACTCACATCTGCTCCAATTAAATCCTGTTAAAGTCCTGTGAGTCTGGCTTTATCACCTGTCATTTACAAATGAGGACACAGAGACTTGGACAGCATAAGTAATTTTCCTAAAGTCATACCACTGATGAGTATCAGAGCCTTGCCAGGTCTGACAGACAGCTCTGGGCTCCCTTTACATCAAGGACTACCACAAGAAGTCACTGACCAGATGAGATCCCCTAGAAAGAGGAGCTTCCTCACCTGGGAACTATGGCATTTTTAAAAATGCAGGCCACATGTCACCCAGTAAAAACTGCCTCCCATCTTAATTGAGAGACATGTTCACACAGCATCTTCTCAGCCCCAAGTTCTTCAGGACAGAGGCTTGGCTTGCCAATAAGTAGTAGTGGCTGTGCCAACAGAAGTATTTTGTTGATTTTTGTGGTTTTTATCATTCTCTGATGGAGCACTGTCCCTTGGTCCTGAATGTCTGTCCAGCCTCCTCCTATAGGGCAGGTTATTCTGTGGGGAGTGGATGAGGGTAGGGCTTATATCTAAATGGAATCCATCCTACTCTCTGGAGAAGGAGAAAATCAAGTCCCAGGACTTCCTGCCTCCTCGACATCCCTTCCTCTCCACTCCCCAGAGGATAAAAATAGCCAGATCCCAGGGCCTCACAGAGGGTGGAGCAGCTGCTCACAGGGTCGAGGCCAGGCAGGAGCATGGGGTCAGGACTGGGACTTGCTCACAAGGGTGCGGTGACCGGGAGCCTACGAGCGAGAATGGGGCACTGGAGACAGTTTGACAGCACCTAGATTGTTAATTCTTGTAATCGCTATCACGGCCAGCTGGTGCCTTCGTCATTAAAAAAAAGACTTGGTACACCCATGATTTTTAACCTCTTCCAGGATGGAGACTCCTGGAGCAAGTGATGTGCTGCTGTATACACGTCTCTCTATGTGTTCAGGCATTTACGCAGCACACACTGCCCCAGCACACACTGAGATAACAGACACACTTCTGCACACGCTATCAAGCTTACTGGGCTGGAGGGGGGAATGCTTGTTAAAGCCAGGCACCGATCTCAGATTAACAACCCCTGGTGCAAGCTGATTCCAGGCACGCAGGACTGTTATTAAAACAGATTAGTAACGATTGAGAATAAGGTTACCAAAGTTTGCTGAACAAGCATATTGGAGAGTAAATGCATTTAGTAAATAGCTAAGAGAATAGATACAAACGTTAACTTAATGTTGACCTCTGATGGTGAGATAAAAGGTGATTTCTATTTTTCTCCAATTTCTCAGTAAACAAAAAAAGGAACCAGAGCCCCAGCATTCAGCATTCCCCGTATCTGCAGACCCACTGGGCTGCAGGCGCGGCCCAGGCCTGCCAGCCTCGATTCTTCGTCCCGGGGCAGAGAGGATACGCCAGACAAAAGCATCAGGCCGCTGACAACGTGGAGTGGAGACGGGCTCCTAAAGAAGGTGACTAGAGAGCCGTGGGCCGGCGTAGGGGTTTCCAAACCCAGGCGCCCGCAGCCGAGCCCCGGCCCGCACAGAGCGGGCAGTGCGTGCGTGCGCGCTCTCGAGGCGGCGGC
>NW_004567115.1:12896300-12915563 GCF_000260355.1 Condylura cristata
GTCCGCGCGCCTTGGACCGCCGGCGGGTCCCTCCCTGTCCCGGCGCTCGCCGTCCAGCCCCAGCGCCCAGGGTCGCTGCGGGCCCCGGCCTCTGCCTTGCTGGCTGGGAGGTGTGGTCCCTGGACGGCCTTCCCCCTTCGCTCTCGCTGCCCCGCGGGGGAAAAGACCAGGGGTTCTGTCCGCAGCCGCGAAAGACCCGACTTGCACCCCGTTCCATCCTTCAAGCCCCTTGAGCTCTTTGCCCTGTTACCCACGGTCAGGCGCCCCTGCAACTTTCCCTCCTAGCCGCACCAAGTTTCTGTGGGCGATTCCTATGCGTGTCATTCTAGGGCCTGGATTTGGATACCTCGAAATTCACGTTTCTAGACTAAATTTGCAAACGAACCCTAGGCTGTGGTTTAGATGTCCCAGTGAAGGTAGCACTAAAATGGTCATGGGAGAGAGATGATTCGTGGCCGCTCCACATCTTGCTACTGATAATAATGACTTTAGTGAATGAATCTCAGGTAGCAAACTTTTTAGCTTCTTCAGTATCTTTTTGGTTCTCATCTTGGATTGTATTGTAGTTTGTACTGATCCTGTATTTCTGTATTTCTGTGCCATCTCCTGCCTTGAGTTGCTTGGAGGAAAAGGAGAACTTGACGTTGGGGCAGTTGGTGGTTCTCTTCTGCTTAATTCGCTTTGTTGTTTGGGGCATTAATTTGAAAAATAATGTGTTCCTGTGTTTGGACTTTGGGGATTCTGGAAATGACCACCACAGAAGGAGATTTGAAAGAAATGACCCCAAATAAGAAGTGTTTGGTAGTTGCAGATAATCTAGACACTCGCTTTCTTTTGTGTGTTATGGCTACCCCTGTATTTCCTATCAGGTTTGCGGTGCATGAAGGTTTCGGAGGGGGAGAAAATTATTCCTTAATTACCCATGATCTGTCAGTTTAATTTTGTTATTTTTGAAGTGTAAGACTTTGTTGTTGAAATTTGCAGTTACACTCTATTGAAATACAACTGCTTTTTAGCAGACTGTTAAACATTGTTAGATATTTGAATGTTGTGTTTTTGCAATGCCCTGCCATTCGTAATCCTTGTTTTAGTCTAGCTGAATTAACTGAGTTTAAACTGGGTTAATGGGGTTAGTATTTGGAATATAAAACTAAAGCTTTGGGAAAGTGATTATAAGTTGAATTCTAGTATTAATTTTCAAATTGATTAAGTTATGGCTTTGTAAAAGTTTTTTGGTTCAGTATGCTTATAACACAACTTTGTTTACATATAAGAAACCAGTCAGGGTTGGAGGGCAAGTGTGGGGGGGGACAATCAGGATGACATTGAGTACCTGTTATTTACCTGCCCCAACAGGTCTCATACATATTGTTTCCTTGAATATTCTTGTTTGTATCCCAATGAGGTAAGTATCATTATTCCTTTTGATAGGGAGTAACTTGCTCAAGGTCACCCCATTATCTTTTCCTTTTTAAAACAGTGTGGATAAGGCTTCAGGTAACATTTTATTGAATGAAAAGAGGATCTTTTTAATACTGAAGTTTGATTATTGCATAGTGGAAAAGAATTCATGGATAGTGAACACTTGAAATACTATATTTGTTACCTCTTTGATGCACGCACTTTATGCCTGGATATGGACTGAGGCAGGAAAAGAAGGAGAAATGCTTGCTGATCAATCTCATCTATGTTTAAAGCAAGAGGAAACTCTAGCAGTAATTTTTCTACTGCATATCCAGTTGACCTGTCCCAGGGGGTCTCCTGACTCTTCCTCTTTCCAGATCAGCTCTTCTCATTCTGTCCCTTCTCATCTCCCTCGTGTGCTCTATCATGAAAGTATTCCTTGACTGCTCCTGGGTGGGAAACAGCAAGTGTATACAGGTTTGCTTGAGTTCTCAGTTTGCAGTTTTCCACAGAAACTCTTTATTATGGTGTTCAGGACTATTTTAATACTTTTCTACCATATTTTTGTGCTATGTGGATTAAATGCCTTCTGAGAGCTGACTTGGGAAACTAACCATCTTTTTTTTTAAGACAAAGAGTTTGAAATTTCAGTTGTGAAACTTCTAAATGAAGTCCATATTGACTGACACCTTTAAGCATTGTCCTTGATATGAAAATAAGCTGTTGTTTTAATTCAGTTAATGCATACACATAGTTTTTAAAAAGTCAAACAGTGCTAAACAGCTTAAATTAAAAAACAGTATGTCCTGCATTTGGCCTTTTTAGGCACCAGGCCTTATTTTCCAGTGGAAGTTGCTATCTCAGACTACAGTAGTTATGCTTATTTTTTCCCATGTTTCAACTTTAATGTTTTTACATCAACACAGAATAAGCATTTCACTTTCTAGTATCACACTGGACTCTTCTCCTCTTTTCTCCCCTACAACCCTGTTTTTACAATTCTTGGCGAAAACAGTAGTCAGTATTTAGATTATTGTGTACATGTTTACTGATCACGAATGAGTTAAATACTTATAATTTTGTTTATCTTCCCTTATGTTTTTGTCTTTCCTGGAGCAAATAATTGCCTTTTAAACTTTTTGACTGTTTTTTTTTTTTTGAAGATTTATTTATTTATGTATACAGAACTGGGGTACAGGCCAGAGGTGCAGGGACGGTGAGAGGAGTCCCCAGAGACAGAGTGGGGAGTAGAACAGGCAGATTGACAAAGTATATTGCCCAGGGAGCAGCAAGACAGGAGTGGTCTTCCGCACTGGGTTGGTCAACTCCAGGTTGGTCAACTCCAGGGCCGGGCATCAAACTCCCACTGAAGTAGCTTAGTGCTGCGCTTTAACCCTTAGCACCACCAGGGAGGGCCTTGACTAGTTTTTTATGTATTTTGCATTCCCTCAAATATTCCAAGAAATATGTTAAATGCCTTTTGGCATTTTTTTTTCAGTTAACACATCAACTCATCTATCTGTTCCACTTGAATTCTTCTAGACACTCCTTGCTCTATAGCATTGCATCCTCTTGGTTTTCCTAGGGCTTCTGTTCCCTTTTTTACCTGTGTTAAATACTGTCTTTCCTGAATCTACAGCGTTCCTTTGTTTGGGTTTGCTTCATTTTGCCAAAGTCTATTCTTAGTAGCTTCCTAAGAAAAAGGAATGCATGGGAAGTAAATTACTTTAGGCCTTGTATATCTGAAGGTATCTGTCTTATCCTTATGCTTTATAGATTATTTGGCTGAATTTAAAGTGTAGGTATATATGTTTTCCCCATAATTTTGATGACATTTTAAACACTCCTCTGGTTTTGAGAGTTTCTGATAAAAATTAAAAGCTATTTGATTATTTTTAAACTTTCCTTTCATTTCTCTTTTCTTTTTCCTATAGTCCAGGGTCTTTTTTTCCTGAGATTCTGAAATTGTATGATCTTTCATGTGGGTTTTCCTTCCATTTGTTGCCTGTCTTGCCATAGTTGACCCTTTCAATCTAGAGACTCAGTCTTCAATTTTCAAAAATATGACTTTAATGATTTCCTGCCCTTCATTTTTTCTGTTTTTTTTTTTTTTTTTCTTTCTGAGATGTCTGTTGATTTGGTTATTGAATCTCCTGGAATTAATGGTCACATTTTCTTAATTTTGGTTGCTTCTATTTATATCTTCTTATTTGGAGGCAGAGAGGGGAAGAATTTCCTAATTTTGCCTTCCAAACTTTTAAGATTTTACCAGTGATATTTTTTAGATTTTAGAAGCTCTTTTTTTCTCTCTCTACTTCATTACATCCTATTCTACGATTATATTATCTTCACTTCACTTTGAGGTATGTTCTTATTTTTTTTCTGTATGTTTAATATGTTTTTGATATTTTGTTCCTCCAGTGTGCCTGCTCATTTCAGTGTTCTTTGCATGTTTGTTTAGATCACAAATATCTGGTGATCCTCGACTGTCTGTAATTAAGAGTGAGATGCTGGAAGGTTGATTGGGGAAGAGAGACCATGTGCTATGTGCTGGTGGACTCTTCATTGGAAGCTGCCCTACATGTCAGAACCTTTAGATCTTCAGGATTAGTTGCAGAAAAGGTCTTTAACCTCCTGCTTCTTTTGTACTTAAGTGACATAGCAGCTGCTGCCTGGGTTTGGGTGATCTGGTTGGGAAGGGAGGAAGGTTGCTGCCACCAGGCCCTATGCTTTTTGACTTCTGTTTACAGCTCTCCTACCTCGGTAGTTAATTTTCTTCAGAAAAAGCTTTGGGTCTTCTGTTTGAGCTGGAGGTTCACCTGCTTTAAATACCCCCTTGAGATGCTTTGTCAGGCCTGAGCTTTAGGCTGGTGTATTGGTCCCTGCTGCCAGAGTGAAGCCCCTCTGGGGTCCTGAGGAGACTTGACCTCTCTTCCAGTTGCTTCCCACTGTATAAAAATGATATGTTGTTGGCTTCTTTCCCTTTCAGTTTGTCTTTGTATCGACAGTTAAATGTCTTTGTGATTTAATCACTATCATTTTAAGGAGTTTGGGGTAAAAGCTGGCAGGAAGGCTAGTGGACATTCCACAATATATAAATGGTATAGGATTGAGCTTTGAATACTGAAGAACTGGTAACATGTGAGAGTATTTGTAATAACAGGTTAAGAAGGTATGTGGCAGTCTTTTGCCACTATCAGAACTCAAAACACAAAGATAATCTCTGTATTAGGTACCTTTTATTTCCATTTGGGAGATGAGGAAACAGATACCGGGTAGGTATGTAACTAGTATAGTTTTTTGGTAGTAGGACATGCAATGTTGATGAAAGACCTTCTGTCCAGAGACTCCAAACCTCAGATGCTTTTAATCTCTGTGTGGCTTCCCTGCATCCCCAAAGCCTACCTATTCTATTTTTCCTTAACAGGCTGCACTATAGGCATATATTTCCCCATTTTACCAATGAGGATCCCTGATTCTGGATCCTCTGGGCAGTGAGTAGAGGCCAGGTCTTGACTTGGTCTTGCTTGAGTCCAGAATTCATGATGTCTCTTTGTCAGCTCTGAAGGAGTTGTGATTAACTAAAATACCTAAGAGTATAGTCTTCAAGTCTGTTGACACATAGGCTTGTGATTTTATTAGCTGCATCCTCCATGTTCTCTATCTAATTGATAACTCTGATAATAATTACCAGATTTGTGAAAGGCTAGAATTTGTGAAAGTGCTAGATGACTGAGGCAGTGTCGGAGCTTTGGGAATAAAATGCTCATGGGTGGGTATTGTCTGAATTGGTCATGGCAGCACTGTTGGTAATAGGGAGTCTGGAAGGGTCTGAGAAAAGACACTACTTTCTACTGCTTTGCTTGGATAATTTGCTTCTGTTAAAATAAATGCCCTCTGAAGAATCAAGTGTTCACATCTTATCTAAGGTCATATCAATACTAGTGGAGATGATTTCTCCCCAAATCAATCTCATAAAAGTTTTGAAGCCCAATAAACATGTTGTAGAAAATGGTGATTGAAAATTAAGTTCCTTTTCTTGAGGAGCTCAGGATTTCATAGGAAAGAGGAAACTTTATGAATGTAACACTGAAATTTAAGTTAAATTGCTGATATAAGTAAGTTATTGGAGGAGTGATTATTTTTGACTTTAAGAACTAAGTCAGTTCTATAAGAAGGTGAAAGGAGTGGCAGGGATTATTGAGAGATTAGGGAAGGTGTTCCATTAAAGGAGGCGCATGAGCCTCATCTTGTAGGATGAATGTGATTGATCCGAGGTCGAATTTATGCTAGGCTGAGAAAAGCATGGAAGTATGGAAGTAGATGTGAAATCAAGGAGTAGGAAAATCTAATGTGATTAGGCCAGGGAGTGGCAAAATAATAAAATTAGGGGGCAGATTGCGATTTGATTAGGGATTTTAATTTTGTTCTATACGTAATGAGAAGCTGTTGGCGAATTTAGGGGAGTGCATAGTCAGGACTGAGTTACAGAAAAAATAATTTTTCACCCAAGTGAAAAGGGTGGCTCTTAGACTGAAAACTGGATCTGGGAATGGGGCAGAGGCAGCCTTGTGGTGGTAAGAGAGAATGGTTAGGGCAGTGGGAGGGGCGGCTTGGGTTTGTGGAGGAGACTGTAGGGTTGAAGAAAAGGGAGGAGTCACAGAGGAATCTAGGATTTCAGATTTGGGCAGTTGTACCAAAGGACACTTTCCTTTTGGGAAGTGGTTTAGAGAAAGTAAAATGAGATGAGCTGTGTGTTCCTCTCCTCCTAGCACCTCTCTTTCCTCTTAAATCTCAGGCTAAGTGCTCAGCAGCGGGGAAGTGGTAAAGTTATTCTCTCTGCTTATGTCTGGCATAATCTGCCACTGCCTTGATGGGATCAGTTGGGGTGCTGGTAGAGAGAGCGGTTTGTATCCTGCAGGCAAACTCTTAACCCTGGGCGTTTTGGGTGGAGTTGGTAGTATTCACGCAGCATTCATTTGAATCCATGTGTTCTTCATTGGGAGAGCCAGGCTGAGACATTGTGCAATTGTGGGTTTTGAGTTTTTTTCTTCTTCATGCTACGCATGTGGGAGAACTCTATCCAATTATAGCTAAACCTGTCCCTCATGAGTCACACATCCTGAGTAGATGAGTTAGCTCTGAAGGTGTTGCCTAAAATACTGTTTTGATTTTAAGGGTTACTTTAGAAATAAAGGAAACATGGGATTTTTTTTTTTTGAGTACCCTGGATTGAGACGTTTGATTTTGGGGTTTGATGTAGTTATTCCAGCATTCTGAAAAAAAAAAAATTGGCAACTATGCATACTAACAAAACCAAAACTTGGATGTGAAACAGACCATTAGCTACTTAGATTACATCACACTTAAAAGTATGTCTTTTTGTGTGTTACCCTATTAATAATGTAAATCAAGTATAATATTTTCTAATCAAAAGGTTATTAACAGCTTTCATTTATGTAGGACCTCTCAAAAATGCTATGTGCCAAAACAAATGCACATGAATTATTGAAATACAGAATTAATACTATACTAGTCAAGTAATTCTCTTTACTGTACCCAGCAAGTAACAATGCTAAGTGACAGACTGTTTCTGAAAAATGGTTCCATAGATTCCATTTTTGTTTGTAAGATAAATATGTGCTGTCTTATTGAAAAATAATAGTTATATAAATGTGTAGGTTAACATTCTTCTCACTATCTGCCAAGTATTTCACGTGTTCTTTTATTTTATCATCTAGGAGAAATAGGTGACATTGACTTTTTTTTTTTTAAAGATTTATTTATTTGTGCATACAGAACTGGGGTACAGGCCAGAGGCTCAGGGATGGTGAGAGGCTTCACCAGAGACAGAGTGGGGAGCAAAACAGGCAGATCGACGAAGTACACTGCTGAGGGGAGCAGTGGGCGGGTCAGGAGAGGTCTGCCACACCATGTGGTCACCTCCGGGGCAGGCGGGAATCGAACTCATGAGGAAGCGCCTTTAGATTCTCAGTGCTGTGTTTTAACCTGCTGCGCCACCAGGGAGGGCCTGACATTGACTTTTTTTAGATAAAATTGAGCCTCTGGAAAATTATAGAATTTGCTGGAGGTCACAAGGGTGTGTGGGGACTGTGTGACGCCAGAGTGTATGCTTTCTCTACTGACTTCCTCTGAAGGTTAGATGTTTGCTTAGTCTTGAACCAGAAATGTCTGAGCTTAAAATACAGTTTTCTAGACTTACCCAGAGCATTTTGTTAGACTAGAGATGGACCCAGCTAATAAACCCTTCAAATGCCATGTTTCATTGAATATAAGATGTACAATTTATCCACATTTGAAAGTTGGAACTCATACAATTAACTGAAAACCTTTTCCTCCTTAGTGATACCAATAATAATGGTACACTTTAGGTTATATTTGGTATTGTGAAAAGATAATCTTGTAAAAGAAACATAGACAGAACTGCTACCTTTCCTTTATTTATTTATTTTTTTAATTTGAATTTTGGAATCTGTCAGCTTTCAGAGTTGTAAAATTCTATGGTGATAATTATTATGTTCTTGTGGGATTGTCCTTACAGGGAGGCCAAATGATGGTAGGGGGATATTGTCATTACATTTAAGACTGATAGTAATTCAGTTTTCATATAGGTTCCTGATTCTCCACCATTTTTGTAAAAGCCTTAGGACTTTACCCTCCACAAAGGCAGGGATACCATACATTTTAAGTTTTGATACTGTGCATAAGTTCTTAGATTTTGAGAGCCTTGCAGGAACCCCTGATGGAAGGTTAACCTGGTGCATCTGAATCCCACAAAAGCTGATTTTGGAACAGGACATTTCTCACTCTGTATTTTACCCTGGGGTTGCCTAACCTTCTTCATATATTTAAAAAAAAGAAGAAGAAGAAGACAATAAAGTTCGCTGTGTTGTAGTTATGTGGGTTTTAATAAATATGAGGTATATTGTATCCACCACAGTATCATACAGATTGCCCTAAAAAAATCCCCTTTGCCCTAAAAAAAATCCCCTTTGAAAGGGGCATTTTTATTACAAAAACCCCACCCTATATTTTAACTATTTTGATTTTGAATTGTATTTATTGTGAACATTTTCAAACATTAAAAGTAAACAGAATAGTGTAATGAGTCTCTGTGCCCTACAATAGCTATCAGCTCATAGCCAGTTTTGTTGTGTCTGTACAGTCCCACTCTCCAGCTAACTCCCTTGGTCCACTCTCTTCCCATCTCCCATTTGGGTTATTTTGTAGCAAAACCTAGAGTATAATTTTTTTTCTTTAAAGATTTGTTTATTTATGCATACAGAACTGGGGTGCAGGCCAGAGGTGCAGGGGCGGTGAGAGGATTCACCAGAGACAGAGTTGGGAACAGAACAGGCCGACTGAGGGGAGCAGTGGGCGGGCCAGGAGAGGTCTGCCTGCCATGTGGATCACTTCCGGGGCAGGGATTGAACTCATGCTGAAGTGGCCTCTTAATGCTGTGCTTTAACCCGCTGTGCCACCAGGGAGAGCTGAGTATAATCCTTTTTTAAAGATTTATTTATTTATGTATACAGAACTGGGGTACAGGCCAGAGGCTCAGGGCGGTGAGAGGCTTCACCAGAGACAGAGTGGGGTGCAGAACAGGCAGATCAACGAAGTAAACTGCTGAGGGGAGCAGCGGGCTGGTCAGGAGAGGTCTGCCACACCATGTGGTCACCTCCAGGGCAGGCGGGAATTGAACTCATGCGGAAATGGCTTCGCAAGTTAAAGTGCAGCTTCTCAGTGCTGCACTTTAACCCGCTGCGCCACCAGGGAGGCCCGCTGGGTATAATTTAAAAAAAAAAAATATTTCAGTTGTCCATTTAAAAGATGGGGACTCTGTAATTTATAGAATACTATCACACCTAAGAAATTAACTGTAAGTAATAAATAACCAGGAATTTGGGCTGATTTATAAATTAATGTTTATGTGAAGACTAACACCTGACACCTGGATTCTCCTTATCCCCACTCTCTTCCATGCCCCCTGTCCTAAGTTCCTCTAGTGGTGCCAGGCTTCTGCCTCACATGCTTTTATCCAGCTCTTTACATGACTGAAGGCTTCTAGATCGCAAGTTAAAAATGCCACTTCCTTGGAGAGCCTTGACTTCCTGGAGTTGATCCTCAGTTCTAGTTATTACTCTCATCCTGTCTTATTTTATTACTTTTTAAAGATTTATTTATTAATGCA
Source organism: Condylura cristata (assembly GCF_000260355.1). Lineage (NCBI taxonomy): Eukaryota > Metazoa > Chordata > Mammalia > Eulipotyphla > Talpidae > Condylura > Condylura cristata. The sequence goes on from NW_004567115.1 coordinate 12,905,917, forward strand.
TACAGAACTGGGGTACAGACCAGATGTGCGGGGGTGGCAAGAGGATTCACCAGAGAAAGAGTAGGGAGCAGAACAGGCGGATGTACTGAAACACACTGCTGAGGAGGGCAGCGGGTAGGTCAGGAGAGGTCTGCCACGTCATGTGGGTCACCTCCGGGGCCAGGGATTGAACTCACACTGGAGTGGCTATAGCTAGCTTGCAGTGCTGGTCTCTAACCTGTTGCACCACCAGGGAGTGTCCCAAACTGCTTATTTTAAGCACCCTGGTACTTTTTTGTTGTTTTTATCTCCCCCATAGGAAAGCTAATTCTGTTTAAATAAGACCTTTTACATTGTTCCATCCAGCATCAAAAACAATGCAGCACGTAGTAGGTTTTCACTAAAACGTAGTAGGTTTTCACTAAAACATAGTAGGTTTTCACTATATTCATTCGGTGAATGAATAATAAATGGATTATGCTTTTACTTTTGTTTGGATTCACTATCTGTGCTTCACTGGGATCCTCATCCTCTTCATCATTTTCCATTATCTGGTAAGTCATCCAAAAGGGAAATTGTACTGAATTTCACTATGCATAGAGTTAAGATAATTTAGTTTTTAATAGTTCTTTTCTTTGAAGTTGCCTAATTTTCTCAAGTCTCTGTCCTTTGTACTGCCCTTTCCAGGAACGTGTCCCCCATTTTGACTGCCATAGCTCTAACCCCCTTATAAGTACATTCTATCACTGTACCCATTTCATTTTGCCTCTCGCCCCTACAACTGCATGCACTAAGGCTACCTCATGTCTGGGCAGTCCTTCAGCAGACTGTTGTCCACACAACAGCTGAAGGATGTGAAGTTCTCAGGAGAGATTCTGGTAAAAGCCTTTTCCAGTTAAAGGAAAGTTGGGAAATAGAATTCTGTATTTTGTATTAAGATTTCTTTGATACTTTAATTTCTTTAGTCTGAAATGAAGCCTGGTATATTTGTAATTTCACATAGTGCAGTTTTTATCTCAAGAAATTTGATTGAGTTTTTGTATTCCTTAGTATACTTGACTTTTGCCCCTATGAACTATAGTTCTAGTAGTTGTTTCAGTGTCCTTGTCAATTTTACCATCTGCTGCCATTGGGTTGGTTTTAATGTATTTATTTATCTTTAGCTTGCTCACTCGCTTTCTCTCTCTCTCTCTCTCTCTCTCTCTCTCTCTCTCTCTCTCTTTTGCTATGCTTAGTTGTTGATTGGAGAGTCAGCGTCATGAATTTTGACCTGTTGGGTGTTGGGCATTTTTGTATTCTTGTAAATATTCCTCAGCTTTGTTTTGGTCCTCAGATAAATTACTTGGAAACAGTCTGATCCTTTCAGTTCTCACGTGTAAGAGTTGGTAGTGCTCAGTGCAAGCCTAATTGTTGTCCAATGCTGTGTCAGGACCCTTTTAAGTACTTTCCTCAGGGACCTTTGTGAATTATGAGGTATTCCAGTCTTGCTGGTGGAAACTAGGTGGTATTGCAGATCCGACGTAAGTGTTGATCTCTTCTGTCATTTTCTTGTGTGGTTTCCTTATGCATGCTCTGGTCCTGGAGGACTCAGCAGATCTGGGCATTCTCTGTCCCTCTCTCCTCTCTGGTACTTTGTCCCACACACCCTAGCTTGCTATCTTTGTCTTTCTGCTTTATCTCAACTTGCTTTTCTGCACTGCAGTTGTGGTGCTAACACAGTGGAAAATCATTGTCCTTTGTTGCCTTATATTCAGTATCTTAAACCGCCATTTCATATCTCCTTGTATTTTGGTTATTTCAGGTGAGAGGGTTCCTGTGGTCCCTGTTACTCTATTTTGTCCACAAGGCAGAATGACCAAGGATTGTCTTTTTGATTGTTTATATCTTTTCTAATGTGTGACTCCTTAAATTATTTGGTAAAGGAGAGAATACACATGAGCCAAATGGCAATACTGGCTGTCCCTACCTCAAGTAGTTGGTGCTTTTAGTAGCAGAATGAATGCAAAGCACTTAATCCAGCACTATGCAACAACATATTAAAATCTCACTTAAAGAATTAAATCCATACAAAATTAAATCCCCACAGAGCCATAGTGGAGTAAAGCTATTGTGATATCATAGGTATTTATTAAATACCATGGAGTGAAACAATATTGGATTTGAAGTTTACATACTTGAGTTTTGATTCTGTTTCCTGCTCCTTTCATAAAAATAGGCAAGTAATCAATCTTTGAGTGATGGCCTGCTTAAATGTTAAGTGGGGGTGCTTTTCAGTGTATAACAGAACTGCTGTGCTGTAGATGCTGTAGTACATAGGAAAATGCTCCATAGAACAGCTAGTGATGAGGGATTTACATACTGTTAGATAAAACCAAAACCATAGACTGTTAGAAAATAGAGGTAATTTAGATATTATAGAACAGATTGTTCTTAGTAATAACATTTATTATTTATTTACTGAACATTTATTTGTTAAGTGTATGCTAGGCTTTAATTTAGGGACTTGGGGGCATATTTTAGTGAATAAAATAAGTAAAAAAAAAAACCCTGCCTGTATGGAACTAATTTCTAGCAGAGAGAAAATTATTAGCCTAAGGAAAGAATTGAGGTAGTTTTAGAACTAGACTGCAAGTTAACACTCTGCAATGCATACTGTCCCTGGCAGGGAGAAGTGATGTTTGTGAGTTTTCCATTGTTCTTTGAACCCCTAGACATAACAGCCAACTTCAAGTTACTGATGGCCTTCACCACTAACTCTGATAATCAGCATGCTATTTAGCAGTTGTGTGAAAGAGACAATCATGGCAAACTCAATAAACTTCTTCATCTCTATTCTGGGACTGTACCGGCAATTGCCCGTATGAGAGGGTAAGTGCTTTTCTTGAATAAAGCAGTAACCAGATACTGGAACATCATGTCTCTGTGGCAGGGCATGCTTCATGTTTTATTTTGTGCTGGAAATTATAGGTTATATTTCTGTTACTTATTATTCTTGGGTAGAATTTGAGAATCACCTTTAACTTTTCTATATTTGTGGTGCAAATTATTCTTTTCAAGAAATTCTTTCATTTACAAGAAATTTAATATATTAATTGGATGTGAAATCTTGTTTCCTGACCCTGTATTTTAGTGTTGCACTTTTATATTTTCTTATCTTTTTGCTCTGTTACTTGCAAATAGGGAAAGTTGACAGTACATCATTCAAGTCAAAATTGACCCTTCATTCCACACAATTTCTCATCACAGCTGGTGATATCACAGATACAGAGAGGCAAATCTGAGCACCAGAATCACAGAAGTACAGTGAAAGTTAATTTTGAAGGGGAATCTCCGGAGACTAGGGAAGGAGGGATCTATCTTTGCATCTGATCTTCTGGTCAGTTAAAACACCCAATAGCTATTCCAATGGATTGTTATTAGTGAACTAATGCTTTTGACCACATATCATATATTTTGTTGAAGTGGCTAAGGTCAGGAAGGTGCTTAGTGACTGCAGATGACTGGTTCTCCTTGGGAGGATCAGGAGAGTCATCTGAGTTGTCTTGAAACTGACTCTGTAGCCATCTCTCAGGGACCACAAGGATGGGTTTCCCTATTTTGTGGGGTCAGTTTAGGCAGGAAATGAGGAAGGGGGTAGAGGGTGCAGAACATGTTTATACCACTCTCGTCCTAGATAATTATATCTTAATGTAATCCACAAGATATTGTGGGAATTGAAGATTTATGTACTTTTCTGATTTATTTATGAAGAAAGGTTTTCCTCTTTCTTAGTCTTTTATAATTCCTTGTCTTATAATGCAGTTGAATATTAAGTCTAAGTTAATTTTCTAGGGTTAATTTATGTCAGTTTTCCAGGGCTAGCTCTATTAGAGGTTGATGAACAAATTGTTTTATTTTACTGTATCTAGTTCAGTTTTTTTTTGTTTCCATAAGCAGGAAAAATTTGAAATTAGAGCTCTGTATTTATTTTTTTGTAGCATCAATTAAAATATGTTCAGTAGTTTCATAGTGATTTTTCCCCCCACCGATTAATAACTCATGTTCCATATTCTTCTTAGAACCTAAAAGATTATCTTCACTAAATAAATTTTTTACCTGAGTTTTGACTAATGTTTGGAGGCCGTGGCTGATATAGGTAATAGGGTTTTGGCTGACATTTGTAAATTAGGGATGATATCATAGAATAATAGAATTTTGAGCCAAAGAGCAACATTAACATCATATGGTTTAGTTCCCTTGTTTTTAGTTGAGAAAATTGATGCCTGGAGAAGGTGATTAATGAATTGATTGCCCATAAATTCTACATTAGTTGAGTTTCCATGACATTACTTTTATTATGCTGCCTCAACTGATTCCTGATGTTTTTTAAAATAAAATCTCCCTTAAAACCCATCTTTGATGCACTTGATTTTGATTTATCAACAATCCACTAACTATTCATGCATCTAATATTTGAGTGTATGAGTAGTATTCAACTATGTTAATGCCCCAACCTTGCTTGTAAGGAGTGAAGGGTAATAGGAAAGACAGACATGAATACTTCCCTGTAATGCGTTTCACTAAATCCTCTAAAGGTGGCTCTTTTATAAAAGGAGATGATTTGTTTGCTTATTAGACATTAGTCAAACTTTACTATGGCCTTGGGAAACTGATAGTTAATTTTTAACTATGTGAAAAAGATTTTGAACTGTTGAATTATTTTTAACTTGAGTTAGACACAGTAGGTCATGTAGAACAAAAGCCTGAGTTAAATTTAATATTGTTTAGAGAAAAGTGAATTTCTCTTGATGGGTGTTGAGAGTTTCACAGGAATAACTTTGGCTTTCCAGCTTGGAATTTAAATTGTTTAAAAATAAAATTATAAACAAATGTCATATTTTCTAATAAGAGAGCAACATTCCTACTTTGCTAGAATTGGCAGTGAGAAATTTAAGTCTGGTTATTGTAATTGAACCACTGAAGTTTTTCATCCTAACTTAGAATAGAAAACTTGTATGCATCCTAATAACAGAATGCTACCTCTTTAGTCCCTAGCTGCCGGCTCTTGTGCCTAAGCCCAGCTGAGCCTCTGCCCACCCTCCTCTACTCTGCTTCTGCTATTTTGTCGTGTTTTCTGCTGATCCTTTCACTTTTACCTTGTGGAGTCCCAGTTCTATTGAAGTTACTTCTGACTCTTCATAATGCTTCTCATGGTAGCTTAACTGAAACTCTTTTTCCATGTGATGGTTTTCTCACAATCTTTTCTAGTTACTGAAAGCTATTAAACTTTTCTACATGAAAAGTTTACCTGTTTCTAACTTTGGCTATATACCTAGGTGTGGGATTGGGGGTCATATGGTAAAATTCTATGTTTCACTCTGAGGGACAACCAACATGTTTTCCACAGTGACAGAACCGTTTTTTATTCCCAATAGCAATGTTGCAGAGCTCTGATTTCTCCATATCTTCACTAATACCTGTCATTTTTGGGCTTTAGTTTTTTTTGTATGCTCATTTGTTTTTTGAGCATAGGTATTCTATTGGGTATACAGTGGTATTTTGATTTGCATTTCTCTAATGACTGATGATGTTGAACATATTTTTATGTTTTTATTGGCCTGTTCTGTATTTTATTTAGAGAAATCTCTATTCAAGTCCCTTGCCCATTTTTTGAGTTTTTTTTTGTTGTTGTTATTGACTTAGAAAAGTTCTTTATATATTCTGAATACTGGATCCTTATCTGATACAGAAATTGCAAGTTTTTCTCCCCACTCCTGGGTGGTTTTTACCTTGGTAATGTCTTTTCATGAGCAAAAATTTTAAATTTTTATACAATCCAACTTATCTGCGTTCTTCTGCTGATTGTGACTTTAGTGCCATATCTAAGATTCCATTGCCAAATGGAAGGTCACAATATTTACAACTGTGTTTTTTTCTAAGAGTTTATGGCATTAGGAATTGTATTAGGTTCTATTCCTTTGGTCTACATTTATGTCATTATGCCAGTACCACACTGTTTCCATTGTTGCACCTTAGTGGTGAGTTTTGAAATCAGAAGTATGACTCCTTCAGCTCTGTTCTTTTTTTCTCGATTGTTGTGGCTTTTAGCTCTCTGGGGTGATAAGAATTTTGATTGACATTGCAGTGAACATATAGATGCCTTGTATAGCATTGCCATCTTAACAATTGTCAATCTTTCAATTCACGAACATGAAGTGTCTATTTAGTTAGGTCTTTACTTCTTTAGTAGTATTTTTTTAAAAGATTTATTTATTTATGCATACAGAACTGGGGCACAGGCCAGAGGTGCAGGGGTGGTGAGAGGCTTTACCAGAGACAGAGTGGGGAGCAGAACAGGCAGACTGTCGAAGTACACTGCTGAGGGGAGCAGAAGGTGGGTCAGGAGAGGTCTGCAGTGTCATGTGGGATCACCTCTGGGGCAGGCGGGGATTGAACTCAGGCGGGGATCGAACTCATGTGGAAATGGCTTTATAAATAAGATTGTTTTCTTAACTGACTTTTTGGATTCACAAAAAGATTAGCTTTTATCATTGTATTTTTCCTTTCCTACTTGTTTATTTTGCCCTTGGACAGTGACTCAGCATCTTCTTCTCTTTTGATGTCAGTGATATTACAATTGTTAGAGTCACCTGATGCTCTTCATCTCCTGGTATTATTTCCCTTTATCCAAAAAGATATTAGAACCTGCCTTGATTTGTTATGAGCTGTTAGTCTTGATGACTGTGCTGGTGTCCCAGTTAAGAGTTCTCTTCCAAATAAGCCATTTACTTGAAATGACTGGTTTAGACTTGATCTTCTCAGCTCTTGGAATTAACTTGCTCTGAATCATGATACTCAGTGTTCTTTGTTAGTTACTTCCTTTTGGAATTCAGCTCTGTTTCCTGGTTTCCTAAAGCATTACCTTATTCCCGACTGACTGCAGAACTGGCTCAATAAAGCTGTTGCTCACTGCCCAGTTCACCTCTGTGGCATCTGCTGCACCATCCCCTGTTGGTGACAGCTGCTGCCATCTATTGCCCCTGCCTGGAGACTGAATGTAACTGCTACTAGTAATTAATATGTCAGTGTATTGAGAATACATAATTGGTTTATATTTTTTGAAATCTTCTTGAGAATTTGTTGGCTTTGCATGTGGGAATAAAATTGCTGGCCTGCAATTTCTTATCCCCCTCTACTATAATTTTCTTTACATCCCTTGTCATTCTTATCATATGTCTGAGTCCCATGTTTTTCTCATTTATATAGTTGGGCATGGTAGGCCAAGAATTTTCCTCTTGTTTCAACCCTATTGTCAATATTGCATGTATAATTCTTTCCATGCTTTGATTTTGATCATCTCCTTACAGTTCATACTGCTTTGCCAAATTTTGCCTTTTTGTATATCTAGGTATATTAAGGGAAAATTGAGTGAAAGTGTTTGAATAATTGGTATTTTATTGTTGCTAGTGTTAGTCTATTTTTTTTGCTAGTGTTAATCTTGATATATCAAATATGTCATTTATTAATGACTTTTTTTTTTAAGATTTATTTATTTGTGCATACAGAACTGGGGTGCAGGCCAGAGGCTCAGGGGCGGCGAGAGGCTTCACCAGAGACAGAGTGGGGAACAGAACAGGCAGATCGACGAAGTACACTGCTGAGGGGAGTAGCGGGCGAGCCAGGAGAGGTCCGCCACGTCATGTGGTCACCTCCGGGGCAGGCGGGAATCGAACTCACGCAGAAGCGGCTTTAGATTCTCAGTGCTGTGCTTTAAACCGCTGCGCCACCAGGGAGGGCCCAAATGACGTTATTTTTAACTGAATTTTATTATTTGAAATAATTCCCCCATCTTTTATTGGTCTTTGAATTGTTTTAAGTAGGAAGTGGACTTTTGTTTAGTCAATGGCTGTAGCTAAATGTGCATATTTCTTTCAATATTTTTTTTCAGGTTAGCTTTCATAGGAAAATTAGAGATGTAAAAGAATAAAAATGTACAATAAAAATTTACCCATAATACACCATTTATAATCAGTCACAGTTAGCTCGTCTTTGTATTCATATTCTTTAAAACATAGACCACATATACAACACACATACTGCATATACATTTAACTTTACTTCACTGGGACACTTACTGAATACCTGATTATAGGCATAAACGATTATATTTGGCATACATTTTTGAAAATTTGTTTATGATTGTTAGCTTGTCTATTTTCATTACATTCTATGGAAAACACAATTCATTAAATTTTATTTGTAACTGTAATATCAATGAGTTCATGTTCTTTTTCAGTGCTTTTTGGGCATTAAAACGCCCCCCTTCAAAGGGAAAGCTCAACATATCACATAAATGAACAGAGAGAGATTTGATTGAAGGGTTTCAATGGCTTGAGGTACCATCGCTCATCCTTTACTCTTACTCAGTCACTAAAAATACCAGGACTTACGGTGAAAATAAGGTTAAAGGTAAACTATTCAACACCTCTGAACCAAGCCCAAACAACAGAGGCATAATTGGCACCTTATAAGAACACTTGGACAGTGCAGTCAAACCACTGAACATGGATGAGCCTGCTTCAGAGAATTAGAAATCTTAAAACATAACAGTATAGAAATTATAGCCTGAATGGGCTTGAGACAGTGCAGATGGAAGTAACTTTCTAAGCCAGTGGGGCTGCCATTAAAGTGGCACAAGAGGTTGTGAGCTTGGCTTGCTGTGATTCAGAAACCATGCAGAGACTGTGATACGCCTCTGAGGAAGGAGCCCTGAATGAATTTCTAGTAAGACTAACACCACAGATTATTAAGTGACGTGGCATATATGGCTTGAAGACATACTTGTCTTTTTGTTCATTTCTTTTCTGCTCACAGCTCTTTTTCATCTGACTTTGTAGGGAATTGAATTTGCAGAACTTCTAGATGTTCTGACACTTTGAACTGTGTCTCACTAAAGCATTTACATTATTGCTATTGCTAATAATGTAACTTAATTAGGAACAATATTCTTTATTTCCTTGTGAAAAGATGTTAGGTTTAAATTCAGAAGTTGTCTGTCTCTTAAGATTTCCTTTTTTTCTAAAGCCTTTTATGTTAGTGCTAATAATATTCTGTGGTATGGTGTCTTTTTGAAATTAGGAAAGGGGTAAAAATTGTCAACCTTTTTGTCCTTGTTAAAAATTGTAGGTAAACTTTTATATAATAAAATGTACAGCTTTTAAATATACAGCTGATTGAGTGCTGAAAAATGCTTACACCTTGTAACTAACACCACAGTTAAATAGAACATCTCTGTCACTCCAGGAACTTTCCTGGGGCTCATCTACTATCAACTCACCAATCTCCCCAGTACCCTCCCTGCCAGGTAACCATACCACTTTGATTTCTGTCACTATTTTGAGTTCTTCATGTTACAGAATTTTATGTAAGTAGAATTAGATTTTATGTGCTCTTTTGTATCTAGCCTCTTTCTCACATCTTCTCTGAGATTTATCCCTGTTATAAGTTTTCAGCAGGTGGTTTATTTTATTGCTGAGTAGTATTCCATTGTCTCAGTATACACAATTGACTATATTGCCTGTTCATGGATATTTGTATTGTTTCCAGTTTTGACCCATGAATAAAAGTGCTGTCAATATTCAAGTACAAGATGATTTTGTAGGCATACATTTTCATTTCTTTTTTTTTTT
>NW_004567115.1:12915852-12923062 GCF_000260355.1 Condylura cristata
CAGGAGAGGTCTGCCACACCATGTGGATCTCCTCCGGGGCAGGCGGGAATCGAACTCATGCGGAAGTGGCTTAAGCTTCTTAGTGCTGTGCTTTAATCCGCTGCGCCATTTTCATTTCTTTTGACTAATTACTGAGGGGTGGAGTTATGTCACTGAGTAAATGTGAGCTTAATTTTGTAAGAAACTGAGTTTCCCATAGTGGTTGAACATTTTACATTCTCAGCAATATGCAAAGTTGCAACTGTTTGGCATCCTTGCCAGCACTTAGTTATTCTCTTGGGTAGAAATGGTAGCTTATAAATCTTTTAAAAATATATATGTATTTCTCTAGTGACTAATGATGTTTAGTACTTTTCCTTCATACTTATTGTCTCTCTATATTTATTTTCTTATGAAACATGTTCACCTTTTTACCCATTTTACTTATATGGATTGTATTTTTTGGCTTGTAGGAGATCTTTGTATTTTCTAGTAAGCCCTTTTTAAAAAATAAATGTGTTATGATACTTAATCCAAGTCGTGACATGAATTTCATTTTTTCAACAGGTCTTTCAATACATGGCTTTTAATTTTGATGACAGCCAATTTATCATTTTTTCCCCATTCATTCATGAATGTTTTGTATGATCTAAGGAAACTTTGTTTATTCCAGGTTATGAATTTATTCAGCTGTATTTTCTTCTAGAAGCTTTATAGCTTTAGCTTTTATATTTAGATATACCTCAAGTTAGATTTTGTGTGATAAGCTGGTGTTCAAGATTTTTCCCAGTGTGCATTTTTCCAGTTATGTTAGTATCACTTTAATTGAATTGCCTCATTGCCCTTATTGAAATTCTATTAGCCTAATATTTGCAAATTTGTTTTTATGTTATGTTCTGTTACAGATATTGCTATATGTCTATCCTTACACTTATACAATGCTGTCTTGATTATTATAGCTTTTCATTATGTTGTGAAATCAGATAACAACAGTGTTTTTTTTTTTTTTCCAGTGTTTTGGTATTTATGTTTAGTTTGGAATTATTTTGTTTCAGATTAGAACAAATCTGTTGCAATTTGGTTAGGATTACTTTGAATCTCTAAGGACATGATATCTTTAAAATATTGAGGTTTATCCTACTAAAAATGAAGCTATCATATGACCCAGCAATTCTGTGCCTATGAATCTACCCAAAGGACACAAAAACATTAATTCAAGAAGATCCCTGCACCCTATGTTTATTGCAGCAGAATTTACAATATATAAGATATGGAAACAAGCCAAATGCCCCAAAACAGATGACTAGATCAAGAAGATGTGAGATACTACACACACACACACACACACACACACAGGAATAGTATTCAGCAGTCAAAAAAATGAACTCATGCCATTCGCAGCAACATGAATGGAGTTAGAAAGGATCATGCTCAGTAAAATAGCCAGAAGGAAAAAGAAAAATACTGAATGTTTTCACTAATAGGAGAGATATAGGGGAACCAAAAAAGGGAGGGGAAAATAACAACAACAATAATAATATTTAAACAAACAACAAAATTAGCAGGTGCCCATAAATAAGAGACATTCTGTGAGAGAGGGAAAAGAAAAAGGATCAAAACAGGGAAGAGAAGAGCACAAGGGACTATCACCATGGTTCACGGGTGAATTGGGGGTTGGGAATTTTAAATTTTATGGGGAATACAGTAGTGATATAAAAGATAGAAATAAGAAAACACATTAAAAAAATATTGAGGTTTGGCTCTCCCTGCTGGTGCAACGGGTTAAAACACAGCTCTGTGAAGTTATCTGCAGGCATGCAGCCAGAGTGCAATCCCCGAGCAGGGAGGAGACCCACATGCCGTGGCAGACTTCTCCTGAACCGTTTGCTGCTCCCCTCAGCAGTGTATTTCAGTGGATCTACATGTTCTGCTCCCCACTCTGTCTCTGATGAATCCTCTCACACACACACCCCTGCACCTCTGGCCTCTACCCCAGTTTTGTATGCATAAATAAATAATTACCTTAAAAACAGCTTTTTAAAAGAAATTGAGGTTTATCTAAGGATATGCTGTCTCTCTACATTTTACGTCATTTCTTATTTTTCTTAGCTATGTTTTGTAGTTTTTGATATAGAAGTCTTGAATATCTTTAGTTAGATTTATCTCTTGGTACTTGCTTTTTTTAAATGATAAACTGTTGATTTTAAAATTTTATTTTTCAATCATTGCTAATACATAAAAATATATGATTTTTAAAACATCGATTTTATATTCTGAGACTAAGTTCATGCATTGATCTTAGAAATATTTTAGGTTTCATAGTGTTTTCTACATCCCTAATCATATCTGTAATGAGCTTTACTTCATCCTTTTACTCTTTTTTGTTTAGTCCTACTTAATACATCAGCTAGAACCTCCAGTATACATTGAATAGAAGTAAAAATGGACACCTTTGACTTGTTTCTGATGGCAAGAATAAGAATTTACTAATTCACCACTGAGCATGTAAGGTGTAAAGTTTTATGGATGCTGTTTGCTAGGCTGAGGAAATTTTTGTCTATCCCTAGTCTTCTGGCATTTTTTCTTATGATTTTAGACTTTGTATTTTACCAGCTATCTTTTTCTGCAGCTTTGAGATGTTCTGGATTTTTAATCTTTTTTTTTTTTTTTCTGTGTGGTTGAATTATACTGATTTTTTTTTGAAGTCAATTTTCTTGTATAGTTGGTCATGATATAGTATTCTTTTTATATATTGCCAAACTCCAATTGCTGATGTTTTCTGGGAAATCTGTCCATGCGTGTCAATTTTATTTTCTTACATTATTTCACCAGATTTTAATACTGGTGTAATGCAGTCCTCATCAAATGAATTGGGAAATAATTTCTTTGACTATTTTCTGAAATACAGAGCTAGCACTTGCCTTCCCAACAGGGAGAGTCTTTTGAAGACAACCTCTAATTTTGCTCTCATTCCATTTGGTACCTTCTATGGGATAAATATAAACAACACTATCCAGTCAGCGCAGCAGCTCTCCTCTAGGTCAGCCTCAGATCTCATTAATGAATTAATTATTTTATTAATTAAATCCAGAAATCAGAATACTGACTTTATAGGCAAAATCCTAGTAGCAGAGTTATTTGTTTTATGTTTCACTCCTTAGGAGGTGTAAGATTCCCATATTGACTGAATCTCAGTATACCACAGGTTTCGGGTCCATGGTACAGGCGCAGTAAATAGAAATTTACACCTCATCTGTTCTCCCCTGTACCTTTTCTCTCTAAGGTGTGGGATATTCCACACATACCCTGTGTTACCAGAGGAACACCTGGGCACGACTTTAAATAAAAGTTGAAAGAAATTTACCTGCTTTTTAAATTTCAATTCTCTTTGTATTATTGTAGAGGAAGGCCTCTGAAATTCTTTTAAACACTGACTGACATATCAGTCAGTGAACAGTGAACTGAGCGGAAGCTCACTGCCTTGGTAGGAACAAGTATGTAACTAGGATCTACTACTACTGTTTTGTTTCCATTTTCATTAATTTTTTTTATTATCTTGAAATTTTTTTTCCCAACAGTGATTGTGATTAGGTTTTGCCTTTACATTTTTTGTTCTCAAAAATGGATCATTTTAAAGAGAAGTACTAAATCCAGGTAGGATGAAGGACTATACAAAACTTGGAGGAGGAGTTATAAGTGGAAGTGGTCATCTTCAAGAAGGTTCATCTGAGAGTGAGTGAAATTTGGGAGTTAGTCCTCCAGTATTGCAATTCTGGTGTTTTATCTGCAGTGCTAATCTGTTGTTTAGCAAGTGTTTACTGTCAAGAGAATGGTCCTGAAAATGTGAAGAGAAATACAGTGCTTTCCACCTTGTGGGAAGACAACCTGTGTGTGTGGCAGCTGAGGTGTGCCCTGCAAAGAATGTCAGAGCTCTGGGGCTTTGTCTCGCTGGCAGGGAAGCTGGAAACAGGCGTCTTCCCTGGCCAGGAATTTGAGGCCTTTGCTCACACTAAAGTTTTCACAGAGGTCCTTTTCTCCCATTATAAGTATCTCTTCATAAATCCATATTCATTTTGAGGGGGAAGTGGTTTTTGTTTATAGCTTTACTCTGAGAAGTACTAGTGCAAAAGGAAGAGAGTCACATTGACTCTCAGAAGAGAGGGACTACCAGCCAGGGTTTTAACACTGTCAAGTTTAGCTGGCTAGCTACTTGGGTGGTGAGTTCCTTGTTGGTGCTGACAAAGCCAAGTGTCACTTGTGCTGCATAAGGTAGCATATGTGAGAGATGTCTGTGATGGAGCTAGGCCTATCAGTTTTATCTTCACTACATTTTTAGAATTTGAATACTGACAGTTAATGACGTTGTGAGTATTTTAGATGATTAATTCTTTTTTTCCCTATTTCTTTTCTAGGTCTTGATGCAGAACTTTATTATGTGAGAAATGACCTTATCAGTCACTATGCTCTGTCCTTTAACCTGTTAGTACCCAGTGAGACAAATTTCCTGCACTTCACTTGGCATGCAAAGTCCAAGGTAAGAGAGTGGTCAAATCCAGGCACCATGGCAGGAACGTTCAGGCCCAGAGGCCAGGCCAAGGGCTAGATGTGAGGGGTGGGCTGCCATTCATACAGAAGAGTAGGCAGGTGGTGGGCTGGAGCAGTGCCTTTGCAGATTTATGTTTTAAAATCTCTAGCCTATTACTCTTGAATTTCTGGAATCCTTTAAATTAAAACCCTTTTAATGTGAATAGCATTTGACAGAACACTTACATCCTTCTGTTTTCCAATAGGATTGCAGATTTAGCTCGAGGAGGGGACATTTGAGCCTGCTAATGACTATGCTTTTATGGTCATATGGGTGGGGGGGTTAAGGGTGCTGGTGAGACAGGTGTTGTAGACTTGTTTGTTATAATGGATACAGTTCTCTCATTTATGGAGAAATGTGAAACTTGTGTGTGCTGTATTTAAGTTCTTTTGACCACAAGGATCCTCTTGCTTGGTTTACTTGTTACAGAATTCTTCATGTATTTTCTGATTGCTTGGGCTGTTTGAACATGCAAAAAAGGGAAGGTCAAAAAGTTGCAGGCTGAGTGTAGAACCCACCTTCCCCAAACAATTTTAGTTAGGTTTTTTTTTTTTTTTTTTTATCAGCTTTCTAAATAAGCTTCACAGTAGGATTTTATTTGGGAAATAAAAGTAGCTTTGCTAATAAAAATACATAAGAATATTTATTGCATACTTTCTTTTAAAGTAGTTAAATTGGTGTCTTGATAAATGTCTCAAGCCATTTAAATTTGGCCACTTTGGTAGAGGTCTTATGCTTATTTTTTTTCTACTTAGAAAATGATAATACTGGGAAAATTAAAATGTTATAGAAATGGTTTTAAGAACTATAAAGACTTTGTAGATCTACACCCATATGTAATTATTTCTTTGGTGTAAGCTTATTTTTTAAACAAAAAAAGGAATTTTATGACATATGTATTGTATGGTACTTCCCCACCCTCTCCCCTCCACCCCCCAATTAATACTGTATCTTGGCATCTTTCCATTATTCTATTTATAGAACTAAGTTATTCTTCTTATGGTTTTCTAATATGGTATTGTGTAATATATGGTTATTTGGTAAATGACCTCAATGACACATGGATTTTTAATAGCATTTTACTATTCCAGCTCTTCCTTTCATTGTTACAGTTATTTTCTTCACTTTTTGGCTGACAAAGTTCTTTGTAAGAGGATGGTGAAATTCAGAGAAGTAAAAATTACATAAACATGTATATAGTCACATTATTACATATACTCATACATGACAGAAATGTTATACACAGATATACTAAGCGCATTAAAACATACATGTTATGATTAAAGTGGAGTTAGGGGCTCTTCCTGGTGGTGCAGTGGGTTAAAGCACCACATTATGAAGCTCTCCAAAGTCACTGCAGCACCAGTTCAATCCCCGGCCAGGAGCTGATCCCTATGGCGTTGCAGACCTCTCCTGACCCTCCTGCTGCTCCCCTCAGCAGTATACTTCATCATTCTGTCTGTTCTGTTCCCCACTTTGTCTCTGGTGAATCCTCTCACCCACCATACCTCTGGCCTGTGCCCCAGTTCTGTAAGCATAAATAAATACATCTTAAAAAAAAAAAAAAAAAAAAAGTGGAGTTAGCCTGGGTCGTGGGTAAAACTTTTCTACCTGGTAGATATCACAAGAACAATTCAGTTCTTTAACATTCTCACTTTAAGTCACCTAAATATGGAAATCCTTTTTTAGCAGTAGCCTCTGGGCTCTTCAAATAACCTAGGCTAACACATATTTCATTGTTTTTATGTAATATCATATGACCTTATTATCATTTTGGGGGAGGAGAGGACTTCCAATTTTGATATAACTTCACACATAAAGAAAAATTATAAGATAGTGCAAAGAGTTCTCATATTTCCTTTACTTAGATTTACTGATTTTTGGTTTGTTCCATATGCTTTCTTTATCATTCAGTCCATCTTTTTCTCCCACCCCCCATATACACACTTTATCCCTGGACCTGTTTGTAAGTGATTGCAAGCCTGTACACTCCTAAATATACCAATGTGTAGTTCCTAAGAGTCAGGGCATTCATATATAACCAAAGGGCAAAGTCAGTTTGCACAGTGTGAGGTTTCCTCCTGAATAGACTCAGGAATGCTCCTTCTTCACAGTGCGCATGATGTGTCCCATTACTGGTGATGTTGATTATTACTTAACTAGCTAACCAGGTTTTCTACTGGACAGTTTTCCCCTTTACAATAAATTACTGTGGGAACTAATTTGAAATTTCATTGAAACTCCCATTCTTCATTATCATTTCAGTCATTAAATTTTGCATCTGTGTTTAAAAGTAGGCTTCATTCTTCAGCCGTTGCTGTCTGGAGAGCAGCCTGCTCCTCTCACTAGAAGTCATCAGGCCTGTATTGGGTGTTACAGAAGGAAATCAAACATTTGGGGAGTGACTGTTCTTGAATTTTAAATTTCCTTGCAACTCTAAGATCCATTATTTTTTGTGATATCTACCAGGCAGAAAAGCTTTTTATATTTTCAAAAAAATAATAGCCATTGTTGATTTGTGTACATTTTGGATCAGGAGGAGCCTTGCTATAACTCTGTTACTTCCATCTTCTCTTCATTATCTTGAAAAGCATAATTTCTGAACTATTTCTTTGGCATTAGTGAACATTTGGGCTGTTTTTTTTT
>NW_004567115.1:12923162-12996094 GCF_000260355.1 Condylura cristata
AAAGAGAAGCTTAAAGGTGATCTTAGCTTCTCCTACACTGCCAAGTCCAGTTGATTCTCTTTCATAATTACACTTTTCAGTTCATTGTCTACTTCTCTCCTGACCTCATCTTTAATTTGCATCTTTGGGCCTCTGTTGTTTCTTACCTGGAAACTAAAGTTTTCTAACTGGCCTCCTTGCCTCCAGACTGACCTCTTGCTGCACTTTCTGCAAAATTGCCTAGTAAGATTCCAATCCTAGTTCCACTGTGTGAGAGGAGATTTCCCAGACTATCAAGCACCATCTGGGTGTCCTACAATTCAGCTCAGTTGTCAGAATTGACACTGTCTACCCTGAGAAAGCATAAGAACCCACAGGTTAAGGACTCAGTCCTACAAGACCACTCCCTCCACCAACTCCTCAATTAAGATGCCAGTTACAATTCCAGGGTATATCACCTGTGCTTCTAAATAACCAGTGGTAAGGGGTCTAACAGTCCCCTCTTTGTGTTTAATTAATTTGAAAGACTGGCTCACAGAACTCATACTGGATTACCTATTGATTATAAAAAGCTATATAGCTCAGCAACAGCCAGTTGGAAAATAAACATAAGGCAAGGTAAGGGAAAAGGGCATAGAGCTTCCTCGCTCTCTTGAGTGTGTCTGGCTTCATGAATCTTCATATGGTCACCAGTTGGGAAGCTCTCTGAACCCTAACCTTTTAGATTTTTATGAAGCTTTTTATAAAGACATGTTGATTACATCATTGACCATTCCTGGAGGCTTGGGATAGGACTGAACATTCCAACCTCATAGTCAGATGGTTGCTTCTCCTCTAACTATTCCCCCTCCTGGCAGGTTTCTGAAAGCCGCCTCATTAACATAGCAAAACACCTTTCAATGATGAATCATTTCTTAAGAAATTTCAGGGGATGTTTAGGAGCTTTTATCCAACAATGGGAATGGACATCAAATATTTATTACTATAAATCATAATATTAACATTGTTCTAAGGCTCTTGGTTTCCACCAGCGTGAAGTTTTGATTTCTTAGGAGACCACTGTGATCTGATTCTTATCTGTCTTCTCTACCTTCTGTGTAACTAGATCATTTTGTGCCATTATGTCAGACAATTTCTTGATTGCCCTGTGCTGTCCCATTGCTGCTGTTTGAACTACTAGAAATGTTCTCTCCCCCATTCTTTACCGATTAACTCCTCTCCATCTCATAAAGCTCACACCCAGTGTCCCCTCTCCTACAGCTGTGCCAGGTACCTTCTCTGTATCCACAGTGCCTTCTCTTTGGACCTTCAGAGTCCTCATTGCACATTTAACACTATTATAGATCTTAATTTTCCTTTCTGTCCCACTCCTAGATTCCGAGCATCTCAAGAGTAGGAGCCCCTTTTATTTTTCTTTATGTCCCCTCTACCTGGAATAGCACCTGGCACTTGGCTGTAAGTGCTCTTTAACTGACTGCACAGGAAGAGAGATGTACAGGGTACAACTCAGGTAACAGGAATTTCTAAGCAGCTAGAACTTTTTCACAGTTGGAATGTGCTGCTTTGGGAGTGGCAAATTTCCTTTTTCTAGAAGTGTGCATACATATAGGCTGGGCACACTTGATCCGAGTTCCTCACGTGACATATATTCACTTGTTTTACTCTTCTGAATAGAGTGAAATTGTAAATTTGGAAAAGTGATCACAATCCATAGATTGAATATAGAGCTTACCCTATTACACATTTAATTTATACATTAGAGCAAAGTAGTAATCTCATATCTTAAAATGTTTTATAGTAAAAACTAAGGAGTGTGTGTTATAATCTGGTTTCAAGCTTCTGACACCATTGTAGCTTTAAGTTTTGGTCTTAATTTCTGTGATGATTTTAACACACTTGATTAAGTTAATCAGAAATGAGACACAGCTCCTGCATCTGAGGAGACCACAATTTGTTTGGCAAGCTCTATAAAAATCATATCATTAGAGTTGGCAGTATAAGTGCATGGTATAAAACTCAAAAGACATAAAAAGATTTCTGTTGAAAAATAAGTACCACCCTCTATCAATTCAGGCACTTAGTTCCCCTTCTCTGACACAACCACTGTTCCCTGGTTCCTGCCTCCTCCTCCTCTAGAGATAGTCTGTGTGTGGAATGAGCATCTCTTTTGTGTGTATTTCACTGCATGTAGAGTTGGACTTTCCCTTTCAGGGGTGTTATCATGTATTACTAAGTGGCTTGGTATATTGTTCAGTTACTGAGAAAAAACAAAGACCCAGATTGGGAAAGGAGTCAGTATGGTAGTAGGAGGGGAGGAAGCAGGAGGTAAGTGACTCGCAGTGGGAAAGTCAATAAATACAGCAGGGCAGGAGATGAGGCAATCCTGTTGATTCTTGGGTGTCAGCATGGCTTTCTGGAGGGCTGTAGCTCCCAAACTCCAACTCTTGATCAGAAACTCTCAGTTCTGGCCCTCTAAGATTCTGCAAGAGGTGAAGTATTTGCTTCCAAAGATCTCCAGTCTCCTCAGCATGTCCATTCACATTGCAGATAATTTAACATTAGTTTTCACACATCAAAAGCTTTTGCTAATAATGTTGTTCTTCAACATTTACATGACAGCTTCACCCTGCCAAACAGATTGTAGTCTACTCAGAGTCTGCAGCAGTCAGTGTCTTGTTCTTGGTCACACTGCCTTAGTGAGGTGAGTAGTCAGTAAATATCATTAGTTAATTGCCTTTCCAGATGGGATGAGAACTCTGGTATTGCTTCTCTTTTAAGAGGCCACACACTCCAGGAAAAAAAAAAAGAAAGAAAGAAAGACTACTGGATTTGAGCAGCTTGTTTCTTTTATATTCTAGAACATTCTCTGATATCCAGAAAAAAAAAAAGAACATGTAACTGCATTTGTTAAGTTTCACTAATCAGATAGATAACTGAAAGTCAAAACTGTATAATAATGATCTGGAATTTCCCACCCCTACCCTCCTCCCATAGCTGTTCTCTGGTTTCAAGAACTTTTTATCTTTGTCAGGAGGGTCTGCAGGGAACTTGGACTGAGTTCCTACCACAGCTATTGGGACCAGTCTGCTATATCCCCTGCAGAGTGAGATTTCAATGACAAAGGCAGAACTGGTAATTTCAAGGAATTTAAAAGCTACTTGACTGTAGGAAGTATATTCATTTTTAAGTGCTACTCTGTTCCAGAAGGAAATGGCTTTATGCATTGGTTGTCTATTTGTAGTTGCTGTTTCTTTCCAAGTAAGGGAAGATTACCAAAATGTTTATTTTTTAGCTTATTTAAATATTTATATTTTCTCTCATTTCTTTTCTGAAGTATTTTGGCTCATTCTTTTCTTCTGATAAATAACTGCTGTTCATATTTCCTTTGTTCCAGTAGGTTGTGAATGTTAGCTTTAAAACAGATCTGTTTCTTCAAAGGATTATTGGCACATGAGATTTCATGTAAAAAAAATTGAACTTTGATAGATGGCAATTTTCCTCTGACCCCCAAAACTGCAGTTTTAATATTTATATCTAAAGAATTCAGAGAGAGAAGAGAAATGTCTTGTGAATGCCTCAGATGTTTAAATGGACTCTCAAAAAGGGAATCAACAAAGGGCAAGCCTCCATGCTTTCATACTTAATGCTCTAACAGGCTGCTGTCCTGGTCACAGAATTTGCTTTTTCAGACCTGCTGCCACACTGCCCTCTTCCAATGCCCTTACTCTGCCCTGCTCCATTCACTAACTCATTTCTCTCCCTTCTGCCTTCTCCCCATTATCACACTGAGATACTTCAGGTGCTAATTTTGGCCCCCACCCTTAGCACTGCACCTTGGACCCTGGACCCCCTTCACCATTCTCTTTCTCTGTTTTTCTAGGAGTTCTGGCCCCTGATTATGTGCCTCTGCATATGGTAACTGAGACTTAGAATAAAGGTGACAGCAAGTGTGGGGAAATATAATAGTTTGGCTTTGACTCTGTTAAATTGAGAGCTATAAGATTATTACGTAGGTAAGTGGGAGAGATAAAGGAGAATGAGAGAGACCGGCTGATGAGATGAGACCCCACTGGTGGTGAAGTGGTGTGAACCTTCTAGTGTGCTAGGAAGAGAAGGATTTGTTATTAGGATAAGAATAAGTCTTCTTCAGGACTGAAGGATAAAGGATGGAAGCATGCACAGGCTTGCCTGGTGCTGAAAAGAGAGCAGAAAGGGGCTCCCTGTGTGCCAGCGGAAAGGGACAATACCATTGTCCAAGCTGGAAGAGCAGCGGTGAAGTGGTGCAGTGCTGTGAGGTTTGAGGCGAGGTGAACAGAGAGGGCTTGGGATTGCTTACTATACCAAACTTGGTGGTAGTGGTGGGGGGAGTGTCAGCTTTGTGCGATAGTCCCCTTCTCTCCTGGGCTGTCATTTTCTCCAGCAGTGCTGGGTAGCAGGAGTAGAGTGAGGGGCTACCAGGATGTGGAGGTGCCCTCTAAAGGTGTGGGGAGTGAAACAGTTGAGAATATCCATATGTCAGGAGCATTTTCTTCTTTGGGGCACAGGTTATATAGGAAAATAAAACCATTACTGACTGGACTGGAGAGGAGGGAAACAGTTTAATTGGTCATTGCATTCCAGCTATGAGCACAACCCTGGGCTTATAAATGTGCTTCATAAATGTTAATTGAATAAAGTGAGGGAGACAGAACTGGTTTTTCAGGAGTCAGTGGTAATGATGAGATCTTTGATAGAGGGGTATTTTTGCATTTGTTTGGGTTATGGAGCAGTTCTTTGATACGTAGGAACACTAGATACTGAATTTGAAGATGACAGTATAAGGATCCACAGTCAGGGGTCCAGCCCTCATGTGAATTGGGGTTTCCCTGTAACAACAGGAGGTGAAAATGTGGTAACAGGGAGATGACTGGAAACTGTGAAGAGCCAAGGCCGCTGGCATGAAAGATGATGAGTAGATGTGGACAGTTTCAGAGTGTAGGGAGGGGACTGAGTGTAGGGAATGGGTGTCTAGAAAGGACTAAATGATCCTGAAAGAACCCAACCTCTGTTTTCTCATTCTGTTTCTGGTATTGTAGGAACTGCACCATGGGCAGGAAAAGAGTTGAGTTCTGAGGAAAGTCAGGTTGAGAGAGAAGGCGTAAAGATATTTGAGAAGAGGCTGTGAGGGCGTGGGACTGAGTGTGTTTAGAATTCTGTGGTTGCCAAGATGGGGGCCGGGACTGCAGCATGTTGGCAGAACCCAGGAGGGCTGATGTCAGAATCTCTGGGTTTGAGAGTAGGCTGTGCTTATGGGGAAGAGCAGTGGGGCAGTAGGGAGTGGTAGCTGATGACACTGGGGTCTCTTTTGTCAGGGGGGACCTGTGTCACACTGACTCAGAGTGTTGTTTTTCCCCTCAATTTACCAAAACTCAAACTTGGAAAAGTTAACCATTTATCTAAGGGTCGTAGCTTCTCTGGGTTCCAAATTCAGTTGTTGTTGTATGAATTTCTTTTGTGCACTTGCTCTTTGTGTATTGTCCTGTTCAGAGATAGCATGAACACAGGGATATTCCATGCATTTTCTTGAAATTAGTTAGTGTTTCTGGAAAGATTTCTCATTCTTGTCCCAAACTTGCTGGGTTATATAGTGCTCTAGCACCTCCTGGTGGCAGGGACAGGAGGGTGGTATGCTAGGGTCAGAGTCCACTCTTTTAAGCCAGGAGATCACCAAGTCATTTGTGTAGCAAACAGACAGAACTTTTCCTTTGTTTTGAATGTGTACTTACCAAGTAAATCCCTTATATGCCTACTTTAATATTTGTACAAGTTCCTTAAAGAATGATCGCCCTTGGCTTCTGCTATTTCTAGCTCCCTCTCAAAGCTGTGCTTGGGAGAGGGACACCATTCTTATCAAGACTCCATGAGCAGAACAAAGAGTAACATGAAATACTACTTCAAAGTCTTACGGTGGAAGCTCCATTGCTTTACGTTTGAGCTTTTTCTTCCATGAACATCTCTCTAGGAACAGGGTGTATTTGTTGATTAATGCTTTTTGGTTCCATGAGGCTGTGTAGGCCAGGCTGTGTAGGCCAGGCATTAGTATGTAGTGGGTCCAGGGATGTTTTCTTAGTTAATTCTCTTTCAGAGAATTAGATAGATTTGAGAAATAGATTCAGAGGTTAGATAGATATCCAAACATGAACTTTCTTAGTGGTAAAAGCAAGATAAGAGAATGTGGTCTAGATATTCTGTGAGGATTTCATGCCTTGAAATCATTTGTGGGATCCGGGGTTGTAGAGCACACACCTTCATTCACCAGTACATGCAGGCCTTCAGAGCTTGGCTCAGCAACAAAGAAGACATCAGTGACTATTCCTGGTGTGTGAATTTCACATCTCAGCCTTTTAGCTCTTCCTAGCTTCCTTTTCAGGGCTCCGCTCTCAATGACTGTGTAACCCTCAGTAAGATTTCTGAATCCTAGATGACAGGTTTTATCAGGAATGTGTGGTTTTCTGGACATTTAATGGACTGAATTTTTATCCAGTTGAAAATTTCATGGTTGTCTCTGCCAAATGGATTTTTTTAATAGCTACATTATTTTTACATGTGAAAGGATTATGGCATTTAATTAGTCAGCGAGCTAATCAGTTAAGTCAAGCTGTTCTTTTTTCTGCTATTGTAGATTCACTTGTTTCTCTAATTTATAGGTTGAATATAAGCTGGGATTCCAAGTAGACAACTTTGTGGCTATGGACATGCCCCAGGTTAATATTTCTGCCCAAGGGGAAGTTCCACGCACTTTATCAGGTAAGTGTGAGTCTCAGGTAGAGTTAACATACTGTTTCCAGCTGTTATCCACATTTCCCCAGCAGCAGTTTAAATGTTGATATATAGTGTCTTACTTGATAGGCAGAAGATACATAAATACTTTGAAAAGTCGTTTTTGTAAATAGTGATATTTGCAATCATTCTCTCTTATCCATCTCATCTAGAACTGTCTCTATTCAGTTCTTCCTTTTCTTCTTTTTTGCACTGCTGACTGGCAGTGCCCTTCACGTGGGCCCCTGTGTGTAGTCTTGTTCCTGTTCCATTATTCACCACAATGCGGCCTAATGATGTTGCACACTGACACCTGATCATGTGACATCAAGCCCATCAGCCCCAACACCCATTGCCTGAATACACTGCAGGCTCCCGGCTGGTGTGCTGTGTTTGCCCTGTGCGGCTGTCTGTTCCTGCGCTTCCCTGGCACTGTGTGCGGTTCTCATAGCCTTGTCTGTGCGCACGCCGGCCTCTGTTTGACACGATCTTTTCCTCTTTTCTGCTTATGAACTCATACATACTCTCACTCTGGAAGACCCAAAATCCACCTTGTCCTGTTCTGTCTCCTGTTCTCATTATTAACTCTTACCCGCCCCAGAGAAACATGTGTTTACTGTTTCTGAGCTGGTCATTTTATCTTGTAACTCGCTGTGTTAGTTTCTGCCTACTAGCCTGTGGCCACCTAGTGGGCAGGAGCTGTTTTCTTCAGCTCTCTTGGTGCCTAGTGCAGCATCTCATACTTGATGGCTCACAGTAGTGACTGAGTAAATGATTTAAAAATCACGTTTATACAAATTTAACTTCTTTTGAGAAAGGTCCCTTGAAGGTAAGATTTTACGATACTAGAAACTGCTAGAATTTTGAAAATATAAGCCACAGTGTGTAGAACTTTTCCTGGTAGTCTTAATTCACTGTTAATAATGACATACATTAAACTGCACTTTAAGAAAACAGAGGAAGGCTGGTTAATTTCATGGATCAGTAAATATATTTGTAAAGGTCCGTATTTCTCACACATTCATATAGATGATAGAATGATTTAGTCTGTGTTTGTAGGAAAAGAACCTTAAATGGAATGATTTAAAAAATGATGTCATTCTGCTCCTATAGTAATTGATAAAATTGCCAGTTTCTATTCAGAAAGGTTTTTACTTTTTAAAATTTGTAATTAAGAATTTATCAGATTCATTAAGGTTTATATTTAATCTTTTCATTCAGAACAGCACATAATTGCATTTTGATGGTATGTCCTTTTTATCAAGTAATTTTTGTTGTTAACTATTGTTGACATGACTAGCAAAGTAAGCAGCGTTTGCCTTATGATTCTATAGCATTATATTGTTGGAATACAATATGATGAGACAAAGCAATGTGTTAAAAATCTTGAACAAAAGTTGAGAATAACTATCGCTGTGCCTTGGTTTATTTTTTAATGCTAACGTTTGTTTTAATAATGAGTGAAATACCTAATGTCTGAAGAAGCTGTGGTCTGCCACTAACCTCTAAGGAAGATCCTGCTTAGTATTTTATGTAAATGCATTTTTAGTTTTACTGGAGTAAAAATAAATAATTCTAAGATATTTAATGAATAGTAATGTTGATTTATACATAACTATTATCATTTTGTTTTAAACAGTGTTTCGGGTCGAACTTTCCTGTACTGGCAAAGTAGATTCTGAGGTTATGATACTTATGCAGCTCAACTTGACAGTAAATTCTTCAAAAAATTTTACAGTCTTAAATTTTAAAAGAAGGAAAATGTGCTACAAAAGTAAGGAATTTATTTACCAAAATGTGTGTTTTTATATAGATGTAAGAATGTCAAAATTAGATATGTCATCTTTTTACAGATTTAATTATCACCAAGTCTTGAATATAGTTGCAAATGAGAAAAAAACAGCACTTGGAATTTGTAGTTAATCTTCAGATAGCTTATAGCCAATTCTCACTCAGATCTGCGGAGACTCTGTATACTCTAAGCCAGAATTGTTTGAACATTTCCCAACAGCAATGTAACATAGTACTAAAGTGCTAAAGTGCTAAAGTAAGCTGGTAATTCTGGTGGGAACCCTTGAGTAACTGAGTATTACTATGTTTCCCTTATAAAGCTACAGTTACACAGAGGAATCTATGAGCCTGGGTTAAAATCACAGCTCTGTTCTATCTAGGTCATTGGAACAAGTTACTTAACCTGAGTCTCAGTATTTTTACCTGTAGAATGTAGAATGGTCCTGGCCTCTGCATCAGAGACTCAGAGAGTTGTTGTTGTTGTTGTGTGTGTGTGTGTTTTTTTTTAATACATCAGTTGAATCTAACCTGAGTACTCATCATAAGTGAGTTCTTAATAAATACTATAATCATTTTTGGCTTTGAAAAATCCAATTCAAGAAATTGTTCTAGATATAGGAAAGTATTAGATATATTACAGATCAAAGAATGTATGTGTTCTCCTTAAAGATTATGAGTACAACCCACTTAACTTTAAGTTCTAGATAGGTAAAGTGACTGATTTAATAAGCTTATATAGGTAGAGCTGGTTCATATTTGTGCTAGGAATAAAATGAAGACTTCTAATTCTCTTTGGTGCAGTTTTCTATTCTATTATAGACATAAGTGTAATAAGAACCTCCTCTTTATTTGGTGGCCCTATGTAATTATGTATTTGATTTCCCATATTATTACATTTAAAAACGTTAACACAGGGCCCTCCCTGGTAGTGCATCAGGTTAAAGCTCAGCACTATGAAGCTATCCACACCCACGCATCCAGTCCCTGGGGAGCTGACCCATATGGCGCAGCAGACATCTCCTGACCCACCTGCAGCTCCCCTCAGCAGCATATTTCAGTAGATCTGCCTGTTCTGTCTCTGGTGAATTCTCTTACCCCCGCCCGTCCACCTCTGGCTGGTACCCCAGCTCCTGTATACTTAAATAAATCTTTTTTTAAAATGTTAATGTATATTACTGGCAAGAAAAGTTCTTTATCATATGAGGTAGGAACTACTAGATCAAATAAAATTTGTTACTCTGGCCCTCCTTAGAGCCTGTGCACTGTGTGCTACTGAGTTTCCAAGAGGCTATATATAGTATGGGACTTTCCCATGTTGACCACTGAAACACTTTTTCAATGAGCATCTAAAAGCTACACACTGGGGCAAATGCTGTTGATTGATGTTTACCAGATAGTAATGCAGCATTTGTTATCTTGCAATGAGTGCCTTATTAGTTATTCAGGCAGTGTTCTGGTAGAACACAAAATTCAGAAAATATAATTACTTTATTAGAGGGTTTTCTTGGAAAAGAATTTCTAAAGTATCTTATCTCCTTTTTACTTCAGAACTTGAAGAAGTAAAAACTTCACCTTTGGACAAAAACACTAGCAGAACTATTTGTAAGTGTTGCATTCATTTTTCTCCATTAATAGGGATGAAAAAGGCTGATTATAAGTGAACATGATTGTGTGGAATTTGGAGGCTTGTGATTTCCTAAAGATAAATGACACTGTGTTATTACTTCACCAACATCTTGTAGATTGTATAGTTATATGAAATTACAAAATACTGAAAATTTTATGAAGTTAAGTTTACATATATTTTATAACAGGTGATCTAAAATTTTTTCAAGTATTTATATCACATCATTTCAAATGGCCACTACTAAAGTATGGCCATGAAATATAAAGTAAGATATTCATCTGTTTAGGAAAACTTGAGAAAATCTGCAATCTGAACCTAACCTTTAGCTCATTTCATCCAAATGAAAAATGTGAACTTAAAAGAAACTACATGATTAAACCTAATAGCCAAAATTCAAAATAAGTGTTTATTTTTTGGTAATGGTTATGTTTAGATAATATAACTGTGGCTTCTTTTTTTCCTTTTCTAACATGGGCACTTCAATGATTCAGCTTTTGCTGATATACTTTTAATAGCAATGTCTTTACTGGTATTATTTAAAAATATTATTAAGATTCTTCTCATGAAAGTAAACTTTAAAAAAGATAGGAGTTGTGTGTATTTCAACTACACAACAATTGCGGGAATGCTCCAACGAACCCCCATGTGATCATCACCCTGCTTGCATAAGATCAGCGTTTTGTCGATGATGTTCCAGTGAGGCCTTCCTTTCTCGGGTGGGGAGGTGGGTCAGAAGGGAGAGTGTCTTGATGTACCCCCCAGTCTCATAGCATTTGTACCCATGAAGAGTTAGTGTGGTGCTCTTTAAAATACCTGTTCACTTCAAATTAATCTGTCAAAAAATGTCTTTTTATAGTTCTCTGAACCCCCAACCAAATCAGGATCTAAATGAAGCTTATGTATACTCTATTTGGTTGATGTGTTTTATATTGATTAGAAACCATCTCACCTCCTTTTAATTTCACCTGTTTGCTAAAGACTTTGAGTCATTTATCTTATAGAGTTCCCTGCATCAGCATCTTTGTGTTATTTGGCATGGTTTTGTCTCTTCTAGAAACTGGTAGTTAGATTCCATGCTTGATTAGGCTTAGGAGCAACTCTTAGCAAGAATAATTCACATGGTAGTATATGTTTCCTGTTTTATCTTTTTCATCACCTCAGGAGGTGCAAAGTATCTGGATATCTCAAAGTGGACCTTTTTAATTTAAGTAATATAATAGTTTATTTTTACATCATTTTGTGCCTTTTTCCATCTCAAAGTAGACCTTTTTTGATGGAAAAATAATATGAGATATTGTCAACTTTTTTAGAATATTTCATTAAGATTTCTCTCTATGTAGTAGTATTTTTAAAAATATCAACTCCTTAGGTTTACTTTTAAAATTCTTGTGATTTTTAGTCATTTCTTTTAGGCTGATAGGATGTTACTTCTCAGAAAGAGAATAGAATATTGCATATTGTTGGTCTCTCCTTGTGTCTTCCTCAATCCCTCTCCCCTTCCTTTCCTAGTTATGCATCCAGCCAGCTGGGTTTACTGGGAGTTTATGATGTACCAGGTAGTGTGATTATAGCAGAGAATTAAACCATGAACAAAGCAGATGTTTATCATATAGTGAGGGAGATCAACAGGCAATTATCAGTGACAAAAACATAGCATGTCAGCTGTGGTAGGACATCACATAGTTCCTGAGCAGCAGAAATATCGAACCTCTTCTGATGGAGCAAGGGACAGCTTTGAAGGAAAGTGACTCTCATCTGAGACCAGAAGGGTAGCCAGGTTGTGGTAGGTGAAATGGGAATTTATAGGTAATAGAGCAAGGAGCTTTGGAGTGTCTTTCTCGTATGTGTTCTGGAGTATACCTGGATAGCATCAGCTCTGGGGACCAATCATTTCTAAGGTTCAGTAGCTGGTGGCCTTCTTTCAAGCTACAGTTAAATCTAGCTGCCTTAGAAGCCATTCACTCTTGTATTAATTTGTTATGACTTACTATTTGTTGATTGAAAATTTAAATTTTAGAAAGCAATTTTATTTTCCTATGTTTGAATGCTATAGTTTTTACTTTTATCCTGACTGATCCCCAGAGCTCCAAACTTTAGATTTTTGTCAAATTTGACATCACCATGTTAATTTGTACCAGCTGCTTCATATTGATCTTCATGAGAGCAAAGCTCTTGATTCTCTCTATTTCTTTATCTTTGTAGCAGTACTGTTACCTGCCTAGTTCTTTTATATATATATGTCCAAAAGGTTCAGTGATATTAGAAGAAGGAAAGGGAGATGATGTATGTATGTCATGAGTGGGCAGGAGAGCAGCTAGTCCACCTAATTTTTTAAGCCAAAGTTTTCATTCCTCTTTGCCCTTTTTATGTCAGTGCCATTCATTAGCAAGGCCTGTTGATTTTGCTTCTTAATCCATTAATTTCTCATTTTCTTTATAATGCTCTTGCCCAGTCCACAGCTATGTCTGTCTTGGCCTACTGTGGGTGGTAACTTTTTAAAACTTGTTCCCTGTTTTGTTCTGTTCTTGCTGCCTACATAGCATTCTTTACACAGCATGTGCAGTCATTTGTGTCTCCACGAATGATAATGTATATCATTCCTTGTAATGATTTCCCATCTAATTTAAAGTAAAAATAAGCGCTCAGGTTTTTCTAAAAATTATGTTATAAACACTTGCAAAAACCCACTTGAATTGAAAATGCTTCTATTTCTTCTTTTTCGCTCCTCATTTCATGTGTGTCTTTACCTATCTGTGTCCATGTCTTTGAGTTACTTTAATTGTTGATGCTTTCTCTCTGTTGAATGGCATAAAACTGATTATTAGCTGATGAGCTCTGTATTATTTTCCTGCTTTTCTCTTTAAAAACAGGTAAGTGAAATAACTTGTTATCTTATAAGAGAAAAATATGGGGCCCTCCCTGGTGGCACAGTAGGTTAAAGCACAGCACTATGAAGCTGTCTGCAGCCATAGCAGCACAAGTTCGATCCCCTGCCAGTGACCCACATGGCGCAGCAGACCCCTCCTGACCCGCCTGCTGCTCCCCTCAGCAGTGTGTTTCAGTGGATCTGCCTTTTCTGTTCCGCACTCTGTCTCTGGTGAATCCTTTCACCCTCCGCATCTCTGGCCTGTTCTGCGTGCATGCATAAATAAATCTTTTAAAAAAGAGCAAGAAAGATGAAGTTTATTTTTCTAACTTGTGTGTCCCTTTTGTATGTTGAATCATTGTTCGTTGGCAAGACAGTAATCTGACCTCTCTACTACAGGTATCACTATTGAATAAATAGAAAGTATAGATCAGCACTGTGGTACTAGCAACAGGTGCCAGCCGAACTTTTAATTACTTAAAGTGAAATAAAACTTCAGTTCCTCACTGCTACTAGCTATTTCTAGTGCTTGATAATAGCACAGGAGGTCAGTGGCTGCTGTGTTGGTGCCCTGTAGAATATGCCTACCTGTGCAGGAAGTTCTGTTGACTAGCACTGCTACAGAGAGTTTGCTGTATGGATACTCCACTTGCATATGATTATGATACTTTTTTAGCCAAAAATGTTGTTTAAATCCTTTATTTCAAGCTACAACAAAAACATTTTAAAAATTGTGTGAATTACATCATACACTGGTAACTAATTCTATCAAAGAATGGACATGTAATATGAAAATTTTTTATCAAGAAAGGAAACTCATTGTGTATATTGGTCAATTTATATATTTATTTTAAAAGCTTGATGTGTTTTTCCTTTTTATTTCAGATGATCCTGTACATGCAGCTCCAACCACTTCTACGCGTGTGTTTTATATCAGTGTAGGAGTTTGCTGTGCAGTAATATTTCTTGTAGCAATAATATTAGCTGTTTTGCACCTTCATAGTATG
The DNA here is from genome assembly GCF_000260355.1 of Condylura cristata. Lineage (NCBI taxonomy): Eukaryota > Metazoa > Chordata > Mammalia > Eulipotyphla > Talpidae > Condylura > Condylura cristata. Next base: position 12,937,231 of record NW_004567115.1, read on the forward strand.
AAAAGGATTGAACTGGATGACAGGTATTCATTATATTTTGGGGAAGGAAAAAAAATAAAAGCAGTTACTTGCATTTATATGTGTGTCTGCACACACCCATGTACACAGTGGCACGTGGTAGTGGAGGGGAAGGAGGGGGCATAACTGAGTCAGAGCCAAAGGAAAAATTACTGTCTTTGTGATTACTACCACTAGGTTTCTCTGATTTTTGTTTTTTAATTTGTGAAGTCAAAAAATAATTTATTAGTTGGTGTTAAAGAAACGGAGATTAATTTTTTTACTCAACCCCTTTGATACGACTTCTACTCTAGACTCTTAATACCTTTTAAACATAACCCTGTTTCTTCTCCTACTTTATCCCACCATCATTATCCAACCAGCCAGGCAGCCTTTTAGCCAGCCATTCTTCTAGTAACTTGCAGTGATTTAAACCATGGGTTCTCAGTTTGCTTGCAAAGTCATGGGGAAGCTTTTTAAACATGAGTACTTGGGTCCCACTTTCCAGAGATTCTGATGTAGTTGGTGTATAGTAGTGTCTGGGCATGGTATTTTTCTTAAAGGTTCCTGTATGATTCTGATATGTAGCCTTGGTGATATCCTAGGTTAGATATTATGTTAAATGCTGGGAATAAAAATGTTAATAATATACCTCATGGCTTCACGTATTTAATCTTTGCCACTAACCCATAATTATAAAAGTTTATAAATTTGATGATGGTGATATGTTTAGTATACTGTGGGAATGCAAAAGGTGCTTGTCCCAGCCCGGGTGAGTCAGACATGACAGGGAAGACCTGTAGCCAGGACAGAGAAAGAGGGAAAATAGTCAGGTTTCTTTGCCAGACAACAGCTCTTGTTTCCCTCTTGGGTGATTCCCAGTTGCTGATTAAAGACACTTCCTGCTTCATCACTTGACTTTCAGTGCCTGCCTTTATGTGGAGATGTAGCTCCTGTTGTCTCTGAATCTTTCTTTCTTACCATATCCTTACTTCTGTTCCAGAAAAATGATTACTTAGTCCTCACTTTTACCCTAAACCTTGCCCTTTAGCACACTTGCTCCTGTATTCCTTTTGCTCCCAAGGCTCACTGCTTTTCCAACATTGTCTATTTTGGGGGCAGCAGTTATTTTACTTTTTCCTTCTATAATCCTTTTTTGTCTTCTACTGAAAAGTAACCTTTATCCAATTAGGGAGCAGTGCATTTTGTTAGTTGCTGAATCCCTAGACCTACTGCAATGTCATACAGACAGTGGGTCTACATACTTGTGGCATAAGCAAAACCACAAGCAGAAAGAACCCCGGCTGCATTTCATACCCACCCCTAAGTGCTTTTTGTCCCCGCTGTTTTACTTTCTTTACCAAAGCATAGAAAGAAAAGGGAATAAGAATGAATGAGAAATACAGGGGTGATGTGCTTCAGAATACATTTTATGTATTTGGGGGTGGTGAAATTAAATTTTGATTTCTTATAGAGGAATACGTGGCACTTGGAAACTACTGAGCAGGAAATGAAGTTAACAGGAACAATCTGATAGGACTTTGAGAGTGGATACTAGTAGAGTTAGTGGGATCACTGAAGAGTGTGGTGTTTAGAAGTCATTCTTGGTATGGAGATAGGGTTGCATTTTCCTTCAGTGTTTGTTTGTATGCTAGGGCTGTGATCCTACAAAGGCCAGAGTTGTGCAAGAACTTTAGAATCCTTGGGGCACATACTAAAATCATCTGTTACCACCTATGAATTAATAGCCATTAGTTTTCTGGTGAAGGCTTCCAGATATTCTGTGAGGTATAGCATCATTTTATGCCTCCCTGGTGGTGCAAGAGGTTAAGACACAGCACTGTGAGGCTACCCACAGCCACTACAGCATGAGTTTGATCCCTAGCCAGGAGGTGACCCATGTGCCTCGCCCACTGCTCCCCTCAGCAGTGTATTTCAGTCAATCTGCCTGTTCTGTTCCCCTCTCTGCCTCTGGTGCACCTCTGGCCTATCCCCCAGTTCTTGTATGCATGAATAAATACATCTTTAAAAAAAAATAAAGCAACACTTTATAGCATCATGTATTATCAGAGCATAGTCTACTGGTTGAGAGCATGGACTCTGAAGCCACAGCGCCTCTGTTTGAGTTCTGACTGTTATCTTTATGGTCTAGATAGAGTCATTTTTCTGTGCTATAAAGCAGAGATAATAATGGTCTGTACTTAGTAGGAATGTTATAGTGTAAGTTGTAATGAAAAATACTGTAAATTCTTAGAACAAAGTCCTGCTGTATAGTAAGTATCATTACTATGCCTTTTTTTTTTTTCTTCTAGCAAGTTGTATGTTCTAGTAATGATAGACTAAGGCTAGAGAGTTCTAGGCACTCAGGAGTCCTGTTATTAACAGGGCATCTTCAGTGGCAGAGAATAAAGCTACATGAGATGTATTCATAGCAGCATAGTGGAACCCAGTCTGTAGTTTACCTGCCTCTGACAATATAATTTGATCTGATTTTCAGTCTCTTGTTATGCCAGAAGAGTTATCCTGGAGAGGCGATGCTTCTTTTTCTCACTTTCACACTTAACCTCCTTCCACAGAGGGATTGATCCATACTGTAGAGCCTGTCCTAGTTTGTTCCTCTCATGTCGTACTTGAACTGTTATTTGCCAATATATTCTGTTTGCATTATCTCGTCTACACAGTCACCCTTCCCATTACTGGTGACAAGGCCTCCTTTATTTCTCTTACTTGTTTCCTGTAGTCAGTGCCTAATAGGTTATCTCTTGAGTGGATATTGAATGAAGAATAAGAGAGGAAAAACATTTGTAACACCAATAATTCTTTGTCTCTTTGAATATATATCAATAACTCATTATCAGAAGTGACCAGTCTTTGGTTTATGTTTTTCTACTCCTAGAAGTATGGTTTTCTCAGTTGACTGATTGATTATTCAGTAAGTGTTAATTGAGTACTGACTGAGGCTTAGTTGGACTCACTTGGGACTTGTTGTCCAGGCATTGACTAATGTGCTGGTGAGAGGAGTGAACAAACGGTACTTTTCCTAGCTTCATAGGGTTTTATAGTGTGTGTGGATGAGGCCAGTGTTAAACAAGAAGTTCCCACTGGAATGTCAGCTTCACAAAGGGAGGATCTTTGCTTGTTATGTTCACAGCTGTGCCCTCAGCACCCAGTACAGTACCTGGCAAGTAGTAAACAACTAAATAAATATTTTTGAATGAATAAGTAAATAAGTTACACATAAAAACAAAATGTGAACTGTCTGAAGGAAAATGACCTTTGCCCAAAATTCTATCTTTGACTCTAAAATAATGTTAATATTTCCCTGCCTATTCTTACTTGCTTATGAAAGTCAAATGAGGTAATTTATTTAAATTGGTTTTAAACTATTAAGTGCTGGTAAATGTACATTTTTGTCTAATTTTCCACCTCTTGTGATGTAGCTAAATAAAAATTGACTTTATGAGGTGCTAAGGAAGATCCCCTACTGCTCCTTGCTTTTCTCATAATAGTAAATCTGTGGTTTCAAAGAGGATTGTTTTAACACTTCAGAGGGCTTTACTAATTGTACAACCCCCCGAAATATCTGTTGAACGAATGAAAAATTGATGTATACGTACTCATTATATCATTGTATGCCCAGTGTCTTTTTTAATTTTTAATATGTTTTTTCACATCACTTCATTTTGTGCATTTTTTTCATCTCCACCATTGTAATCCCCAGTGTCTTCCTGATGTGGTACTACAGTGCCACCTATTGTTCATTTAATGAAGATAAGCACAATTTCTGGTAGATAATTTGAGGTCTCTGCATTTTTTTCAACCTGCAGTGATGTAGGCAATATTTCACATTTATTATACAATTTGAACCTCACAGAAATCTGGGGAAGTAGATGTTTTTAATCTCCCTTTAAATATGTAAACTGAAGTCTTTCCTCTACCTCTTTGGGGATGTAATGCTTGTTTTCTGTCCTCATTTCTGACTCATGGACTTTTAACAGCTTTGATTTCTAGACTGATCTTTGAAAACTGCAAAGACAGATGCCTCATGATTCCTTTATAATCTAGAGATTGGGAATGCATAATATTAGTAATAAAATAATTAGTAATAATAATTTATGAATGTATGTTTGAATACCAGGCACTGTTCTGAATGCCTCGCCTATACACTTTTCACGTAATCATTGTAGCAACCTTTTCAGGAACTAATATTACATTCTTTAAAATCCATGAGGAATTTGAGACTCCAAAATGTTTTGTTTTCCCTAGATATATAACTAATAAAAAGCAGTGCTAGCAGTTTTGATTTCATGGTTTATGCTCTTTATCTCTTTACTGTACTCCTTCCCCCCATGCCCACTACTCATGTAAATTCATATAATTCAGTTCTTTGAATAGCAGCTTTTAAAAAATTCTGTTTTTTTATCACTAGGTTTTGAAAATAGAGAACTATTGTGAGGGGCGTGGTCAGTTAAAAGACTTTGCATGTCTGAGAAAGTCAGGAAATCTGATTGGGCTCTGCTGATCCTACTCAGGGAAGGGTGGAAGGTTGACATCCTCTTGTGTGATTTCTTTCTTCCTGCTGAATTTCTGTACTTTATATTCCACTGTTGCACATTTACAAGAGTAAAGACAGTAGACCTGGATTGTGCTCAAGAGTAACGTGGAATAAGGCTGTTGTCCTGAAAAGGCAAAAGTACACATTTGAGAGACACTAATTTGCAACAGTCTCAAATGTAGAGTTAAAAGTGAACATGAATCTTCCATCTTCTGTATTATTACAGAATTTTTTTTTGTCTTTTCTATTTTTAATGCTGCATTTCGAAGAACAAGAATATGGTATCATGTTTCAAAGACTAGAGGTTTATGATAACTTTCATAAATTCTAATGGTGGTATAGGGGAAATAAAAAGAAGCCAAATTTATGTGATTAAATAAACTTGAATGATAATGACTTTCCAAGCTTTAAGCACATCAACACTTTTGATTTATTATTTCCTCATTTGCAGGCCACTTGGATTTTGACCATCATTAAAAGAGCCCTTTCTGTACCTTTTCTTAAAAACAATCTAGTTGAATGGCTCAGGCTCTTTTTCTAAGAGATGATCCTTACAGTTACCCAGTGTGTCATTGCGTGAGGCTCAGGACTGCTATCTGTGATGTCTGAGGACTAGTACATTCTTTAATGACTTTCATGAGATGAACCTGCTTGATTTTGGAGATAGAAAGTAAAAAAAGTTATACATTATAAGGTAGCTTAAAATTTCAATATAGAACATTTGTGATAAAGATTCATGTGTTGTTATGATCTCCATCAAAATTTTAGACTGGTTATAATAGCTGTGTGCATTTTATATGTATGGAAAGGGAAATTTCTCATTTAAGCTGACTCGCCAGTTATTTTCTCTTAAAAATTGTTTGCAGCATCAGTGCCAGCAGTAGTTCCCAAGGGCTGTCTCAGCCTTCTACACAGACGACTCAGTATCTGAGAGCTGACACACCCAACAATGCAACTCCTATCACCAGTAAGAGTTAATTTAATTCTAAAGATGATTTACCAAAGTTGTTATGGTCTATCAGTAGTACTGTGTGGCTAAGTACTTGGGAGATATGGGTACTGTTCTATGTACATGATTGGTGTCTAACATCTACTGAATTAACCTTGATATTCAAATTTGGCTTTCCAGAATTTTGAATGAAGTATTCTAAAATCAGGGTATTAAAAATAAAATTAAAGTTTAATTGCTAGAACTAGATTTGATTTGGGTGGCTTTCCATAGACTAACTCTGTTAAAGGAGCTACTAAATCAACTTATATAGAGATTCAGAAGGAAGATTTTCAGGTGATTAGAGTAAGCCACTGAAGTGTATGAAACAGAAACTTTGAATTTAATGTGTTGTTTGGTATTCTTAGGGACCATCATAAGACTTTATACTTTATTTTCTAGCCATAATAGGAAGCTAGCTGCCATGAGATTCAAGAGAATGGGACCTAATTTCCTTTTTTTTTTTTAAATAAGAATTTAATGAGATTTTTGCATTGTAACTTGTAGATACTTGGAGGCAAATAAATGTTCTTAGAGTATAATTTGGACATAATTTGGAATCATTAACCATACAAATAATAACATAATCATCAAGATAAACAATAGGTCACAAGTCCAGTCTTGACTTGGTGATAATTACATGGCTTGATTTGGTTCACATTTGAAAAGTTCATTTGTTAGAAGACCATGTTAGAAAATCTTCTGGGAGAAAAACAGCCCATAAAAAGGATTAAATTAAATTCTGTGAATGAAAGCTTGTTTCATTTGGTTGAAAGACAGTTGAGATGGTAGTAGTATTTTTAAGTATTTCTTATTTTAATTTCTACTATTTTTAAGATTTTATAGTAGATGAAAAAATGTTTCTTTAAATTGCTTTGTCTATGTAATCCTCTCTGTTCATGATCTACCTTTTCCTTTTATGATTGTATTTATTTATTAATTCCTGTGACTTTAGTCCTGAGATGCTAACTGAACTAGTTGACTACCATGAGGCCATAATAAGGGTATTTATATTTCTTGGTTTGGCTTTGTTGGCTCCTCAGGTTATCCCACCTTGAGGATAGAGAAGAATGACCTGAGAAGTGTCACCCTTTTGGAAGCAAAAGCCAAGGTGAAGGATATAGCAATATCAAGGGAGAGGATAACTCTAAAAGATGTACTGCAAGAAGGTATTTATCTCAAAATCAGTTTTTCAGGGAAGATTTAATGTTAACTCTAAACCTTTTTGTTTCAAATTTTATGAATTCCATCTCACTTTGTTGTCTAGTGATAGAAAGCTCTTGTTAATTTGATTTTCATGTTCTCTTTCTTTAAATTTTTTTATGCAACTTAATGCAGCTTTGGTGAATTCTTGATTTTCAAGTATATGAAAGTATGTATTTTAGTGTTTATCTTTAAAGTGTGTTTTCTGTTGCAGTTCTTGTTTAAAGATGATCATATCCTGGTAGGCTTGGTTATAAAGTATTCTAAATAGTTTTTTCCCTATCCAATAGTATAAGGGTTTTAGTAGAAGTGCATGGGTTTTGGAGTTAAACTCAAGTTCAGTTTCACTCCCTTTTGTTACCTATAAGACCTTTGAGAGATCACTCAATGTCTTACATGTCAGTTTCCCCTTTCATAAATTTGAACTGTATCAACTCATAGAATAGTTGTGACTATTTGGTGAAATGTTATATATTCCGTGAGCTAACACATGGTAGGTGTTTATATATAATAATACCCCTGCCTTTCCTCATCTTTGCTTTCTTTTTATTATAATACTAATTTTTTAAACTATTTAATTTTTAAATTCATGAAATTAAACACAGTAGCTAAGTAGTATTAAAAAGAGGTCAAGTAAAATAGTTGCATATCATTTTTCATCTGTCAGGGAAATGTTATCTAGCAAACTTGAAATGCTAGATAACATCCAAGCTGACAGATGAAATGGGGAGCAAGCATTCTTATACATTGCTCGTGGACATATGACTATAATAAACCTTTTTGTAAGGCTTTGTGTGTGTGTATGTACACACACACATAGAGATGTACATACATTCTCTACATTCATAATGGTTTTGTTTTTAAGTATATGTTTAGTAATGATTTCTATAAGTGGGAATAGGTACTAGGAAGACAGTAGAAATTCTTACAGTGCTGCTTTGGTAGAGAGTGAAAGCTTACACAAGGTAAACTTTGGGTATCAAAGGTATATAGTTCTGGCTATGCATTAACTAGAGTGTTTGGAAGTATTTACCCAATTCTAAACAAATTGTCTTAAATAAAAATTATCCAAAAGTTTTTTTTCCTGCCTCCAGCATTGAAGTTACAGTTTCTGAGACCTCTGAATCCTGCTAGGTAGGCACCAGCAACTCTAACTCATAAAAGAAAAGACATTAGAATAAACCCTATCATATGCAAGGTAGCTGAAGTGAAGTAAAACTGCTTGCAAACATGTCTTTTGAACTTTTACTTAAAAGTTTCTAGTGAGAGGGAAACATGAACTGAACATTGTATTAGAGATTTTTCTTTTAAGATTTATTTATTTGTGCATACAGAACTGGGGTACAGGCCAGAGGCTCAGGGGCGGCGAGAGGCTTCACCAGAGACAGAGTGGGGAGCAGAACAGGCAGATTGACCAAGTATACTGCTGAGGGGAGCAGCGGGCGGGTCAGGAGAGGTCTTCCACACCATGTGGTCACCTCTGGGGCAGGCGGGAACCGAACTCATAAGGAAGTGGCTTTAGCTTCTCAGTACTTTGCCTTAACATGCTGCGCCACCAAGGAGGGCCTGTATTAGAGATTTTTTAATAGAAGTTGCAAAATTATGTATGTATGGTTTTCATAATTTACATTTAATCACTCCTTTCACTCCAATATGTTATAATTTCTTCTTACTATAAAGGTTTTTTGGGACACATTTTATCACTTAACTGAGAGGCTAGGCAGCTGTCTGAGGCCATTTAAGTAGTGGTTGATAGAGCAAGGATTAGAGCCTGGGACTTTCTCAGTCTGAGATGTGTACTCCTTAGCTTTCTCCTGAAGCTACATTTTAAAGCTTTGTAGCAGCAGGGAGGAAAGTTCAGTTTTCTCCTTTGTCATTTCTCTGGATCTAAGCCTAGAAACTCATAAATGTCTCCATAGATATCCCATTACTAAACCCCAGTGCTCCTGGCTGTATCATTTATTTAGGGTAATTGAGAAGAACTCACATATACTTAGTTTAAAAGCAAGACAAGAGGCCCTCCCTGGTGGCGCAGCGGGTTAAAGCATAGCACTAAAAAGCTAAAGCCACTTCAGCATGAATTCAATCCCTGCTCCGGAGGTGATCCACATGGCGCGGCAGACCTTTCCTGACCCGCCAGCTGCTCCCCTCCCAATTGTACTTGTCAATCTGCCTGTTCTGCTCCCCACTCTGTCTCTGGTGAAGCCTCTCATTGCCCCTGCACCTCTGGCCTGTACCCCCGTTCTGTATGCACCTCTGGCCTGTACCCCAGTTCTGTATGCATAAATAAATAAATCTTTTTTTTTAAAAGCAAGACAAGAATATTTAATAGTCACAAAGACATTCAAATAATCATTAAAAGACAAAGATTTGCATTGCTAGGACTAGAGTAATGTTGTTATTCACATATACCCTTGTTAAGTTTAAGTTACATTGCACCAGAATGTTTGGTAGTTATAATTTTATAAATGCTATCACATGATTTCATTAAACATTATTTTTCTTTTTAGGTACTTTCGGCCGTATTTTCCATGGGATTTTAGTAGATGAAAAAGATCCAAATAAAGAAAAGCAAGCATTTGTAAAAACAGTTAAAGGTAGGGTGTTTTTCTACATTGTTTCCACTGTTTCTACATTGTTTCCTGTCTAAAGTGGTATAGATTCTCAAGTGTGTGCCTGACCTTTGAATCAGTGCAATCTGAATATCACACCATGAATTCTGTGAAATTGAATCCCATAAAATTAATGAATTAGTTTGTTATTAGAATTAAATTTTTATTTTCTTGTAGACCTGCTAACTTTTTTTTTTTTGTAATTTTGGAATAATTTTTTAAATCATTTTGTTCATTCTTACAATGTTTTGAGTACGAATTATTTTATAGTATCCTTTTTAAATGTATATATCTTGAAGATAGATCTCTCAGTATTGAAAATTAAGAAGTTAGGACTACACTGGGAAAGGAATCCAGGAAAATTGATATAATTTTTTTTAAAAAAAGATTTATTTATTCGTACAGAACTGGGGTACAGGCCAGAGATGTAGAGGGTGAGAGGATTCACCACAGACAGAGTGGGGTACAGAACAGGCAGATGGACGAAGTACACTGCTGAGGGGAGCAGTGGGCTGGACAGGAGAGGTCTGCCACGCCATGTGGTCACCTCCGGGGCAGGTGGGGATCGAACTCATGCGGAAGTGGCTTAAGTAAGCTTCTTTGTGCTGTGCTTTAACCCGCTGCCACCAGGGAGGGCCCTGATTTAATTTCTTACTAAATGGATACTATTATTTTTGTTATCTATTTCAGTATTTTCTTATCACTATCATCCATTTCAAGTGTCCCTTGTTTATAGAATATGCTTATAAAAGATAAGAACTTGAAAAAAATTAGACAAAATGATACATCCTGAAACTGCCTTTTGTTTTCCCTGGGTCTCCATGTCATTTGACAGTAAAGTGAACTCTTAGTAAATTGAAGCAGACTCTCAACTATTGCTAGACTTTAATCCTTAAAAGGATCTACAACCTCCAATTAGTCCTGGCCATAATTTCATTAAAAATAATTTCCAAATTACTAGAAAGTAATGAAAGGCACAATTGGCATTTACTAAATAATCCTTGTTTTTAAGCATTTTTAGATAGAATTTATTCCAGCAGATGTTTTTGTGATTTATTTTTTCCCCCCAAAAAAAATCAAGTGCTTGAAGTTGTTGTCTTTTTGTCCATCCATTTTCATATTCTTTTTCTTTTTTTAAAGATTTATTTATTTATGCATACAGAACTGGGGCACAAGCCAGAGATTCAGTGATAGGCTTCACCAGAGACAGAGCAGGGAGCAGAATAGGCAGATGGACGAAGTACTCTGCTGAGGGGAGCAGTGGGCGGGCCAGGGGAGGTTTTCCCTGCCATGTGGTCACCTCCTGGGCGGGGATTGAACTCATGCTGAAGTGGCGTTAGTGTCTTAGTGCTGTGCTTTAATCGGCTGCAGCACCAGAGAGGGCCCCATTTTCACATTCTTACAAAAGTCTTAGTAAGTGAAACAGCCTCAAGAACAGTAGCAATTAGCAGAATAGGTGTGTTTCTATTAGTTAAACTTGGAAAAATGAAACTTGCATTTCTCAGCTGTGACAGATCCACTTCTAAGGAGTGAATATGACATATCATCATGAGCCAGATTTCAGAATTCTGGATTTTATCACTGGTTTAGCAGTTTCCTTAATGGGGCAGTCAAAGATGTGAATCTTGGCTTTGCCAGTTGCCTTCTTCCTCTTAGTGCATTGACTGTAAGCTTTATAAATTATTACTATTTTTACTATTGACGTATAGGTTAGCTATTCTGTGAAAGTGTTTTTAAGGATACACTATACTCTTATTTTGTTTGTGATATCTAAAGATAATTTTAAAAAACTTGAGGATTTCACAAATGAAAAATATACTATTCACTTAATAGGAATGTTCTTTTTAAATAGTGTAAAATATACTATTTTAATTTTTAAATTTTAAACTTAATTAAGATAGTGGGCCCTATAACATGAACAGCCCTCATAGATTTGTTTGGATATTTGATGGCCTAAAAGTTATTTTGGAGGTGCAAACTAAAGATATTGGTAAATTGCTTTATGTTTGTGTTTTAAAACCATTGAACAAAAGCCAATTCTAGTTTTTGTTTTTGTTTTTTTTTAAACTCTGGACCAAAGACTGTGTGTTTAATGGTCAAGAAAAAAATGAGATAATTAATTTTGACTATTGCAGCATTACATGTTTTCTAATTATATTTTGTATTTTATGTTTGATTTTAACTGCATAGCAGTAAGAAGAAACTAATAATAAGTGGTCCATAATCACCAATCAGAACCCCTGTGGTTATTTTTTAAAATAGTTGTATTTGTGAGTATAGAAAGTATAAACAAACAGAAAGTGCAAAATATAAATTCTCACAACTCTGAGAGTAATCACCAAAAAAAAAAAAAAAATTTCTTATGATTCTTTCTATGAGTAAGAAAAAAAATTCCCCAAAGATATGTATGAAAATTTTCATATAAGGGGCCTCCTTGGTGGCACAAGGAGTTAAGTCTCAGCACCATGAAACTATCAGTAACCATTGCAGTGTAAGTTTGATCCCCAGCCAGGGAGCTGACCCACATGGCACAACAAACCTCTCCTCTCACCCACTGCTCCCCTCAGCAATACATTTCAGGCATTCTGCCTGTTCTGCACCCCACTCTGTCTTTGGTGAATCTTTTCATCTCCCCCTCCACACACTCCCACCTCTGGCCTACACTTCAGTTCTTGTATGCATAAATAAATAAATCTTTTAAGAAAAATATTTCAAATAAGCTTGTTACACAACATAATTGGAAAAAATATATATAATCACCAAAACAGTTTGGCACCTTGCTTTCAAAATTTACCTTGAAGATCTTCTGTCAATACTTATAAGATGTGAGTCGTAGTTTTTTAAAAAAAAAAAGCTTCAAAGTATTCTGATATGCTAACTCAAGTAGTTCGCTATTGATGGGAACGACGGTGTCTTTCATTTTGTTGTTATTATTGAACTATATTCTTGATATATAGAGATGAAATTTTGTGACATTGTAGTCTTTTAGCAGTGGGATTTATGAGAATGTGGGTTATAATGCACCTGTTTCATTATCCTTGCCCAAACTTATGGGTAGGACAGATTTTCATCTTTTCCAATCTGATAGGGAATATGTATCTCCTAGTTTAATTTGCATTTCTGTACTTGGGAGTAAAGCTGAAAGTCATTTTGTAATTTTGTTGATCATTTGTGTTTCTCTTGTCAGCCACTTTCAAATGTTTTTTTCTTATTGATTTGTGTAATCCATCTAAAGAGGGGAGATTTGAAAAAGGAAATTATAACCTTAAATCATATAGTGATATAAATTAACATTACCTTGATAAAAAATAAAATGATTAAATAAATAACTAAAAATGCTTAAAAATACAAAAGGAAATTAGCCATTTATTTGCCTGTGTGTTGCTGGTGTTTTTCTAATTTGTTACTACTTTCTCTACTTTGTTTCTGGATCCATATTTAACTTTTATATTTATATAGTCAATTTTTGATTAATACCTTCTGGCCCATTCAGCAGTGAGACTTGTCTATTACAATAGAATTTTAGACTATACCTATTTAGATTTACCTGTAACTTTCAATAAAAATTTATATTACATTCTGAAATAATTATTTACTAATAGCAGAAAATATATTACATATAGTACTACCATTCAAAACAATATCTTTTTTTTTATATATATATCTATAGACCAAGCTTCGGAAATTCAGGTGACAATGATGCTCACTGAAAGTTGTAAGCTGCGAGGGCTTCATCACAGGTAAGAGAAAAAAACAACTAGCTCTAAGTGATATGCATGGTAACATTATTTATTTTAAGAACATTGTGCTGATGTGTTCTGAATTTAAAGATTTTTGGAATGGCTTTTTTCTGAATATAAAATTGAAAAGCATGCTGATTGCCCAAAATTGAAAAACACAGTAAAGTATAAAACAAACTATGTAAGCCCATATTTGGATAATTGTAGCCAGGCTTTCCAGAGAGGCATTTATGCTTATTTTTGTGCATATTTCCTTTTAAAAATAAGATAATGATAAAAATATTTGTTCTGAAAATTTTGAATATATAGAATACCAAAGACAAGAATAGTAAATAAACATCAATAAACTTCTAAAATCAATGATATTCTGCTTGGGGTGTGTGTGTATGTGTAGCTGTAATCTATATATTTGTGTATGTAGAAGGAATAAAAGTAAATTGGACATGTTAACATTTTTAATGTAATTGCAATTTATTTATTTTTTTTTAAATGAGATTTTTCTATATATAACCACAAAATCAGTATCATTAACAGAGTGAACATGCTACTTGATAAAACACTATATCCAAATGTTCAGTAACCATAAATTCTTGTCCACAGTTTATTTTTATTTTTTATTTCTTGTCCACATTTTTAAAGGTTATATATTGAGTCATTTAATGGATACACCATGTTTTATTTAACATGTCACTATTAGCTCATATTATGATTTAAAGAAAAATATTTAAAGTTCTATTTGAAGAGGTTTAAAAAAAAAAAAAAACTTGCTGTTGGTCCTAACAAAAACATACTTTCCTAGCCAAAATGGGCTTAATATAGTATCACACACAGTATGCCGCAATATCAAATTGGGGGAAGCTTTCTTTTTAAAAAGCACTTTATAGAATGAGCTAGTTTATGCCTGCTGAAATTTGGTCACACATGTCAATTTTTTTTTTTTTATGGGGGGGAGGAATAGGTTTTTCTTCTTTTAAAAAAATTTTATATCGTTGTTCATTTACAACATATTTCATCTCAGTTGTAACCACTGTGGAATTTCCACTACCAATTCACCTGTGTGCCATCATCATAGTCCCATGTGTTCTTCCCACCTCTGTTTTGATCCTATTCCTCTCTTCCCTCTGTAGAATGTCTCTGGTTTATAGCTTTTTGTTGATTTTAGTTTTTATTTTATTATAAATTACTTTTTCCCCTCGATCCCTTAAACAATTCCTATGAGTGAAACCATCTGGTATTTTTCTATTTCTTTCTGGCTTATTTCACTAAGCATGATCCCTTCCAGTTCCATCTATGTTGCTGCAAATGGCATGAGCTTATCTTTTTTAATTGCTGAGTAATATTCCATTGTGTATTATGTACCACATCATCTTAATTCAGTCATTTACTTTTGGGCATTTGGGTTGACTCCATATCTTACATATTGTAAATTGTGCTGCAGTAAATATAGGGTGCAGGTGTCCTTTTGAATTAATGTTTAAAAATGAAATAGTAACCATTCCTTTGGAAAGTATGTATGGGACTTCTGGGGGAAAAAGGAAGTAATGCATTCAGAAGACATCATGCATTTAATTTCTATGAACTTCAAGGAGTTACTTTAGTTCTAAAAAATAAGATAACGGTACAGATCTTTATTTTTGAATGTTGCATATACTTCGATGCATATTCAAAAGAATTTGAGAACCCAGGAAGAAGACAGTCTCTAGTAAAATGGCTATGGAAATGAAACTCAGGCTTATGACATGATTGCAAAAGAGAAAATTAAAAAGCCAACGATAGAAACTGCAATTTTTGCTGTGATTGACATAAAAACAACTCTAAGCTTCTGGACAGTCAAGGCTCAAGGAAACATTAAAAGCTGGTAAATCTCACTAGGAAAAAGAGAAATAGGGGCATATGAGTCCAAAAAGGTGGAAGGAGGAGGGAAGAAAAAAAATAAAGATGTTCCTTGGGGATGGGAAAATTTTTCTAATTTCAAATTCTAAAGCGGATGTCTCATTAGGTTAATTTTATACTTGGGAAATTGATCCATATAAAGAGCAAAGATACTTTTAATTTTCATTGGAAAAAGAAACAAAATCCCAGAGACCTTTGCGGGGTGGGGGAATACACAAACTCCTGAAAAGCTGAAGCTGTACCTTTGAAGAGTTAAAGTTGTGTGATTTAAGGTGGTTACCTCCCATTGGCCTAATTCAGTGTAAGAATAGAACTCATTATTTGTAAAGGGAATAGATGAAAACTTAGCCCTTAGGCCATATTATCTAAAGAAAAATAAACATTTTGTTTACTCTGGGTAACAAAGCAAGAATCAGATAATTATCAGTCGGAAATGTACTTTTTGTTGGGGGAAATGTCAGAAGTATTTAATACTGTAATATTGATCTATTGTAATATTGAGGTACTGTAGGGAGGGAGGCAAGGGAAATTTCCTACACCCCTCTGGGTTCTTTTCTGGCTGGTCAAGCAAACAAATTAATATTAAACAAGGAGGAGAAAAAGACCAAATTTAATTTCCTATGTCTGGAGAACTTACATGGTTGAAAATTCTGCAGTGAATGGCACAGACTGAGGTTTTATATCCTAAGCTAAATAATGGGATCAGGACCCTGGGATGTCGAGGAGAGAGGAGGTGGGGGGAACTCACATGACAAGGAAGAGATGATGTCATGTGATAGAACCTTGCCTCTGCATGCCTGTCCTATCTTAAGATGCTACCTAAAGCTGGGTTTCTCCAATAAAATGATTATGGAGATAACCCTAAGTCTGGGTTGTCTTCGTTCTTAAGGTGATGATCACAGTTTTACTGGAGACCTGTAGGAGGACCTCATTGACCTTAGTTACCATACACAAAGGTACCATACACCAAGCTTACACTGGGCATCTTGGAAAAACCCTATCTGAACAATTTCTGGGAGACTGATCCTACAGTACCTAAGCCCAGTCATGTGCCAGCTAGGGACTCTGACTTTTTTTTTCCATCAGTTTCTGCTTCTTTGAGGCCTTTTTGATCATGTTCTTGTCCACAGTCTGCAGATCATGTTCTTGTCCACAGTCTGCATTGGAGCCTTTTCATTTTTAAGAGTGATAAAATGGATATTAACATAATATATTCATGGTCAAGTTATTCTTTAGGTATCTCTGATTACCCTTTAGAGTAAATAAAGATTTAATGTAGTTCTAGTTTATCTTCAGAAAATCCAGTCCACAGGAAACAGCTTTGAATTTATGACTATTTCCTATCAAGATATTGCATACTTGGGAAGTGCTGAAGTCTAGTTTGACAGAGCATTTATAATTTTACATTATTAATCATGGTCATGTTTAAAAAGTATGTTTTCTATTTTCTTTTGTTTTAGGTTATCCCTATTACTTTTATTAAAAATAAGCTCGAGGTTCCAAATTTCACTTGTCTGTCTTCTGATTTCTTGTATTTTTATAGAAATCTTCTTCCTATTACCCATGTCTGTATAGAAGATGGAGAAAAGCCCATGGTGGTATTGCCCTACATGAATTGGGGGAACCTTAAATTGTTTTTACGGCAGTGCAAATTAGTAGAGGCAAATAACCCTCAGGTGAGAAAAATATGCCGTTATTAACTCTTCTGATCTCTTTGAAATAGATGCTAATATTCTTAAATACAAACTGTTTAAAGATTGACAAAAAGAAACTCAAAAGTTATTTGTAATCTGTCTACAGAGAGGACAAGACAAAGGAACCTGGTGTCTGATTTGCATCTTGAGGCTCATTACTAACACTAAAATTTTTCGTTGTATATCCATTGTGTATTTATTCATGATAACCTCATACTCTTAACATCATCTCAGTCATTTTCCTGATAACTCTTTACAGGCAGTCATGCTAACTCTCTCTTCAGGCAAATAGACATTTGGTCAATACTGTATCAAGAACTGGTGGTAACTATAGTTTAGCAGGATTCCTCATCTATATTTTTAATGTGCTGACTATAAGAGTCAGCCACCTCAGAGTTCCTTTCCCTCTTGCACATAGACAGGAAGCACCTGGGAACTCCACGTAATGATGATGGTTAAGCCTAGTGGCTGCTCTGCTCCCTGCTGTGACTTGTAGCCCAGTAAGTTGGTTTAGGATTCATAGTTACAATGAATTTGAAGACTGAATTGTATATGACCATACATGAGTGGCATGCTTTGTAAATTAGCAGATTAATAAAGAAGTGGTTGGAGGCTGTGGCACACCAGCATCACCTAGGGAAGAACTTTCATCCCTCAGCCCATGACACTAGCATACTTAAGAGGAGCATTATCAGGAATGAGAGCTGTAGACTTGTATTAGTTTGAAAATGGTCCTTGGGGTAGTAATAAAAAAGCTGCTATTTTTAATAATAAGTTGTTGGGCAGTAAGTGTTTGAAATCTTAATTTGAGAATTAAGCATACACTGAACAGATAGTTACTAAGCAACTCCTTATTTTATGTGCTGGATGTTTGGGTAGATACATCTAATGGGGAAGAGGAGACAGTGAGGTAATTGATAAAATATATTATGGGATAAGGACCAAAGCATATAAAGTCAGGAAGCTGTGGAAGTATATTCTTGGTTAAGAAGTAGCCGTTAGGAAATTTAAAGTATAAGTGTAAAGAAGCATTTTTGGGATGGAGTAGGATTGTGAAATAAAATAAGCAGTTGCCATAATAATTTTTATGCTAACCGCAAACCTTGTTATTTTCTGTTACCACAGGCAATTTCTCAGCAAGACCTGGTACACATGGCTATTCAGATCGCCTGTGGAATGAGCTATCTGGCCAGAAGGGAAGTCATCCATAAAGACCTGGCTGCTAGGAACTGTGTGTAGGTGCCACAAACTTGTCACTGTTTTCATGGTTTGGGCTTCCTGGATTTGATGTTCTCTCCAGGAATCACAAAGGGAATTGTTTTCTATTTAAGAGTAATTGTGATCCATATTTTTTAACACTCATTCCATTTGATGTTCCTATCTTACTTTTCAGCATTGATGACACACTTCAAGTTAAGATCACAGACAATGCCCTCTCCAGAGACTTGTTCCCCATGGACTATCACTGTCTGGGGGATAATGAGAACAGGCCGGTTCGGTGGATGGCTCTTGAAAGTCTGGTTAATAATGAATTCTCCAGTGCTAGTGATGTGGTAAGTGCTATGACCCTCAGGTGTCTTCAGAAGGCGGGAAAGGCTATCTGTTTTAAAATGTTTTTCTACTTCCATGGTTTACTTTGTTTTTAAATCTAGTTAACTGTTCCATGAAATTTTTTATTAAGAAAGTAGTATTGGGGCCCGCCCTGGTGGCGCAGCGGGTTAAAGCACAGCACTGAGAATCTAAAGCCGCTTCCGCATGAGTTCAATTCCCGCCTGCCCCGGAGGTGACCACATGGCGTCGCAGACCTCTCCTGGCCCGCCCACTGCTCCCCTCAGCAGTGTACTTCGTCAATCTGCCTGTTCTGCTCCCCACTCTGTCTCTGGTGAATCCTCTCACCCTCTGCATCTCTGGCCTATACCCCAGTTCTGTATGAATAAATAAATAAATATTTAAAAAAAAAAAAAAAAGAAAGTAGTATTGGGCCCTCCCTGGTGGCGCAATGGGTTAAAGCACAGCACTAAGAAGCTAAAGCCACTTCTGCATGAGTTTGATTCCCGCCTGCCCCGGAGGTGACCACATGGTGTGGCAGACCTCTCCTGGCCTGCCCACTGCTCCCTCAGCAGTGTATTTCATTGATCTGCCTGTTCTGTTCCCCCCCTCTGACTCTGGTGAAGCCTCTCACCGCCCCTGAGCCTATGCCCTGTACCCCAGTTCTATGTGTACAAATAAATAAATCTTAAAAAAAAAGAAAGTAGTATTGTTAGTTTCTAGTCAGCCAGTTTATGGAGAGAAACTGTGACCCCAAACACAGGGCAGCACTCTGTGCTCCCTCCTCTGATCCTCACATTAGCCTGATGAGGGAAGCATGGTTCACACTATATGATAGGTAGAGACTGTTATCCCTGTTTTACAATTTTAAAGGTATGCCTTAAGTTGTAGTGTTTCATTATTTCCTCTTCTTTAGCATCAGAATGACCAAGTGGTTGCCAGATCACAAAGGCTTATTGTTTTCTTTTTTTTCCCCCAATGGCCACTTCCAAGTATTGTGGCCTGTGTAATTTACAAATCTCCAGATAACACTCTCTTTGTGTTTCCTGGATGTTTCTGCCCACTTATGTAGATCATACAGTTGGATATTTTATACTGAGAAATGTATAGTTTCAGAAGTTACATCTACTTACAGGTATTTCTCAAGCATTTTTATTTGTATTTAATTTGTCTTTTTTTTTTTTAAGGTTTATTTACTTATGCACACAGAACTGGGGTATAAGCCAGAGGTGCAGGGGCAGTGAGAGGCTTCACTAGAGACAGAGTGGGGAGCAGAACAGGCCAACTGACAAAGTACACTGGTGAGGGGAACAGCGGGTGGTCAGGAGAGGTCTGCTGCACCATGTGGTCATCTCCAGGGCAGGTGGGGATTGAACTCTTGTGGAAATGATTTTAGCTTCTTAGTGCTGCGTTTTAACCCGCCGCGCCATCACGGAGGGCCCTAATTTGTCATTTCTAATATGATTTCAAAGGTTAATTTATTTTCCTGTCTTTTGCCTGTTGCACTTTATTATTGCGGCTGATATTTAGAGACTAGGCAAAACGTCTACTTAAAATGCCTCCCTTTGTCATCATTCAGTGATATCTACTACTGTTCGTTTAAGTTCTTGTAGGATATCAGGGCTTCAAGTCTTAAAGAGTCAGGCTTACTGTATCTTTGTATCTTGTATCTTTGTATCTTGTTGTATTTTATTTATAACTTATGGTTACCCTTTTACTTCTAAATTTACAGATTAAAGGTTTACTGTATTGTGGATTACAATTTTTTAAATAACAGTTTTCCTATGACAGCTGTAACAAATTACTATAAACTTGGTAGCTTAAAACAACAGAGATTTATTTACTCACAGTTCAATTCTGGAGGCTAAATGTTTGGAATCAAGGTGTGGACAGAATCAACCTTCCTTTAGAGGCTGTAAGAATGAAATCTTGGAGCTTGTGGTGACTGCTGCGTCTCCCTGCTCTGAATGTGTCTGTTTCTCAAAATTGCTTCTGCTTTACTCTTACAAGGATTCCTATGATTGTATTTAGAACACACCTGCATTATCCAGGGTAAAGTCTTACTCTTTCAGTCCTCATTTTAAACATATATTCTATAACTAAAGTTATATTTATAGGCTTTAGAGACTGGAATGCTGCCATACTTTGGGGCCACTACACTCAGTACTGAAATTGTCAAAAATCTCCTTACTGAAAAACTGAAATTCAAACTTAAAATCCTTGAAGTAAGAACAATTAGATAATGATTACAATGTAATCTATTAATTGATTTTTTTCAGAAGCTAATTAGCTACCTGATAAGTCATTGCTTCTTATTACATACCAAATGTCTTGATAAAATGTGCTCACTTGTTGTGAATAAACAATTTACTTATATGATTGTTTTGACCTATTTCCTGGGAATTAAGCTCTTTCCTTGTACATCTCTTCAAAATACTTTAACTTAATTTAAAATTGACTGCTCTGAAAAAAAAAAAAAAAAAGACTTACCTGACAGAGTATATATGAACAATAATGAGAAGGGGTGTTACATCGTCTCCAAGAAGCAGGCGCAGGTGTTAACAGTAGGCAGAAACTTGCTTCATGTTGCCACAGCCTTTCCCAACCAGAGACAAGGAGCACAGGTGCAGTGCAAGACCTATATCCAGACTCTACATCAGACTCTACGGTAATAAACCCTGTGGACTCGGCTTAGATAGCAACAGGGGGTAGATCAGATCTGGATTTTTTTGAATGTTGACAATAATATAAAACACTCTAACATTACTGTCTGGAAGTATAAACTTTAAGTAAAGGAATGCAAATACTCAAAGCAATGTATTAATGTTTTAACAGTTCCGTAAAAACAGCTTGGACTTTTTTGGAGGAAGGAGAGGTACCTTTTTATTTTTCTCAAATATTTTAAAACATCACTATGAGCTTCACATTGAGCAACTTTCAGGATAATTAAAAATAATAATCACTTTTAGTCTGTTTTGGCATAAACTGTCTTAAAATGTCTTTGCGAACCAAATTCTACTGAACCTGAGAATGGTTAGAAATACCCATTAATTTAAATTTAATGTGGTTGTTCAGCTCCTGAAATGTTCACATTTTTCTTCTTTATATTCTTGAAAATTCACTCCCTTCAGATATATTTGTATTCCCTAAACATCTTTTGCCTTGGAACATTGAGATTAAAGGAGCAAGAATACCCTTGTGTATGATTGTGATGTGACTATTACTTTTTAGGGATTGAATAGTTTTTGAATTCTTAGAGTAAAGCACAAATGTTAAAGATTGGTTTTTAACATTTGTATTAAAAATGTGTATCCATAATTATTATTTTCTGTGCCCATTTTTCCTTTAAGTATGGAGTTGAGGGTTTTGAAATTTACATTTTTTTTCTACTTGGGTACTGAAAAAAATTGGGCAGACTCAAAGAAAACAAGCAATTTGACCCCACTCCCAATAGCCTTTAGGATATATAAAATGTATATTTTATGTGTAAATGTAACATTTAACAAATGTTACTACTGCTGGAAGGGGAAATACTCTGTCCTTTAAAAAAAAGAAAAAACCTTAATATTTCTGTATTTCCTTTTAGTCAAGAGTTTGGAAATAATTAGTGTTTTCCATCTTTAAAATACATACGCACACACGTACATATACACACACATATTTGCAATCCCTGTGTGAATTTCCCACAGTTTTTATTGGAAGGAATCACTATTTCAGTATGTCAAGATTGTTAAGATGTTATTATCAGTTTTTAACTGTTGAACATAGGAAATATGCACAACTAGATCTGACTAGTCATAAATCTCTAATGTTATTATAAGATATGAGATCATTATAGCATTCTTAGGAATTTCTGGATATTGTCTTTATCCTGTTTTCATCAGATGTGGATATCGCCTGTGTGACTTTCTTTTCCTTTATCTTGATTTATATGTTATTTGATTTGTTTAGTTAATTATAGCAGCTAACAAAATGCTACTGTTAAGAAACTACTTTCTGAAAGATTAAATGCAATCAGGAATGCACCGTTAAAAGTTTCATTCTTGATTTTCTTTACATTGTGTTTAAAAAGCACTTTCTTGGGAAAAATAAGTCAAAGAAATAATTGTCAAGCTAATCTTAGTGTGGTTTATGGCACTTAAGAGTCTTTAAGATATTTGAGTAGTTTTTTAGGGTACAGAGCAATTAAAACTTGTTTCTTGTGCCTTTATAATACTTTATGAACATTTAAGATTACCTCAAAAGAGGAGGGAAAGCTGTAAAGTTATTCAGGTATTACATGTGCAGCAGTGCTGGTTTTTAAGTAACAGAAAAAAAAATTATATATGGGGACTCTACATGGATGTAAATTCTGACATCATTGAGGCAAAATGACAGTTTTTTCTTGAACTAAGGAATGATAGTGATCTGGAGCTTCAGGAAAGGGGAGGGAATCACAAGATGTGGGGAGGTCACCCCTCATATTATGTAGACTACACACTCTATATGAATAGTTCTTATTACCTGTTTACCCACTGCAATGGAAAGCCATTGCTATGCCCTGAGCAGACTTGATCAGGAGAAACTTAGATTCATAGTATGTCCATGAAGAATGGTCTGCTGACCTACCTTGTCTTAAAAAGAAAGCTATAGTTAATCAGGAAATGTTTATTATTTATTTATATTTTATTAAAGATTTATTTATTCATACAGAACTGGGGGAAAGGCCAGAGATGTGGAGGGTGAGAGGATTCCCCAGAGACAGAGTGGGGAGCAGAACAGGCAGATCGAAGAAGTGCACTGCTGAGGGGAGCAGCGGGCAGGTCAGGGGAGGTCTGCTGCTCCATGTGGTCACCTCCGGGGCAGGTGGGAATCAAAGGGACAGGCAGGAATCGAACTCTTGCCGAAGTGGCTCAAGCTTCTCAGTGCTGTGCTTTAACCCGCTGTGCCACCAGGGAGGGCCTTGGAAATGTTTATTAAAAAAAAAAAATACAGGAAAAATTTCTATATTCTTTCATAACTTTAGAATTCACAATGTTGTTTCTAGTAAATTGCAGATTTTATAAATAGACTTATCTAAATTCACATTCAGAGCAATTAATATAAGGATACTAAGAAAAAGCTAGAGAAGTGAAAGGATCCTGTTGTATTTTAGTTTTTATCCTCTTTTCATCCGATGTGGATACCACCTGTGTGACTTTCTTTTCCTTTATCTTGATTTATATCTTATTTGATTTATTTAGTTAATTATAACAGCCAACAGAATGCTACTGTTAAGAAACTACTTTCTGAAAGAAATATACATTAGTTTAGGAAATAAAGATTTAAACTTAAATTGTCCTAATAGTTCCTGGGAATGAAGAAAAATGGGTTTACTTTGGGAACAGTTAATTTATTTTCAGAAGTGACCACTTGCTGTCTTCTGAGCAAGTTGTTACCTTTCATATATGTTCTGTACTTGACTCTCCCTTGGAATGGATATTTTCCTCAAAAGGCCTTGTGACTATCATTTTTCTTTTCCTTCCTAGCCATATCTTTACCATATCTTTATTTAACATTCCCTTCAGATACCCTCTATGTTATGATGGAACACCATCTAAGGCAGCTGGTAGAGTAGAAGAAAGTGCTATAAGCAGCAGATACTTATGATGGCCTAGTGATACTGATTCTTCTCTCTTAATTAATTACATATTCTAGGACAGATTCACAGTTGAAGTGGTCTTTTTTCAGCCATGTCTGACAGTCTGTGCCTAAAGATTGCTGATTTTTGAAGTGAGTTAGCAAGATGTACTAAATTTAAATT
Organism: Condylura cristata; assembly: GCF_000260355.1. Taxonomy (NCBI): domain Eukaryota; kingdom Metazoa; phylum Chordata; class Mammalia; order Eulipotyphla; family Talpidae; genus Condylura; species Condylura cristata. The sequence goes on from NW_004567115.1 coordinate 12,961,243, forward strand.
TGATACCTCATGTAATCAGCGCATTTTATATATAGTCATTGTATAGCTCAGTACATCTGTTCTGCTGGAATTAGAGCATACTTACCATAATGATAAATCTGGAGGAGAATTAAGATTTTTAGGTAACATTGAATAGTAAATTGTTAAAGGGATCCCTTTAGAGGTCACTTATATAATTTAGTAAAGCCTTCCAAAAGTAACATAATCCTATAGATGTATATTTCAGTTGTGGTCATTAAAAAGGCCTAAAAATATGTATCTAAAAAGTTAAAATGCATAGAATAATAAGCATTTTAAAGATTTGGATATTTGAGAAGGGGTGTCTACTTCTAAAGCCTGTACCTTGTACATGGCAGAGTATTAGCTTCACAAGAAAACTTATAAAAATTGGAATTGCTAGAAAATTTAATAAACTCCAGCTTACATTACTAGGAATATTCCTTTACAATATTTCAATCATAAGAGTGAACTCTTAATCAAAGGAAATTGATAAAGATCCACCTCCTTTCCTTAGACTTCAGAACCTTCTGTTCGTCACTTTATCTTCCTTACCTTTTCAACTTAACATGGTCTCCTGTACGCTTGCTTATATTCTTATATCGGAGACTCTGTCCCCGATCACGGATTATTGGGGGACAGAACAGACTGGGTCTCAAGGTGGGACCAGTGGCATCTTCGAGCGGAGATTCCTAGAAAAAGGGGAAGAAAAGGAGAGCAGGCGCGTGGAAGACATGGGGATGGGAGTTGTGTGCAAGTCTTCCTGCTCTGCCTTCAGCAGAGGTTTATTTTATACATTTCAAGCAGGATGACATTAGCATATGAAATGGGCTGAGATCACAAGCACCTTTTTGCTAAGAGTAGTCTGGGGTCCTTTTGACCTTTCATTGAGATTATAACATTTTTAAAATCAATCTATCAAGGTTAAAACAGGTACATAGATTCACAAAGTTTAAGACTAATATTACTATATTTACAACAGTGAAGATTGACCAAAATAATGTCCCTGAAACATTATCTATTACTTAAACTTTCATTCTCATAGAGACTTCCTAGGGGGTAAAGTGAGGGCTGGAAGAGGAAATTTCTTGTAAATCAAATTAAGGTAAGGTTCTTTGAAAAACTTGTTAGAAAGTTTAAGTGAATTTTCTTGAAGTCTAAAGGGTAGAAAATCTGATTAGCTCTGAATAGGCGACTTGGATGAATATCCATATCTAAAGACTAGATAGTAGGAAGTTTGAGTGGTTTTTAGAAACTGAATAGAAGGCTATGTGAGATAGTAGAGTGATAAGGTTTGGGTTTTCCTTTGTCTGGCAGTGAGAGAGACTTTGCAGTAACAGCCATTTGTTTTTATTAATCAGCCAGTTGTTTAATGACTTTTGACTTCAAGAGGAATTTCTCACCCTGGTGCAGTATTTACTTGTCAGGGCCAGGTAGCGCCTTATGAGGCTGAGGCAATCCAATTGTAAACTGAAGGTTGCTCAGAATATTTTGATATTACAATTATACAAAAAAGGGAGGTCATAACATAAGTTAGCTTGGAAAGTCTGATTTTTCAGAGCATTTCCCCTCCATCCGTATCATGTCTGTCGACAGAGGTTGCATAGCTTGTGTCATTCTTCCTTATAGCCAATCTGAAATTCTAAATAGGTCCACACAAACCAGTCCTTTCATAATCTTTGATGATCTTTTTATCACCAGATAATTATATCCTTATATCTTATATTATTATGCTTAATTCATTTTTCACAGAATGGGAGATGTAAAATCTGACTTTGTCTTAGCAGGTATCTCATAGTTACTGGATTGATGTTGATGCACATATATATATCTGCATTTTAGGTCATTTATTTTAAAAACATTCTTAGCCAGCAGTTTTAATCTTAATCCTTGGAGAGCTGTGTACTTAACTATAAAAGAATCTTAAATAGCCTTACATACTGTTCTTTCTATTTTCATGCTGAATCCTCACACTTTTCCATGTCTCACTCCCACAGACTTCATTTCAGAGATCCCATCTGTTCTTGTGACGACAGTTATCTTAATTATGAATAAATGACTAATTAATTGACCTTTGTGGTCTGAGGCCTCTCTTAACTGTTAAATATAATTCATCGATGTCTACTGCTTTTCTATCCAGGGCCTGTGTTTCTGAAAATTTAAGTGCAATCTTTGTTCTGTACTGTTTTTCTAATGTGCAGTAAATGTTAAGTGAAGATGCAGTACAGTTGAAGACAACAGATAGAATATCTGGTTTGGGGGGAAAACACTACTGATTTTCTGTGAAGCACATTGAGTCCATATATTAGAGGTGGGTGAGAGGTGTAGAAAGAAAATATTAGAAATTGCACATCAGATTCTTAAAAGTGTTGAGTGATAAACAAGAGTGTTTTTGGTCCAGAGGTAGAGAACACATAGCGAAATGAAAGTCAAAGAATGAGTATAGCGAATGATCATTTTTTTGTGAGAGAAGAAAGATGAACAAAGAAATAAAACAGAAAGGTGAGAAGAAAACCCAGAGAATTCTGTCTTAGAAGCCAAGAAAGACAATAGCTTAAAAGAGGTTGTAGTCCATAAATATATCTGCAGTGGTTGGGAAGGATCTAGAAATCATTTAGAACTTTTGAATAAGCAAAAAATCATTAAAGTGAGATATGACTGTCAAGGACTCTCTAGGAGGTGAGAAAATGCAAGCAGTGAATAAATTACAATTTGAAGAAACTCAGCTGTGCAGAGGAGTGAAGTGATCATAGCCTGATAGAATAGCAAGATCAAAAGAGGCTTTATTTTATTCATATTTTATTATATTTTTATTTTGCTTTATTTTATTAGATTTGCTTGGTTTGATTTTTTTAGACCAAGCTGGTTTTGCTTGGTTTAGTTTTTAGACCAAGCTTGTTTTGCTGTTTGAAATTCAAGATTGGCATTTACTATATTAGCATATTAATAAAGAGAAAACATATGATCATCTAAACAGATGCTGAAAAAGTATTAGAAAAAAAAAATCTAGATTCATCCTAACAAAATTTCTCAACAGCCTAAGAATAGAAAAGAACCTCTTCAATCTGTAAAGGGCTTCTACAAAAAAAAAAAAAAAAAACAACTATAGATAACACATTTAATGCTGAATAAATGCTTATTAATTTTAGCTAATAGCATGAAGGTGCCCACCTGTTGCTTCTCATCAGTGCTGTAGTTAAGGTTCTAGCAGTGCACTAAGGCAAGAAAAGGAAATAAATGGCAAGAAAAAAACTAGTAGATAAAAGTAAAATTTTAATGTATATGACCTGACCACCTATGAAAAAAAGCCAGTGTGATACACAGGGTAGCTACTGGAACTAGCCCATGAATTTATAAAGACTAGAGAATAAAAGATCAATGTAAATTACTATTAATAAAAAAATTACATTTTAAAAATGTATTTCTTACATCATCCCTCATTTTTGTGTAATGTATGATTTCCCTGTAAAATTCCCACCACCACCATATCACTATGCACCATCACCATAGTCCCTTGTGCTCTTCCCACTCCTGTCCTGATCATTCTCCCTCTTCCTCCCCTACAGAATGTTTCTGATCTGATCTGTTGCCTTATGATTTTTACTTTATTATAGTTATTTTTTTTAACCTGATCCCTAATTTGATTCCTCTACATTCTTCCTGTAAGTGAGACCATTCGATGTTTTTGTTTTTTTTCTTTCTGGCTTATTTCGCTGAGCATAATCTCTTCCAACTCCATCCATGTTGCTGCAAAGAACATACGTTCATCCTTTTGATTGCTAAGTAATATTCCACGGTGTAAGTATACCACAACTTCTTGATCCAATCATCTATTTTTGGGTAGTTGGTTGCTTCCATACCTTACCTATTGTAAATTGTATTGCAGTAAACATGGAGGTGCAGGTGACCTTTTGAATTAATGTTTTTGTATCCTTTGGGTAGATTCCTAGGAATGGAATTGTTTAATCATATGGAAGCTATTTTTAGTAGTTTGAGGGACCTCCATATAGCTTTCCATAGTGGTTGGGCCAGTTTGCATTCCTGCCAGCAGGGTAGGAGAATTTCTCTTTCACCACATCCTCACCAGCATTTGTTGTTGCTAGTTTTTGGGTTTTTTTGTTTGTTTGTTTGTTTGTTTTTTAAATATGTGCCATTTTCACTGGTGTAAGTTGGTATCTCTTTCAGGTTTTGATTTGCATTTCCCTGATTGCAAGTGATGTTTAACATTTTTTCATATGCCTGTTGGCCATTGGCATTTTTTTTCTTTTGGAAAGTATCTTTTTAGCTCTTCTGCCCTTTTTTTTTTGACTGCGTTGTTTGCTTTGTTAGCTCTCTGTAAAGCTTTGTGATCAGTTTGTGTTATCATTAGTATTGTGTGCAAAAATTGTCTCTCAACCAGTGAGGTTTCTGTTTTGGTTTCTCTTTTGCTATACAGAAGCTCTTTAATTTGATGTAGTTCAGCTGTTTATCTTTTTCCTTCAAGAAATGACATTTTTTTTAAAAGAAAAGAACCAAAAGGTATGAAATTAAATCTGACAAAAATGTAAAAGATCTTCCATTGAAAACTATAGAACATTCTTGAGAGACATTATAAACCTATACAGATGCGGAGGTAACTGTGTTCAGAACTCTCATATTAAGATGTTCTTTCCAAGTTCAAATATAGAGTCAGCATAGTTTTAATGAAAATCTTTGTAGGCTTTTAATTTTTTTTAGTAGAAGTAGACTGGTCTAAAATTTACATGGAAATAAAAAGGACCTACAGAATGGCAGAAACAGCTTTGGGAAAGAGTAGAATTCTAATACGAACAGAAAGGTCTAGCCACAGAACACCTGATTGTGTTTTTACTGTGGTCCAGTGAGATAATTTTGAATGGACACAATTCTGTATTCATCAACAGACATTAAATTATGCTCAGCATTGCAGTACCAATTCCTGAATTAACAGTGGAAATAATCTTATTTTTCCCAGTATTAGCTATTATTACACTAAAAAGTAAGCAAATTATATATACATATATATACACACACACCCACACATATATTTTTTTCCAACAAGTCATATCATTGTGTGTTGTTAGTGAAAAAAGGGTTTTATATCATTTATATTAAGATGCTATAAAATGTTGGATTGTCAGAAAAGTTATGATTTTTTTCCTATGTATATGAATTTTCCAACAACTCATTAGCATGAGTTGGGAAGAAAATAAGATGAATAGAACATCATTATTCTGTAAATGTTCTTTAATTGGACTTAGTAGCGGCCTAAGTTATGAAACTCTGAGGAATGAAACTCTTGACCTTTTTATTGCCCCCTTTCCAAAGACGTCAAACAAAAGGTAATTATAGAATAAGTCAGTCTAAATTTTAGATGGTTCAGTTAACAGAAAACTTTAGAGAACAAGTTGTCCACAAATCATTCTGGTGTTATTTGGTATTGCATTTTCTTTTTTTTTTTTAAATGTGGGTAAGCGAATGTTAATTAATCACTTTTTGTTGATGTTGAAGGAAATGAAACTGTAGTAGATCTTTTGATTTTTTTGGATATCTGAGTGTAATAGGAGATTCTTAAATGCTTAAGCGATATTGTAGACAAAATGATGTGAAATAAGTAATTCAAGTCAGTTTAAACACGTAGTTATTCTAGAACCTGATGACACTGCTCGTCTCAGCTATCACCAATATTTCTCGGAAAATTTTGTAGTCAGTTGTTAGAATGTAGATCCTCTTGTTGCCAATTCCCATTGTTTCTTCTTCCAAAATCAAGTTTGTATTGATATTCACTCCCTACAACTATTGCCATAACTTTTGAATTGTAACAGACCTATCTCATCTCATGAAGAAGGGCTGTGAAACCCTTTCAACCATTTCCCCTCTTGGGCTCTGTTCCATCTGTGAGTGAACTGAACCACCTTTCTTTTGGAAACTGGACACTATTAAAAAAATTAAGCATTGCATTCATTGATCGCTGTTATTATTAAGTTCATGTAGAATTAGGTTTTAAGGTAGGCAAATAGTTGGAGGTAAGGTAAGAAAACTAACGTTTGGGCCTCACTGGTGGTCCAGAGGTTAAAAACACTAGGAAGCTACCCACAGCCACTGCAGCACAAGTTTAATCCCCAGCCAGGCAGCTGACCCACATGGTGCAGCAGACCTCTCCTGTCTTACCTGCTGCTCCCTCAACAATGTACTTCGTCGATCTGCCTGTTCTACTCCCCACTCTGTTTCCAGTGAATCCTCTTGCTGCCCTTTCACCTCTGGCTGTACCCCATTTCTGTATGCATAAATAAACAAATCTTTAAAAAAAAAAAAGTTAGCCTTTACGGGCCCTCCCTGGTGGCATAACGGGTTAAGGCCACTGCGTTATGAAGCTCTTGGAAGCCACTGCAACACGAGTTCCATCCCCAGCCAGGGAGTTCACCACATGGTGTGGCAGACTTCTTCTGACCTGCCCACTGCTCCCCTCAGCAGTGTACTTTGTCAGTCTGCCTGTTCTGCTCTCCACTCTGTCTCTAGTGAATCCTCTCATTGCCCCTGCACCTCTAGCCTGTACCCTAGTTCTGTAAGCATAAATAAGTAAATATGTATTTTTAAAGATTTATTTAAGCGGCTGCAGTTAGCTAGCAGTGCTGCATCCCGTTGTGCCACCAGGGAGGGCCCAATAAGTAAATATTTTTTAAAAATTAACTTTTATTAATTTGAAATCATTTTTCCATTTTAAGCAGAATAGAACATTTCTCTTAAGCTAGTGGGCTCTGTCCCTAGAAATTTTTAGAATGTATGTAATTTAATCTAATCCGATCTAATCTGTTTTTTCCTGCTCTTCCCCTTCTCCCAAAGCACAGATCTCAAGAGTGGGCATTGCTTTACCCTAGTAGCCACTATTAATGAAAAAGATACTAAATTCCAAAAGATGAAATGCTCCAGTTGCAGTAATGCTGTCCTCAAAATGAGTTGTGAAGTGTTCTGTTTTCTACTTGCTTATATGTTAAATAGTGCCCTTTACCCACAAATACAGTTTGAAATTCTAACTCCATTACCTCAGAATTTGACATGATCTGCAAAAAACGGTTATTTACAGATATAATGTTAAGAGGAAGAAATACTCAATTATGGTGGGTCTTAATGCAACCTGACAGTAGCTTTATAGTGACATAAATGTATAAGGGGAGAATGCCATGTGAAAACAGAAGCAGAGACAAGTGCTACAGTTGCAAACCAAGGAATAGTACAGATTATAGCAAACCGTCAGAAAATAGAAAAAGTCAAGGAAGGTTTCTTTCCTTTAGATTTCAGAACTAGCCCAGCTCACAGATTGAATTAGATTTCTAGATTTCTGAATTAGAATTCAGAATTGTAAGACAATAAATATTGTTGTTTAAGTCATCTAGTTTCTGGGACATCCTTAAGCTAGTATAGATTTATATCACTTTTTTCAAGTTTGATAGAATTCATACAGTTTTCTTGGTGGAAAAATTTTTAAAAACGAATTCATTTTCTTTAATATATACATAGGGTTATATAGATTTTTCCTTTTTTTTTCCTTGTATCTATTTTGATAATTTGTGAATTTCAAGGAATTTCTTCATTTCATCTAGGCTTTACATGCCAGTAGTTCTGAGGTTGAATACCCTTTCTAAGGTTTACAGTATATACCTTATACTTTCAAATAATATTATATCACTTCATGTTTAACATAAACAAGTTACAAGATATTTCAATTCATCCCTTTCCATCCTTTGTGCTACATGGACATGTATTTGATTTCTATTTATATTATGAACACCATTATTGTTGATTTTGCTTTAAAAAAAATCTGGAACTCGTAGGTATATATATAGGCATGATGCATGGTACATAGGAATCTCCTTATGCAGCTTCAGCTGTTCTGACTTCAGGATGCACTGCTGTGTGCAGATTAAGGAGATTCCCTGCTCCAGCCCTTCCCAGCCACATGGTGGCAGCTCTGTAGACATATTGCCTGCCACACTCCCTGGACCAGGCGGAGTCAAAACGCAGAGTCCCAGGGGACCACTGATGAGTATTGTACTTGCTTATGATGTCTTCTCCTACTAGTAGTTCAGATATTGATTTTAAATAAATCTGATCTTTTACTCAAGCAATTTGGAAGGTATTTCTTAGGATCTTTGTACCTGTTATTTGACCATAGTAAAAATCCATGACATCATATATTTTACATAATTTGCACATTTCATTCACTCAGGATGTTCTTCCTTCCAATTAGGCTAAAGTTATTTTCACTTTCTGCATCACAGTCATGCACACTAGCTATATAATATTTAAAGTAACAAATTTTCATATGAAGAAAATCTTAAGACATAATTAACAGTTTTGGGTGGTAGGGTTTGTAATCAGTAGCAAAAACATTTCTTTCCATTGAATCTAATTACCTTAGAGTATTCAGTAATGATAAGTACATTAAAGGTTGCACTTATTAAAATGTTCTTTTCTGTCTTAGCAAGAGGAATCGGCTGAACTTGGTAGACACTGACTATTCTTAGAAGTTGGTTCACTGCTGTTTGGGGTCCTTAGCAGCAGTACTCGACGTCTGTTTTAAATATCTCCTGGTGTTGTTGCTCTTCTCCTCAGTGGGCCTTTGGAGTGACACTGTGGGAACTCATGACTCTGGGCCAAACGCCCTATGTGGACATCGACCCCTTTGAGATGGCTGCGTACCTGAAAGATGGTTACCGAATAGCCCAGCCAATCAATTGTCCTGATGAGTTGTAAGTTTTCCTGAGCTGGATGAAATGGGTTCATTTACAGTAATGGGATTTAAAAAAAAAAAAAAAAGCAGGTGTCCGTATTCATATAGAGACTTCACTTTTGAGAATAATGACTCTTCAGATTTGAATTAGATGCTTACAGAGAACCACAGCCAACCAGACTCATTCACTCTTAATGTATTTGACATTAATACTTTTGCAGCTGTAGTTGTAGTGTTTAATCCAAGAGACATTAATGTACATAGTGAGAAAACACTGAATACTATGTCAGTGACTCAAAATAGAGTGAGGACCTGACTTATACCACCTTAGGGATACACCCTTAGTTATAACAGACCTTTCTCACTGTCATCTTGCTTGATACAGTTGGTGTCAATTGACATATAAGATGCTCTGAGATAGTGAGTGAGATAGTTCCTATTACTGTCACATGGTTAATCTTTCTATATAGTGGAGTGGGTAGGAAGCTGTTCGGGAGTGTGATCGTGCCATTAGTTCTGTAACCCACTGACAATTTCTATACTCTGGTGAGGTGGCAGCTTTTGCACTGATTTTATTATAGATCCAGCATTTTTTACAGCTTCATCTTCTCTCAGACCTTAAGTGTAGAAAAACACAGGTTATTACTTTGTGAATTTGCATGAATTCTTTCTATTTGCTGATAGGTTTTGATATCCTCTCCTGGGAAATAGAAATCCATGCAAAAGTTTGGTAACTTGTTTAGCTTCTTTTTTCTTTTTTATTTTAGAACTGCCACCAGATAGTATTAATAATATCGATTGGTTTTTAGTATGTTATCCTCTCCATGCCCGCATTGGGACAGAAACTGTCATCAAATTGACTAAAAGCACTTATCACTAGTCAAATTTTCCATTTTGTCATCTGCAGATTTGCTGTAATGGCTTGTTGCTGGGCCTTAGATCCAGAGGAGAGACCCAAGTTCCAGCAGCTGGTACAGTGCCTCACAGAGTTCCACGCAGCCCTGGGGGCTTATGTCTGACTCTCCTCTCACAGTCGCAACATCAGAAGGAAGGTGCCTGCCCGGCTCCTTGGAGCCCGTCACCACTGCTTCGTGCGCCATGCCAAGCCAGCAGAAGCATATTTGTCTTCCAGAACACTGTGCCTTAGGAATGCTTTAGAATCTGAACTTTTAAAAACAGACTTAATGTGGAGTATTTTCTAGATATCACTTTTATTAGGTTGAACTGAAAAAGGTTTTGTAAATTTCTTGCCCAAAAAATTTTTCAAATATAGTTACTTTGGACTAGGGGTACATTATTACAAAATAAATTAACAGGTTTTTAAATTGTTTAAACAAATATTTTGAATAGCTATCTTAGTGCCGACTGCTTTTTATTTTTGATTTTTTTCACATTTATCACCAGTTTTGGGAAATGGTTTGTTTTCAAAGATTCAGTAATTTTCTTAACAAAACAGCATAAAAAGATGTTTGGCTTGCCTTACAAAAAGCAGTATTTGGAAAAGATGAATTAGAGAACAAAATGGAAACTAAAAGAAAGTTAATTAGGAACAAACTGCCCTTTCATGGAACATTGTTTAACTTTTTCAATGTAAAGGGGTTCTGCTTTCTTACTTTAGGGGAAGAGGAGCTGAGTTTATTGAAACATCTTAAATTTGTCATAAATTAACTTTTCCATGAACCAGAAGCAGGCTTGGGGCAGGTCAGTAGTACACAATGCGATTCTATTTATTTTTACTCTCTGGGGAAGGGATAATACAATTCCAGAAAGTAAAATTATGTTTCTAAGGTTAAAAAACCCTTATATTGCACCTAGAATAGTGCTGTGCACAAAGTGGTGCTTGAGTTATGTGGGTAAAACAAAATGTAAACTGGTAAATTTTGTGCATATCTTCAAGGCTGGCATAAATATGAAATTTTTTTTAAACACTTGAAAAATTAAAGGATTTGTTTTATATTATGTCCATATTGAAAATACTGTTTATAAGGATTGGTTGATCGTGTCTGGTAAGCCTCTGAACATGCAACAGCAAGTTCTCCTTGTTTTATCCCCTGGTGTTTCACTCAGGCTTCTAAGCCATAACACAATTGCTGCTGTGTCCACTCAATCTTCAGGTTCTAATAAAAAGTTGGGCATATTACTATAAGGAAGTACTACGACACTGAGACTTGTCTCCAGACCATAAATTAGGGGTCTGCATGTATTCATGCTTGGTGTTAGTTAGCCTCAGGCAGAGGTGAACGGCCCCCTGCATAACTAGACCTGCATCTGCCTGTCTCTCTGCTCCTGTCCTCACGGGTATATAAGGGAGACTGTAGCAGTTGGAGACTCTTGTTGTTCTTAAAGAAGCTTTATGGATCAGCAGTGCATCTGGAAAAACAACTCACATAGTAAATGCTGTCCCACTAGCAGGCCAAGAGCTTGGTTTTCCTGTATACCATTGGTTGCACTAGTGAAACACTCAGCTTCCTCAACGGCCAGGTTTTTAAAAGCTCTTTAAACTGTTCTGTCTGTGAAAGCTATTTTGTGCACAGTCTACATTCTGAAAGGTATTCCCGTTCACAAGAATTTATTTAGCACTTTGTGTTCTGTGCACAGGGTGATTCAACCCTAGCATTTCTTCCATTATACAGTGCATTTTATTATATGTCAGGTGAGTGCATTACTTAGAAATGACAGTTCTAACAAGATCAATTCAAAAGAAAAAGCAATGACATCTCACTTTTATCCCAAATTAGCAAATACTGAGAGTTGTTTCCAATTTGTTGGGATGTTTGATGCCTTTTAATCTTATTATTTTGTGTTTGCAAACTGTCTTATTGTGTGATTTGGGGGGGGGGGTCTTAATAGGAAGTTTAAAAGCATAAGTATGTGTTTTATTGCTGAGCTAGTGATAGTTATTAACACAGAAAGAAGAGAGCAGTTATCAGATTTTCATGACTGGTCTTCTTTCAGTGTTTTCCTTATAGATTGTGAATATTACTATATAAACTTTGTAGACTTTGCTTCTTTCATAGTAAAGAAGCAAAATTAGCAACACACTAATGGTATAGAAGCTGGTCCTAGTGACCTAGAGCTCTATTATATTCTAATCTTTCTTATAACAGCCCGTTGTAAGGAAACTTTATTTGTACTAGAATTGGCTGGTTATTTATTTCAGTGCCCACTGTATGCCTGACTCTCAGGACATGCAGTAAATGACAGAGGAGGTTCCTCCCTTTCTCATTCGTACAGTCCTAAGATTTTGGTAAGTTCTATAAAAAAAAAAAAAAAGTAGAGTGTATCCTAATGAAAATATTTTTTAGATGTGATATTAACCTAGACACTGAGCTGAAATCTAAATGACAAGAAGCCATCTGTGACACAATCCAGGCAGAAATGACACAACTGCAGAGACCTTACTGTAGACACATGCTGGCCCTTACTGTAGACACATGCTGGCCTCCAGTCTGGCTCTCCACATTTATCTTTCAGTTGCTGGTGTTGAAGAAGAGAACAGAGACTAGAATGTAGTTAGAGAGGAGCTGGTGCCAAGGAGGTCTGGGAGATGCAAGAACAGACCAGCGGCCTTGGCAGTCAAATGATTTGTCACTTAAAAAAGATTATGCCAACTCTTTTTTTGAAGAGTGAGTTTTTAAGAAGTAATGACTCTAAAACTGTTGCATAATTTAGGAAAGGAAAGCTAGTAATTTTAGGCCAATTTGGGAGTGTGGGAGATTGCAAGGGGCAGATTGGAGGCATACTTTGAAGGTAATAGAGAGTGCCTGTGTCCTGTTATATGTTGAAGGGTGGGGAAGGGAAGGAAAGATCAGTGGTGACTAGTTGGGTTGAGGCTTGGTCATCTGATTGTATGGCCAGATGACATGCTCAGGTGGGAGAAATCCTTTTTGCTTTGTCAGGGTGGATCAGTAATTAATTTTAGGTGTTGGTCATCTAAGGAGATTTTTGAGTGGATAAGTAAGAATCTGTAGTTTAAGGAAAAGTCCTCATTGGTTATATATTTTAGGATCTAATGCACAGACTATATTTAAGCCCTGGAATTGGAGGAATTGGCTTTGGGAGAGAGTACAAATGGAGGAAGAAATCCTCGAGTTGAGTCCTGAGGACTGTATTTGGTGGTGCAGGGAAGGAAGAGTAGAACCAAAAAGACCAAGAAGAAACCACTATGTGGTTGGATACAGCAACAATAAAAACAGGAAAATGAGGTGTCACAGAAGCTCAGGGAAGAAAATGCTTCAACATGGAGAAAGAAGCCTCTGTGGGATTTCTTTCTTATGGAAGTTTGCTGACATAAGCAGTGGAATTTGGAGCAAGATGAAATTGATATACATGGTGGGTAAGTGGGGACCCTCCTGGGTTGGCACTGTTGAAAGTTCCCCTGTGAAGGGAAATGGAAGAAGTAACTAGATCTCCAGGAGATCAAAGAAGTATTTTGGGACGAGGGTAGTGGAAACAGGAAGGAGAACCTGTTTGTTTTCCAGATGATGATATAGTACCAGAAAATTCTCACAGGCTCATGTGAATGAGAGAGAAATTCCTTTGCAGGGTCTCTGGCCATTTGGGCCACAACCACAAAAGCCTCCCCCTCCTATGCCCAGTCCCTTTGTTTTGTTTTAATAACAAAGTTTATTTTTACATCATTTTGTGCCTTTTACCATCTCAGTTGTAATACCTGTGGGCTTCCCATCACCAGTTCACCCGTTTGCCATCACCATAGTCCAGTGCACTTCATCCCTCCTCCCCCTACTTTTTACTTCATTCCCCACTCCACCCTGTAAAATGTCTCTGGTAAGTAGTTGTTCATTATTATTATTTTCTCCGCTGGTCCGAAAAGATTTTGTTTTTAATTGGTGAAAATAATATGAGTATGATGGGAGGTGGTGCATGAACCTTTGAATATTCCTGTCATATGAACATCTGCCTCAGCTGAGTTTCACGTCCTTGGGAGTTCAGATCACTTGTCTTGTTCTCCACCATCTTCTTTTGCCCTGTTGCCTCCTTAAATGCCTACACAACCCCTGGAGCTCAATGCATCCATCTAGCCTCTGGATGGATGCCTCGTGTGGGACTTTCCATCACATTTAGAACTTGGTACGTGAAAGAGCTGAATATATAAGGAATTGATGAGTAAAAGTCTCTAAATTTGCCCAATGGAGTACTTCTAGAGGATTTTAAAAATCTGCTAATTCGCTAAAAAGCATTATGTCATATTTGAAATACTGTGTTTTTTGTATCACTAATGTGATACTTATATTCAGATTTGAAATTTTTAGGTAATACAAGCCAATAAAGCATGAAAGAGACAGATTAGTAGGGTGGCCCTTATCCCCACTTGCTGTGAACCTGAGTACCCTCCCCAACACCCATTGATCTTTTGCCTTACTTTCCTTGCCTCTTCTTTGGTCACAGAAATAACTAGCCCAGGTGCAAATTCTGTTTTGTACTCCCACAATGAACATCTCATGTGGACATATTCATGAAAATAATTGCCCCAAATGCAGTCATTCATGACTTTAGGGGAAGATTGTTTTCCAATTCCCATGTCCCAGACCCCCACCTTATACAATAAAAGGGGTGATACAATTTACTGGACTAGGAAAATAAAATGTAAATGCTTGTTTCTAATTTTTGTTTCTATAATCATTTTTCTCCTTGTGTTTCAGGACAACAGTGAGCCTCACTCTCTGGGGTCCATGTGTAAGTGTGTTGAGTACTTCCATTTTATATATTAGTAAATGAGCCGTGGGCCTCCATTTTATTTCTAAGAGATACTATTCTCTGTGTGGATATACATGTATTCATTCATCAGTTTATGCATTCTTGAGGAAACTTGAGTTTTTAGTTGAGTACATCTTACCCTCAATGAATCTGAGCTTCCTTGGTAAGGAAGCAAGGATGGCTATTAGTGGGCACCTAGGAACTATACAAAAGCAGGGCAAGGGACTGGTGTCTGACCTCCTGTAATCCTGTCAGATATAAAAGGATAGTAAGTCATTGGGGAGGCTTAGGGAGTGCCCAGTCAGCTCGTTTTTAGTGAGTACTGTCATTACTTGGGGGAGAAAAGACCTATAGAGCTCATTTCCTAATCTTTTCATCTCTAAGTCTATACCCAGAAAACTCTACTGTTCTCCTGGGATTGTTGTTACTTTGGCCTCTGGCCTTACTGTTTTTCACCAGACCATAATTCTGCCAACACTTTATTGATTGGGACTTATAAGGATATTTGTGTTTCCCTTAGTGTTTGACCTACAATATCTTGCACCAGCTATCTTTTGTCTAGTTTCATGGTTTACCTTCCTGGGAATATACCAGAGATTGACTATATGTTGCTATAAAAATTATTTTTATAAAGAGCTTAAGCATACATTTAATATCACATGAACTATATTTTATGTGCCTTTTATTTTAGACATTTCATTCATTTAAAGGTCAGTTATTTTTAAATGGAAACTTAGGTCACAACATTACTAAATATACTCTAAATAACACCTTGTCTGTATTACCCAGAGACAGGATACCCTGAGACTCTGGTAGAATTTAGGAGGAATTGATCATAGGTCCTAGCTCTAGAAAAGCATTAGACTTAATATTCTGAATCAACTTTGCTCACATCAGAATGAGTTGACTTGACAATAATCTGCTATCAGGAAGTGCAGTGTCTTGATAATCCTGTGTTAAAATCTTACGTTGAAGCTGATGGCAGCAACTCTATGGCCTTTGCTGTTTTGTTTCCCCCATGAAAGTCCATAGTTCACTTAACTGAAAGGAGGACAGCTTTATTTGACCTGATAGACATTCTTGGTCAGTTAAGCAGACTCTTGTCTTGTGAGAAGGACTCTCTAGGATCTTCCTTATTTCTTCTGGCAAAGCAGGAGAAGGAAGAGGCAGGAGGCTGTAACTTAGCCCGGCTATGCATTCCTGAAATCAGACTGTTACTCTGAGGCTGTCCCCATCTCGCCTTCCTCCCTGGCCATTTTGGGCCTCTTTCCCATCTTTAGCATCCCTTTTCTAGTCTCACCATCTGGCCTGACATGACCGTTCAAGTACACTTAGACAATGTGATACCATTTAACAGGATATAAAAAGGATGCATCTCTCCCACAGCTAACTTAACATAATGACATTTTTTAGTGCTAAAAGGAGGGTAACCTAAGTTTCATTTTACTGAAAGGAAACTGAATTCATAATCACTTCCTAGACACAAGATGGAAGGAAATACTCTTTTTCTCTCCTGGCTATTTTTAGAGAGGTGGAGTTCTTTTCCAGGAAAGGAAATGAATTTGTTGTAGTCACTAATACTCCTAAACAGGGAATTTTAATGTAAATCTTTCAAGCAAGTGAACATTAATTTTGTCTTTTTAGATCTGTGGGCAGTTTGGTATTATTGGAATGTGGTTTTCATGGCAGAGAAGAGCAAGAAAGATGATTCGAGGAGTAGCGTATATATGTGTGATGAGTGCCTAACACATTGAGAGGTCTAATAAAGGTGCTGGAGGTTCGGGGAGAGGCTCAGGTGATGATGTGGTCACATTTGTCTTAGCAGTGCTGGTGGCAGTCAGCCATTGCTCCCTCTAGAGCCGGCACTGTGCCAACTGCACATGCGTTATCTAATCTTTATGGAGTAGTATTGTCATCTTCATTTTTCAGTTGAGGAAAAGGAGGCTGAGAGAGTTAAACATGTAGCTGTTATTTTAACTGAAGAAGTCTAACAGGATACCTGTATCACAGGGATCAGAGAGTTGTGGGGTTGGGCAGAGGTGGTAGGAGAGGCAGGGGGCAGGGGTGGGCCTCAACATTTGTAGTGCCATAAAAGACAGTGTCGTGGCTGAAAGTGATACTGCACAGGGACCTGATAAATGTCATGATAGTGGAAAACCTTTACTGGAGAAATTTGCAAGGGAACTGACCAAGGGCCTGTGAAAATGGAACTCAGCTTAAGTTGGTGTGAGGAATTTGTGGTGGTACTGTTCTGATGGGTATGGACTTTTTCCTCCACAGATTGATCTTTCATGGAATCTTCTGCAACAAGTAGGGGGTTAAAAAAGATAACTCTTTATTTCGCTCCCACTACAGTCCAGAGAAGGATGGTGTCCCCGGCTAGTGGAGTGGCTCTTTTTCCAGAACCATGCAGCATCATAGGGCCCATCCATCTTGTTCTACCTCTCTGCAGGCTGTACTGGTGGCCGCACGATCAGAGCTGGGTCTCTGCCAGATCAGCATGCAGCTCCTGCAAAGGGGATAAGGAAACTTAGCTACGTCCCCTCTTCTCACCAGCCAAGACCAGTTGACCTTCCACACTCACCCGCTTTTGTGCCTTTACGCTTTCCTCTTCCTGTGCTGTTACCTCGGACCCTACTCCCTGTCTATTTAGGTAACTTCTCCGCACCTGTAAAACCCACTTAAGGTAAGCATTTCTGGGTTTTGTCCTATGTAATCTATGTGGAAAGAAGGTCTCTGAAGCTGTGGACACTCCCAATATCCCAACCCCAGAGAGTCTTCCTCGTTCAAGAGCCTATGAAAACATCTCCAGAGATACGGGGTGATCACTGGAGGGGCCAGTGGCCTCCTGCTCTAAGTGGGGAACTGCTGGAGTCACTGCCAGCAGTGGGGTGGGAATATTGTTAGGGTTTGCGTGAGTTACTTGGACATGCAAGGCCAGTGCCATCACTTCTGTCCTTGAATTAGGTTTTTAATTGTCCATACTAGTGTGACGGGAGTGCATCTGTGAGTCTCAGTATCCTCCCCCACCTCCCTGCCCCTCTAAACCCAGTGGCTCAGACTACCCCAGCCCTAGGGTATGACAGCAGCTTTGCCCATACCTGGGAGCTGAGTCTTATCTCCACAGTGTGTCCCACAGTTTGTGACAGTGACTGCAGGTCAGCTAACCTCTCTTTCCCCCTTCTCCATTTTAATTAAAACTCCGGTTTGCAAATCTACTCCTTGTATCACTAACAGTTTCTTTCTCGGAAAACAAATAATTCATTTTCCAGATACAAAAACCAGAAATGCTTATTTTATGAAAAACTGTCACATTAAGTCAAGGGGGATTTCTTGTCTCAGAGTGGTGAGAGGGTTCTGACCAGGCCTAGACTGCCTTGAGGGCACAGGGCAGAAACTGGAGGAAGCCAAAGAGGTCAGGCCCCAGGCAGTCGGACCATGCTAGAACTCCCAGTGCTGGCTCGGAGACGCTGGCCCTGAATTCTCAGGGAAGTCCCTGTGAGTACTAGCCATGGGAACCGGTCCCTCACCAGCTCTCACGGAGAACTCCAGATGCCTGCCTACCCTTCACCTCCTTTCAGGAAAACAGACATCTGCTCTCTTCTCTGAGGTTTTCCAGCTCAGAGAGAGCACCATCTGGAAGTCATTCTCTCCAGGGTACTCTTACTTGGAGTTTACTTGGAATGTGGTATTCAAGAAAAAGTGGCAAGAAAGAAAATTGAAGGGGTAAAAAGATGAGTCCCTAGATGACAATATTCAGCACCACTTTGTACAAGAGAACAGTTGTGGTTCCTTTCTGTCTCACCCCTCACTCAGTTCTCTATTTCTAAAACATATCCTTGCTCCCCTTCCCCCATTTCTCTTCATTCTGTCATTATCCTGATTAGGTTTTTATATATGTAACCTGGAAGATGTCAGGCTGTTGTTAATATGAGTGACTATCACGTCTGTCCTTGAATTAGTTTTTTTATTAGCCCCATGGTGTGATGATGAGGCCTCTAGGAACCTCAGAGAATTTTGGCCTGATGATCTATGTCTCCATCACTCCCACCTTGATGATGCCAACCCCTTCCTGCCAGAACTGTTGCCCAGCCTCTCACTACAGTCCATTGTCATAGCTACCTGAGGCATCTAGGATGGGTCCTCTTGCCCAAGGCCTGTCTGACTCATCACAGTGCAAAAGTATAGCACAGCTTGGTTCTCCTGAGCAACGGGAGGCCCTACCAGCTTGTGTGGGAATTCCAGAAGGATCTGCACAGAGTATTACTACTTCCCTCCTCCTGGAAGCTATGGGTGACAGGAAGAAGACTCAGGAAACAATCCAAGGCTGGGATGCTTCCACTACATGAAGACTTCTAGGCAGAGTGATGATACGTATTCCAGAACAGAAGCTGCCACTGGCTGGGTGGTCACCTCTGGCCTTGTGATCCCTGGAGCTCAGGAAAGTTTGAGAGTGGCCATGGCATAACTTCATGTTCATTTTCTAAGCACCATGCTAGGCAAGACCCCTTTGGAAGCTCAGCTGTTTGATTATCCACAGTTACCTTGCTGTGGTCTATCCCGTTGGTGTCCGGTGGGCTCTTCACTAACCTCTCTCACAACCTCCTCCTTCCCATGCTAGCCGTAGCCCTTGTTGCTGACCCCTTCTAGCCCTTTTAACCTTCCCCTTTAGCCATCGCTAGCTAGACTCAGCCCTCTTACTCATGAGCGTTCACAGCTCATGCCTCCTCTGTCAACACAACTGCGTCCTCCCACACTGGATTTCCATCCTGATTCTGTGTATGGCCCTCACTCCCTGTATTTTTGCATTCTGTGTGACCTCCTCCTCTGTCTCCGTGTGAACTTGGTGATGGCTTTTCACCCAGTGTCTTCCCCAGCCTGCTGCCATCACACTGCCTGGAAGAGCTGTGGCTCAACCACCCCTGGTCCTTGGCTTGCTTGGTTACCAGTGACACTGGGGGCAGTGTCATCACTTGTGGGGGCTGCTCCGACTGTATGTCCTAAGATTCCCAGGAGTGCCAGATTCAGTAGTTTTTTCTCAGACATCCCTGACTATGCCAACACACCACCCTGCGTAAAACCCTCTCTCCATCCAATGCTTCTCTCCTGGGCCTTTTTTCTCATCACTTAAACGCGTTTCCATTTCTCTCCATTCTGCTGTGTGAGAGATCCCTAAGGTCCCTCTCCTAGTCTCTCTCCATCTTGTCCCTCCGTGATTCTGTCTGTGTTCAGGTAATGCTGTGTGTCCAGCACACTCACCCTGGCGTCTCTGTCTGGGCTCTTTTGCACATCTCCATCGATGACCTCAAAGTCACACTGTCATCTTAACCCCTGCATAACCAACAGAAAACCAACCTCTCTTTTCTCAGTCCTCCACCAGGATCTCCCCAGGACTTGCACTCCTATTGTGGTAGTTCTTTAGTTGACCAGCGGCAGAATATTGGATCTCTCCCACAAGGCCTGTATAGCCCCTCATCTTTAGTTGACCAGCGGCAGAATATTGGATCTCTCCCACAAGGCCTGTATAGCCCCTCATCCTCCTGGAAGTATCTATAGGATCAAGGGAGCCAGCCTCTCCCCCTCTCCCAGACTTTGGCAGCAATATCCTATGTGGGTCTCCTGCCCATTTTTTCCCCTGTACTACCCTGACTGCCAGTTACCTTCTCTTCTTTTTGAAAAATCTCTCAAGCATTTGTTTTGAACATTCTGAAAAATTGTCATGAGAAAGGTTTTCCTTCAACAAGTGTGGATGGATCGAAGCCTGTGAATGTCAAGATGGCACTCAGAATGTCTCTTTTTTGCTCTGTTTCATTGTAAGCTCCCTAAGCAAAGATGGACTATCCTACCCTTTCCACTATAACTTACTTTTTTAACACTCACGGTTCATTAAATATAATGAGTTCTTTAAGCAAAGTATAATTTACTGACCATATAAATGTAATTTTCCCACTGAAAAATATACAGAAATGGAATTTGAGTCCCTAGTACAAGAAAAAAACAATTAAATGTAACAAAAGTTTCAGAAAGCTATACCAGAGACAAGGTTGATTTCTAAGACACATTCCCTAAAGAAACAAACAGAGAGGGACCTACCATGAGAGGGAGGCATTAGCACCTGCCACAGTGACTTCATGACAAATGACTGTCTCTCGTTCCTTCCTGTGCCAGTAATAATTGATTAAAAATGTCTTTGCAGTGAAATTAGAAAAATGTACAATACTTTTGTTACAAGTATACTTTTTGATCTTTGTACAGAATACTAAGACGTGGCCTTGAAATTGCTTTTGAAGAACTGAGGAAAATACATTTTTATAACAAGTATATTTGGTACTCTAAGCATTAGATTAACTTTCTTTTGACTGAAAAAAAAAAAATGCCATGCTGTGGGCATATGACTACAAGAGTTTATTCTTATTGTTGGGTTAACTAAACCCCAACAATAAGAGAAAAAAAATTTTTTTTGAAGGCTAATGTTGCTGCTTCTTGTCCTATCTCCCATGTGTCTTAGCCATTCTAATATCTCATCACAGTTTAACTGTGATATATTCTGGGTGACTTTTTCTAAACTGCCCCACTTTCAGTTTGTGTCCCTTCTGTTCTTTAATAGATTTGGGTTTTAAAGTTCAGGGGCTATACTTTTCATTTCCAAAACTTTATTTTTTCTAGCAAAATGTGTTATCATCCTCTTTTACCCAAGTAGTTGCTGGTGTTTTTTTATTGCATCTTTTACCTCTTTAATTATTGCAAATATTTCTTTTTAATACCCTAGATCTGTTATTTCTGCCTCTTTGGAGTTCTTGTAAGTCTAAAGCTACATGTGCTTTTACTGACTCTCATGGCAGTTTCCTTTTTTTCATTATTCTTAATATAAGACCACATGAAATTTTGTTTTGACATATCAAATACTGTGGGACAATAAAACATAAAGAAAAAATTAAAAGGGGGATTATAATTATGTACAGATGCATTTATAGTGTTCCTAGAAAGTGTAGGAAATTCAGCTGACAATTGAAACCATAAGATGATTGAAATCAATTTTCAAAAGGCAAAACAAAGAAAAAAAAGGAAAGGAAAGCAGCCTGGTAAAGTATAAAGAATAACTTCTAAAATCATTAGCCTTGCAACTTGGCAAGTAAGACAATAAGAATAATCAGGTTACCTGTTTGCTTTTTTTTTCTCTAAAAAAAGATCCTAAATGGTAGCTTTAAAAATAACTGCAGTACAAAACAAGTCAACAAATGTGCATGATTTACATGAAACTCTACCAAATGTCGAAGGTGGCTATTTTAGAAACAATTCTCAACGGGGAGGTCAACTGCATTTCCAGGATACAGTGACTCAAATCATAAGTGTGTTGTTTTTTTCAAATGAACTAATATATTCAATGCAGTCATGAATAAGAACTTTTTAAATGAACTTTGTATTTACAGTTTTATGTAAGTAATTTGGAAGTTGCACTCTGAACACTGAAATTTTAACATTTACTTTTGGATTTATAATAGAGGTGAGGAAACAGGGCAAATCACTGCCCTCAAGAGTAGAGAGATGGGAATACAGAAATTCCTGGTTTATCTATCAGAGACTGTGGAGCGCAAATCACCAGGGGCCAATTCTGGGGTAGGAAAAACTGAACTGTAATTGACAAATTTCTCAGAGTGGACAGAATGAGTTTAAAATTACAGGGACTGTCATGGGATGGTGACCACAGTTTTTTTTAATTTTACCTCAAGTAAGTCAGTTCTCAAGTAAGAGAAAAATCCCTTCATGCTTCCAGTAGGGATGGGGGAAAAGAACCATTTGGAAATATGCCAGGGCTGATTTTCTTATCAAGGCTCGTCCTCAGGGGCAACTAGTTGACCAGGTTCCAAGCTGCTTGAGCATTATCAGAGCCTAACTGACTGGGCAAAGGGAAATACCCACCTCCAGTACCCTGTAGCCAAACTGCCCCGCCTACAGAGGAAGAAAAAAATCTGAGAAACGTTTGTAAAGTCCACAGTCCAGAGTCATAGGCTCATTGAACAACCCATGCAATCGTTCCTTTCCCCTGTACACCTAACTATCACACTGCAAAAGACTGATTTACGACAGTTCCTTGTATCCACTATATCACTTACAGCTATCAGTAAAACAGTTACAAGGCATACATATGGGAAATAGAGTATAAAAAGACAGACTCAGGAGGGATATTGCAATTACCATACAAGAAGTTTACAACACCTATAATAATATGTTAACTTTAATGGATAGAGTAGATAGCATGCAAGAATAGGTGGACAACATAAGCAGAGAAAGAAGTGCTAGAGCTAAAAACAGAGAAATGAAGACTCCTGTTTTAGGATGTATTAGTAGTCTGGGCATGACTAAGAAAAGGGTTACCAATAGAAAAGTCTAAAACTGGAAAGCGAGAGAATAAAGACCTAAAAAAAAAAAAAAAAAAACCAAGGAACTAAGGGAAAAAAAAAAAACAAAACTGGAACATGCATAATGGGAATAACAAAAGGAAATGAGGAAAAAAAAAAAGAAATACTGAAAGGGCCCTCCCTGGTGGTGCAGTGGGTTAAAGCACAGCACTGAGAAGCTAAAGCCACTTCTGCATGAGTTCGATTCCCGCCTGCCCTGGAGGTGACCACATGGCTCGGCAGACCTCTCCTGACCCGCCCGCTGCTCCCCTCAGCACTGTACTTCGTAGATCTGCCTGTTCTGCTCCCCACTCTGTCTCTGGTGAAGCCTCTCGCCACCCTTGAGCCTCTGGCCTGTACCCTAGTTCTGTATGAACAAATAAATAAATCTTAAAAAAAAAAACTGAAATAATAATGAAAAATTCCCCTAAACTAACATCAGACACGGAAAGGATAAAAGTAAAAATCAAACAACAGCCCAGACCTAAACATAGGCCTATTATTTTCAAGCAACAGAAAAGATCCTGAAAGAAGCCAAAAGGAAAAAAATACCTCACCTAGAGAAGAGCAAACATGAAAATTACACCTGACTCCTCAGAAACCATGTAGCAAAAGCAGAGTGGCATCAATTTTAAATGTTGGGAGGGGGAAAAAATCACTTTGGATATCTATCCTAAATTTTCTTTCAAAAGTGAAAGAGGAATACTTTCTCAAACCAAAAAAAAAATTTTTTTTTGAGAGGATTTGTTGCCAGTAGACCTGTCTGGAAAGAAATGTTAACAGAAGTTCTTTAAAGAGAAGGAAAATACTGTAGGTCAGAAACTTGGATGTACAGAAATAAAAGTGGTATTAAAGAAGGAATAAGTTAGAGTACAATGAATGTGGCAAGTTTGTTTTAAAATTTATCTGGAAAGGAAAATAAACATGGGTAGTGAAAAATATTCAAAAAAGACAAAGATGGTGGGGTAACAAGCGATAGGTTCACATACAGTGTGCATGGAAGCAGCACTCGACACCTACTTTTAAGAAAAGGTGTCGCAGGAGAAGATGCAGGAAGCAAGATTCAAGTCTCTCTCCCTGGCTGGATGCAGGCAGGGGCTTTCATGGGAGCAAAGAAGGAAGAAAAATTTGGGAATGTGAGAGCTGTGAGACTTGGTTAAAGTATTTATCAAAGTCCTTTTCCTCTGAATCACTCATAACAATAAAGCAGAGTAAATAATAACATCTATAAATAGCAAAGCCTTTAAAATGATTATAGAGATCTGATGATAGACCTTTCCTGGTCTGACAGGAATGATTGCTCAATTTTGTGTCATATGATCTAAAAATAATAACTAGAATTGATAAATGATATAATACCACAACAGACTTTTAAGGAATTTCATCTAATTTTTTTTAGAGTTCTATTTATATATTAGCTCATCCCCTATATTTTATTTATTCAAGAACAATCATTTTACTTGAGTGCAAAATTATTTCAATTCCCCTTTCTTAAAGCCCATGTCTTTAACTTGCATCTGTGAAAACAAGCCTTAAAAGAGAAGTTGAATACCTTCTTTGTCTTTCATCTAAAGATCTAAGGGCAAATCGACCTTGATTTCAGTAGGGATTTTTCAGTTACTTTTATTGGATATGTATATATTCAAGTTTAAAAAATGTATTAGTGGAATAGAATAGTGAGGCCAGAAATGGGCAAGACTTAAGTGATATTTTCTTAAGCTGCAAAAACTATTCAAAAAACGGTGTTGAAAATCTTAGGAGAAAAAGTTAGGATGTTATTTTACAAAATTCTTCAAATTTAACATTTTGATAGATTTAATGTCATATATAAAAACAAAAATGTAAATGCAGGTAAAGAAATTAATAGGTTTAAATCTTGGGGTTCATCAGGGAACTACAAATAAAAACCACAAGATACCATCTCACACCAGTGAGATGGCCCATATCAAAATTACCAGAATTAACAGTCAGAGGTACTGAGTTCTTACCAGCACATATAACAGCAAGACCACTCAGGCTTTCGGAACAACACACCGAGGTTTATTTAACAAAAGGGAAAACAGAGTTGTTAAGGCCACAAGTGGCTGGTTATCATGCCCCAGATAGTGTCCACAGTGTGGGCAGACTGGACAGAAGTCCCAAACAAAAGGCCGCTCATCCAAGATGATACTGTCCTTTCGATGAGAGCTTCTAGCGCATGGCACACTGGCAAGCAGCAGCCAGGGTCCAGGTCACAGTGGCAGCTGGAGGCGCAGTCCACAGTAACAGTCTAAAGGCTAGGCTGGACTGCACCAGACACTGGACTGGACAGCAGCAGAGGCAGCAGTACCAGGAGATGGTTCCAGACAATCAGGAGTGGGGAACTCCTTTCACATGTGACCCAGACACAGCATGCTGGTCACCTGTACACAGTACTGGGCAGCACTGGCCAATAGTGTCCGTCACCCAGTCACCAGTGTTACAGCTCGTAGTGAGTTGCTGGCCCACACCAGCAACAGCTCTTTGAGACACCAGGCCCCGGTACTCTGGCACTCTGTAAATGATGGTTGAAGCCAAACACAGGTGGTGCCCCTGGAGGTGGGTGCTGGTGAAGACAGATAGACCCAGGGAAATGCACAGAAGTATTGGTGGGGCCCCAGACTGTGTTAAGAAATATAAGGGACTGCAGAGGCAGCACCCAGGATCAGTGTTCAGGATTCTGCCTTCAAGATGCCAGTGTTTTTGTATCTTTAGTGACTCTGGAGGTCAGTGATTTCAGCCCCCATCATGCCAACTTTCCAGAAGGACTGGGAAAGGCTTCCAGCAGACAATCTCAGAGTTCAAAGGAGAGATTTTTCAAGTAGCTGAGCGACTGAAACTGTTCCCTGTTTTGCTGCTGTTACAGCCTGGCAGGGAAGTTGATGACCCATGGCCAGGCGCAGCATGAGTGTGGCCATTTTCTGCAGCTGCTTCTGCTTTGAGTGTTGCTTGGCCAGTGCTGTGCTGGCTCATCTCAGCACCTCTAGTGAGCATCCCCTGTTTTGTCTTCTGCAGTCTTCATGAGTTGGAACCCAGCCTAGCGTCTGGCTGCCACATGCTCCAGGTCCATAGTTGTGGAGAGACGCCATCTTGGGAGTGTTTGTGTTTAGGACTTTAAAACACTGGACACTGCTTCAAGTGAGGTAAACAGCCATTTCTGAGCTTGGTAACTTTGTTTTTCCCTGGTTTGTTAAATACATCCCATTACTGTTCTCTGAACCTAAGTAGTAATTGTGTGTTGGTGAAGAACTCAAATGGTGACTGGTCAACTATTAGGCAGTGTCCTTGGCCAGTTTTAGTGTCCTCTGCTGCCCTGTATCACTTTCAGGCAATGTCCAATGGAGGGCTGGAGGCAGCTGCTAGACCCATTGGGAAGCTTCTTTCTTTGGAAGTCAGCTGCTAGATCTTTCTTCAGAGGCCAGAAACAGAGTGTTTCAACTATCTTCTTTCAGGGTCCCCAATTCTACCTGTCTAATTGGGCCACTTTCAATTCCAAGTGACCAGTTGGACCATTTTAGAACCAATCATCCCATTTTTCATTTTGGACCCAAATAATTAATGAGGTGATTGATTGTGATTGTTTCACTTTGCTTGCATCTGATTGGTCCATCTACAATCCAGGCACTGATTATCAAAAAGAGAATTTGGTGCCTGTGTAGATATGGCATGCCTTGACCTTAGGGCAGGATCCTGAGCTGGTGTGACCTAAGGAGCCTGAGCCAGAGCCAGAGCCAGCCTTTACCTGCAGCCATGCCCTAGTGGGGCCCCAAGTAGGAGGCAGCTGCTGCCACTTGCAAAGCTGCTTCCAGGGCTTGGCACTAGAGTCCCCAAGGAGAAAGGGTGTTCTGTCCTTCAAAACCTGCCTAATGCCAAGCATGTCATCAAGCCTGGCGCCATCCATCCTGCAGCCTTCTGCCTGAGAGGCCATGCTCTGGGCAGCCACTACCACTATCACATGCACCTAGGGGCTCTGGAATTCAAGTCAAGCTGGCACAACATCACTGCTGCTGCTGCTAGAATTTGTCTAGCCCCTTGGCTTCTGACTTGGGGCCCTGGCTTCAAAAACACACGTTTCTCCACATGTGTCTGTTTTGAGTGGTGTCCTGCAGTGGTAAGCACATGGGTCAGGGCTCCCTACCCACTCACCCTGTCCTCCCAGGTTTGCTTGGTTTCAGGGTGGAAACGACATTCTTATTAAGCAAAACACAAAGCAAACATCTTAAGGGTAAATTTCCCACACTATATAAATAATCTTATGTTACAAAATATTTTTTATTCACTGACTTAAGAGAGAGACTAGGAGGAAGAATGTGTGCTATAGTAAACATGTTCAGACTATTAACATATGCTACAGGGCAAAAGAAAAGACATCCAATAGGATGAAACTAGACAGAGGATTTGAAAACAAAATTTATAGGAGAGATATAAATGGTCAACAATCATAAGAAGACCCTACCAGAAGTCAGGGAGATGTAAAATGCAGCAAAAAGAGCTTTTATTTTGAGTAGCATTTATCCAAAATTAAGCTCATTTGTAATATGTGTTGAGGAAAGGATTTGCTACCTCCACCCCTCCTTGGAGGGGCTGCAGCTTAGAGCATTATTTGGAATTATAAAAAATAGATCTAAGCTATCGACAGGAAGTGGGTGAAGTGTGGTATTATGTAGTAATTAAACTTAGTCTGGAAGAACAGATTTGGGAGGGTTTCTTGTTAAATAAAAAAATGAAGCTGGAAAACACTATGTAATATAAGAGGACATTTAAAAACAACAAACTGCAAACATATTAAAACAACAAACTGCAAGCATTTAAAAACAACAAACTACAAATGAGACTATATCACTTAGAGAAAGGTCTGGAAGAGGTTAGTAACAAGTTACCAAATGCTTTGTGCTATGGCATGTTACAAATCCACCTGTTAGCTCTAGAGTTCCCAGCAATTCTGAGGGGATAAAACTATGCCTCTTAACAATGTGTCTTTCTAAGTTCAAGGGCATTTTCTGAAATCATGAATTTGTGTACATGCCACTCCATAACCCTCTAACTTACCTTTTTAAAAATTGGCCTAGGCCTTTCATTTTTCTCTTTCTCACCTCTTGCCTTTGTGTTCTGTTTTAGGTCAGTGGTTGCGATGCAACTGATCCCCTAGAAGGCTGTGGCAGCACAGGTTAGTGGGTTCCCCACTCACACCCACCAGTTTCTGTCTTATTTACTCTAGGCTGGGATCCAGAAAATTTCACTTTATAAAGTTCCTAGGTGTTGCCGCTGCCGCTGGTCTGTGATCACATTTTTGAGAACCACAGTTCTCAGGTATTTCTTTCACTTCTTTGCATTTTTTGTTTGACAATTATATTTTTAATTTCCAAAACATTTTATTTTATATTTCCTCACAAATCTGAGACAGTCGCACATAGGATCTACCAAAAAAAAAAAATGTACGAGGAATGTTCTATTTCAACAATGCAAGGAGAGAGAGGCATTGGGAGAATTTCTTTGAGTTTCTACTCATCTACCTACAAGTCTCCCCCCAATGGTTGAGGCCACAAAAAAACTGGAGGGAAAAAGAATAGTAGAGAAAGGGAGAAGTTGACCAGCCCTCTAACCCTCCCTCTTTCCATCCCTTTCTTCCTGCTGGTCAGTAGGAGATTTAGGGCAGGTAATCCCCACCCACTTCACTCTCTGTGCCCTCACTGGAAGCTTGTGGGTGCAGGTAGATAGCCCTGCACCATCCCTCCTGTACAGAACTGCTCTGTTTCTAGCTCTCAGCGCTCCCTTCTCTCCTACCCACTGCCATTCTCCCCCTTCCATTCCTTGCCTCTCCCCTTTTGCATTTACTGCAGATGCTACAACCTCATGTTGGTAATTTGCCATCACCATTTATATAGAAATATTGCTCGTCCCCCTTCCCCCCCCCTTTACCCCACAAACACCACTGCAGATGCAAATGGTGGACTGCAGGGAAACCGTAAGAACTCACAGCCCCAAACAGTGGTCACGCTTCAGAGCTGGCTGTACGAGGGAAGGGTCCAAATTCCGGAAGGAAGGTTCAGGAGGGCTTCCCAGGAACTAAGTTTTGAGTAAGAATATAGTTATCCAAGAACAGGCGATTTGGGAGGAACTTTCTAATCAGAAAACATTTTGTGCAAACTTGTAGAGACTCGCCACACACAGGGTCACACACTCAGGAAGTGACATGCCTGCCACTTTGACCCCCCATATTTTATATCTCAGTCCTGTGAGGTAAGCTGTGTGGCATAAAATACTCTGTTTTACAGATCAGTAGTCAAGGTTCAGCAAACCCACTCCATCCACAAGCTCTTCCAGAACAGTGTCAGGAGTACAGGAGAACTGACTGCCAAGAGAAGGATTTGATTATTAACAAGACAGGTCATGTCGATGTTAGGATTCTTGAGACTGGAAACTTTATTTTCAAGGGTGATTGCAAAATCATGGAACTGTCTGGAGATTTCTTCCAGTGCCAGGAGTAAAGTTGTTTTCTGCTGTACGCTCTGCAGTCCCACTTGTTCAGAGGCAGGGGCTGGTTATAATGGGCAGTGCACTGAAAAGTATGCAATGCTCTCAGGGTGAAAAATGAAACAACCCCACATATGTTAGTGCCAGAATATCTGGGGGAGGTATCCATGTGTTCAGAGGGGGCTGGGGACTATGCTGAAGCTGGGCCACATCACAGATACTCCACTGTTCCTTTGATTGATCTCATAGGCTCACAAGTGTAGCCAAGTTTTCTAAAGGTGTTTTGATTCATGCCTTGCAGAACACCAAGAAAACTCCACCACTGTCACATGATGCTTTTTATTTAAGGTCAGTTGGGAGGGGTTATGGAGGTGAGATGCTTGAGACTGTCCATATACCCTTGGCACTACCATGGCCTACCCTTGAACTCGGATGGTTGAAGCACCAGTCTCTGAGCCGGCCTTGGGACCTGCTCACAGCATGCGGTGGGAGCCTTGTGTGCTGGCGGTGGCCTGAGGCCTAGTAGGAGGCTGTCTGGGGCAGCATGCACACTCACCGTGCATTCTGATAGCTCTGAGACTTGGGCAAGTCCTGGGGATGCCCCAAGTATTCACACAGGGAGAACAGATGGGGTGATGATCATCTGGGTTGTTGCTAGGATTCATAGTGGTGGTGTCTAGCACATGCTTAGACTTTTCCATGGAAGCAGCTGAAGCATCAAGTGGAGTGACCCGTGGGCATGTAGATTTTTGCCACTCAGCTCTCTGGTAAGAATGAGAGTTCTTGGGCTCTCCCTTGTAGCACAACCAGTTGGGGCACAGCTAGACACAGCTGCTTCAGTGTGAGTTTGATCTCCACCCCAGAGGTGACTTACATGGTGCTGCAGACCTCTTCTATCTCCCCCACTGCTCCCCTCAGCAGTGTACTTTGTTCTGCTCCCCACTCTGTCTCTGGTGGATCCTCTCACCACCCCTGTATCTCTGGCCTATACCCCAGTCCTGTATGCATAAATAAATAAATCCTTTAAAAAAAAATGAGTGTTCTCATACTAGATCTAAATTCAAAGAAGCTTGTTTGCTTTTTTACTAAATCTGTATTTAATGTATATGAAAAAAAAAAAAACTTACCTAACTCTGCCCTCACTCCAAATCTTTCAGCAAAAATTGATACCCTGGGTACAGAGCTGAGTACAGCACAGAGTCCTGTGGCATGAGGACACTGAGTGGCAGGACAGCCTTGCCAGCACTGCATGCACATGGCTGACTGAGGTACTGCTACAATCAGAACACAGTGGGCATGGGAGGGAGACGCCGGGTCTTCAGAGATGGGGCGGCTCTCCCCTTCTCCCAGGTTCCCCAGCCATCCTCAGAGCTGACATCCTTCGCCATACTGAACCTGCAGGGGAACCCAGCCCTCCTAATTCCAGGGGATGAGAACATGGCAGCCACCAAGCCCTGAAACTAAACCTATGCTGCTCTTCTCAACTGCAGTATCTGCTCCTGTAGGAGACGCAAGATGGCTTGTGTGGCCCACGAGGGCTGAGCAAGATTCTTGAGAGCCAGCTAGGGAGGTCAGTATCACAGTGAAGCTATACTCTCCCTAAGGGATAGTGAGGCAGGGTCCAGTGAGGGTGCTAGGGGAAAGGACATCCTGAACGAACTGCACAGATACAAGTTTTGTGGACTCCACCCCCACTCCAGACACCGAAACTATGAATCCCAGCAACACCAAAGGGAGGTCTGCTAGGACCCAAGGGCAGAGTTAAGCCGTTATTTTGGGGTTTTTTGGGGGGATATAAAACTGGACGCGTTGGGCTGAGAGTCTCACTCACACTCTTCTTGGCCTCGTGGCTGGTGGCTGGTCATTTGGCTCTTCATTAACTTTCAGCATGCTGTTGGTGTTCCAGGTCAATGGGACATAGGACGCATTAGTTAACTTGTATCTCTCTCTCCCTCTTTCCCTGGGTTGTTCCTTTTCCTTTTGCCTTGTAAATAAACCCATTATTGACTTTTTGTGTGTGTGTCTGCAGTGTAGTTGAATCTTAAATGCATGGGTGAGGATCCACAGGCAACCCAATTCATGTTGGGCTGCCTTGTAACAAAGGCACTACACATTAATTGACAAAGTTTCAATTAAAAATTCTTTTTAAAGTTCTGCAACTCTTAGGAGAAGTTGACACTGCAGTTAAGTATTAAGTCCTGGTAGGAGTTGGCATAAACGATTACATTTGGGGCCTATGGTTTCTTTGTTAACACAGCAATCATTAACTCATCACACGTTTTGTGCAGGAGTCTTGCCCAAGATAATAACTGGATCTGACCAATTAAGACTACTTTACCCTGCCTGTATCCCCCTGTGCAGGGACCATCTCAGTTTTAGGGATAATGAAGGAGAAAAATTCCCTGGGGCTTGTGTCAAGGGAACTTCCACATTCTTCACCAAGGCTGAATCAAAGGCCTAAGGAAAACCAAAGGGAGGGAATTTCAGTGCTCTCCAACTTAGTCTTCAGATGTTGCTTCCAGAAACTAGGCTTGTTCCTTTGAATACTGTTTACATCTGAATTTGTATTCACGTGAGATAACTTGATTCTGCTGTTAGGCAGACTGGCGGGGCACCAGAGAGTTATTGCAGGCGTGGCCTGTATATTTCCCGTCATAGGTTACCATAGGTTATTTTGATATATCTTCTGATCTGCAACTTGATCTCTTTGTATTTTGCTGTTCATTTTAGCCTCACTGATCTTATAAACTTTTACGTTCAAGTCTGTCAAGTGGGAGTACAGTGGTATCTACTCGTAGTGATTACTAGTAAATGCAACACCTTTTTGTTTGGATTGATTATTTGATGCCCTTTGTTAAATACCTCTTCACCCCTTTTGCTTAATTTTCTATGATTTGTCTCCCTTTTTCTTTGTGAACTACAGGAAACCTTTATATATAATACATATAAACCTTTGCCAGGTTTATAAATGTTGCAATTTTCCCCTTCTGTGCTTGTTACTTTATTGTTTTGATGTCATCCTTTGATAAACAAAGTGGTTTTTATGCAGTATTTTTAAGTAAAATCCTTATCCTTCAGTTAGAAGATTTCTTCCTGTTTTATCTTCTAAAATCTTTATTGTTTTGCATTTTTTACATTAAGTCCATAGTCCACCTGTACTGTTGTGTGTGACTTAATATGAATTGTTTCTATTTTATTTAGGCATTTTATACTTTCAGAATGGTTTCTCAAAAAGGCATTCATTCTCCCTTATTCTTGAGTCTCCATTGTCTTGAGTCTAGTGTATTTATATGTGTTTATTGGCTCTGTCTTTACATGTCTACACTACAATCTCTTTGTAATGTCTTAATATCTCACATGACAAGTTTTTCCATTTTGCTTTTCTTTGAGTGATCTTGGCTCTTAGCTCTGTATTTCTTGAATCAGCTTATCAATTTCCACCAAGAAGTATTTCAGACTTGCCTTTTGTAGATATTTACATCAGTGGAATCACACATGTGACTGGGGTTTTTTTTTTCATTTAGCATAATAGTTTCAAAGTTCAACCATGTTGGAGGAAAAACCAGCACCTAAGTGCTTTTTATAACTGAATAATATTTTGTTCTATGGACCTACCACATTTTATTTATCCATTTATCGTTCAGTGAACATTTGGGTTATTTGTACTTTTGGCTACTGTGAATAATGCAACTGCAAGCATTTATGTACAAATTTTGGATGGATATTTAATCTCTCTTGGTAAGATACTTTGGAATGGAATCTTTAGGTCATGTAGTAATTCTTAGGAATTAATTTTGGAGCACTTCAAAACTCCAAAAGTGCCTTTACCATTTTACATTCTCACCAGCATTGTATAAGGATTCCAATTTCTTTATATTCTTGCCAGTGCTTATTATTATCTGTCTTTTTGATCATAGTCATACTCATGGATATGAAGTGGTACCTCATTGTGATTTTGACTTCCATTTTTCAAATAACTAATGAAGTATCTTCTTCATGTGCTTATTAGCCATTTGTATCTTTTTATAAAGAAATTTATTTTCAAATTCTTTGTCCACGTTGTAATAGGAGTATATATCTTTTTGTTATTGAATTGTAAGTGTTCTCTATATATTTTGGATAATAGTCTCATACCAGATATATGATTTACAAATATTTTCTCTTGTCCATTCATTGCTTTTTCTTTTCTTTCTTTTAAAGATGTACATATTTATTTATGCATACAAAAATAAATGAGGTGTAGGCCAGAGGTGTGTGTGTGTGGGGGGGGGGCTGAAAGGATTCAACAGAGACAAGAGTGGGGAACAGAATGGATGGACTGACTGAAATAACCCTGCTGAAATGAGCAAAGGGTGAGACAGGAGAGATTTACTGTGCCGTGTGGGTCAGCTCCCTGGCCAGGGATTGAACTTTTGCTGCAGTAGCTGCCCACCATTTCATAGTGCTGAGACTTAACCTCTTGTGCCATCAGCAAGGCCCCATTCATTACTTTTTCACTATCTTTAAGGAACAAAATTTGATAAAGTTCAGTGTACCAATATTCTATTCTATTTACTATGCTTTTCTGACATATATTAAATCATTGTCTCATCTATGATCACAAAGAATGACTACTAAGCATTTTATAGCAAAGATATTAATGATTTTTTTATAAACTAAAAGTTCTTAATATGTATATCTGTGCCCTGTGTTGATTTAATTTTTAGGTCCGGTCTGACCTCATGTTTTTGCACATGGATATCCAGTAGTTTTCAAATTACTTGTTGGAAAGAAATTCATTTCTCCATTAATTATTTAGGCCTTTTTGTTGAATATTATTTGTCTGTAAACATTAGAATTTAAGTCTGGACTCTCAATTCTGTTTCATTGATTCCAGTACCATACTGTCTTGATTGCTGTAGCTTTGTAGCAGGTTTTATCAGAAAGTGTGAGTCTTCCAACTTTGTTTTGGATTCTGGGTCCCTTGTATTTCCATGAGATCTAGAATTAACTTGTTATTTCCAGAAAACAATGCTAGACCTTTTATTAAGAGTGCATTGGATCTATAAGTCAGTGTGTGGAGTATTGCCATCTGAACATATTAAGTCCTCCAACTCATTAACATGGGATGATTTTGCATTTGCCAACCCTTCACAAATACTTATTCTTTTGTATTTATTTTATAACTTTTCTGCATTCAAAATATTCTTTTTCAGTCTTTGAAAATTTCTTTCTTTCAAATGATGTTTATTGTTTTCTGTACTTACTGTCTTAAATTTATTCCTAAGTTTTTATTCTTTCTAATCCTATTGTAAACTGAATTATTTTCTTACTTTCATTTTCAGAATGTTTGTTGTATTTAGCAATATAATTTATTTTTTGTACATTGATATCATATTCAGAAACCTTGCTGAAGAAAAGTAATTAACTTTTTTTTTTTAAAGATTTATTTATTTGTGCATACAGAACTGGGGTACAGGCCAGAGGCTCAGGGGCGGTGAAAGGCTCCACCAGAGACAGAGTGGGGAACAGAACAGGC
>NW_004567115.1:12996624-13001588 GCF_000260355.1 Condylura cristata
AGTGCTTTAACCTTCTGCACCACCAGGGAGGGCCCTGATTACTTTTCTAATAATAAACAATCATGTTCCTTGAATGAATGAAACTTGATTTTAGAAGGGCTTTATATCCATGTTCATGAGTAATTGTGCTGTCTCTAATGCTCACTTTCTGAGATTATAGAGCTATGTTATAACAACCCACCCAAAAGGAAAAATTGATTAGTGATAATCTTTCTTTTTCTATTCCAGGAAGAGCTCATGTTTAACTTCAAATGTTTAGTTGTTGAATAATGTGGACACTACTGAAGTGGTCTGGATCTAGAATTTTCCTTGTGGCAAGAACTTTGCTTACTGATTCAATTTCTTTGGAGATCATTGGACTGTTCTAATTGTCTATTATCTTTGAGTTATATTTTTCTCCAAGAACTTCTCTATAACATGTAAAGTTTCAAGTTTATATAAAATTTGTCAGAACTATATTTTAATATCTTGACATCAGTTATTATTTACCATTTTTATTCATAATTTTGGATACATGCACTTTCTTATTCTCAGAGTTAATGAACTGTCAAAATCTTCATAAACTTCTAAATACACGTCTATTGCA
Source organism: Condylura cristata (assembly GCF_000260355.1). Taxonomy (NCBI): domain Eukaryota; kingdom Metazoa; phylum Chordata; class Mammalia; order Eulipotyphla; family Talpidae; genus Condylura; species Condylura cristata. The sequence continues at coordinate 12,997,211 of NW_004567115.1, forward strand.
TCTTATTTCCTGTTTCACAATTTTCTATTCTTTTGTATTTATCACTTTTCTGTATTCAGAGTACCCTTTTTTCAGTCTTTGTTTCTTTTCCAACATATGTATTGCAGTCTATCCCTCTTCTCCTAAATTCTACTTCTCTGGATCCCATGAATTTAGTTATTTACCATTTTCATTACTGTTGGTTCAAAATAGTTTCTGATTTACGTTGTGATTCTCTAGCCCATGGGTTATTTAGGAGTATATTTGTTGATATCAAACTATGTAAATTGTTCTTATTATCTTTTGTTGTTTTCTATCTATAGAATCACATAGTGGTCATGGACATGCTAGTGTTTATTTGCATTCCTTTAAAATTTGTTTTATGGCTTTATGTTACATTTTCATAAATTGTTAATGTGTGTTTAGAAAGAATGTGTGCCTGTAGTTGTTAGGTAGAACAAACATATCCATTAGGTTGAGTTTGTTAATACCACTGCTCAAATCAGCTCAAGAATACTGATGATTTTGGTATACTTGTTTTATCAGTTATAGATATTGATTAAGCTAGCTTTCTTTTAGTTACTATTTACATGATATATTTCCTTATTTTTACATTAAACCTTTCTGCTTCTCTAACATAGAGCATGCAAATAACACCCATTGTATTGTGTTTTGATTTTTTGGAGCATGCAATTAATTGCTATTTCAATTTAATTTACATCTATGTGCTTACTATTAGTCTTCTTTCACCTTTCTTTTTTTTTACTTTTGACCAGGTAAACATTTTACTGATTTCACTTCCCCTCAACCAGTTGCTAATATACAGTCTATGTTTATTTTGTTAGAAATGTCCCAGGAAATTACAGCATTTGTCTTTGATTTACCAAGATTAATGTTAATCAGTATCTTTACCCACTCCCTGGACAATGAAATGACCTCAGAACATTTTAAATCTTGTATTCCTTTCCCATTGTTATCAAAGTCTGTTCCACTCCATTATGTTTCTTTAATGAGGATTAGCTCATACATGATTGATAAACAATGATGTCAGCATAACTGCTAGCATGTGTGTGATTTTCTCCAGTGTGTTAGATTTTGAAGCCTTAAGAGGCCTGCTTTCTTACAGTTAAAGACACTACCTTAGTGCTATGGCAAGACCTTCAGGAGAAACACGAAAAATCCTGCAGAAGTGCCTAACCAAAAAGGTTGTCTTACTGGCTTTACCAACATCAAACAGACATAATTTTAAGCTGCCTGCATAGCTGAGAACACAGATGGTGAAGCTGCAAAGACATTTCCTCTGTGTTAATTGTTTGATGAATGAGTCTGCTCCTGAATTGTATTGTTTCAAATTTGTTTTTGTTTGAGTTAACATATGGGAGATGACTTTTTTATTTTATGAATTTTGGCAAAGAAATAAATTTGTGTAACAACTACCATAATCAGAACACAGAAGAATTCTTTGCTTTCAGCACTTTGAATATGCTGTTGCATCCTCTTCTATCTTCTGGTTTCTGATGAGAAATCTATAGTCATGTGATTCATTGTTCCGATGGAAGAAATCTAATACTTTTGGTTTTTTTCTTTTTCCTGCTTTCAAGATTTTTTTTTACAATTTGATTATACTGCACATAGACTTTACTATGTGTGTGTGTGTGTGTGTATACATATATATACACTATATATATTTATATATACACTATAATTATATATGTGTACATATACATTTATATATGTATACATGTATGCATATATAACGTATATATGTACACATATATAGTTCCTATAAATGCATACATATATATGTATACAGATAGCATATATAGTATATATATGTACACATATATAGTGTATATAAATGTATACATATACTTATATATGTATATATATAGCATATATATAGTGTGTGTATATGTACACATATATATACACTATATATATGCGTGTGTGTGTGTGTATACTATTCATAATTTTTTTAGGTTTATTTTAGGGGCTCATTTAGCTTCTTGATTCTGTTAAGTTTTTATCTTTCATCAAATTTGTGAAGCTTTAAGTTTTTTTTCTTCATGTATTTACTTCCTTACACTCTTTTTTCCTTTTGTGATGACACAAATAGTTGATCACTGGGCATTTTTCTCTTAGGCTTCTTTACTCTATTCACTTTTTTTTTTTTTTTAAAGATTTATTTATTCATACAGAACTGGGGTACAGGCCAGAGATGCGGAGGGTGAGAGGATTCACCAGGAACAGAGTGGGGAGCAGAACAGGCAGATCGACGAAGTACACTGCTGAGGGGAGCAGCGGGCGGGTCAGGAGAGGTCTGCCTCGCCATGTGGATCTCCTCCGGGGCAGGCAGGCGGGGATCGAACTCGTGCGGAATTGGCTCAAGCCTCTTAGTGCAGTGCTTTAACGGCTGCGCCACCAGGGAGGGCCCTCTATTCACTTTTTAAAAGTTGTTTCCTCTCTGTTATCCAGACTCATTTATTTCTACTTTTATCTTCTACTTTATTTTTACTTTTATGTTTTATCATGACAACTTTCTCTGTCATCCCTATGCTGTTACTCACTCTATCCCAGGAGACTTTTGTTTCAGTTATTGTATTAGTTCTAAAAGTTCCATGTGGTTCTTTATAACTTCTGCTTCTTTGTTGAGACTTTCTGTGTTTTCATTAATTTTTAAGTTTTTCATCCTTATTTATTTTTAGTTTTTTATTTCATCCCTATTTTCTATTGTTATTTTAAAGCCTTTGTCAGATAACCCCATTATCAATGTCATGCTGATGTTGGCATCTGATAACTAACTTTTCCCATGATTGTTAAGATTTTCCTATTTTGTTAATTTTGTATGTCTTGTAATTTTGGAGCACGTGCTTGTTGTTCTTAATATTATATTATGGACTTCTGAGTCTTATTTATGTCCTATGAAAAAATGTTGATATTTTATGTTTAGAGGCAATTAACTCTCTTGGGTTCTGCTGCAAGTTCCCACCAGCTGCTGCAGTTTGTGGTCTTACTTGCATTCTGTTGTCAAACACTCAGCAGTGCTCTTCAGTTCTATTCTGCATGTGTGCCCCCAAGTGGCCACTTTGGATCTGGGGAATCAGCCTTTCTCTTAATTTGCCTCTCAAATCCTCCAGTATGCTAGTTAGAAGCATCTTTGAAAGGAGCCACACATGCATCTTTCAGAAGCTAGCAGTGGATTACATAAACAATGCAGGGTTTTCCCTCAAGCTCCCTTGCCTCTAATCTTTCCCTGCAGCTCTTTACTTTGGACCCCAAGCTAAGAAACTGAAACGGGCTTTATTACCCCACTTCCCATAATTGTACCCTTATCTTAGGCCAAGTAGCAGGAGAACAGAAGAAATCCAACCTGAGGTCTCCCTCTTGGGGAGCTCTTCAGATCAGGTACTCAGAAAAGAATAAAGTCTCCTCCATCTAAGTTTTAGGTCTATTTCTAAATCTTTCGCTGGGAACTGCCTGTTCATGGCCTCTGCTCATTTTTGCTTTAGGTGACTTGTATCTTCATTCTAGTTCACTATATATTCTGGATATTATTTATTGTGTGATGTGTTCTAGGCAAATATTTTCTCCCAGTCTAGCTCTAGTGTTTTCACCTTAGTTTGTGGCATGGTCAAATTCATTAGATTTTTTTTTTTTTTTTACTTTTATAGTGTTTACATTATATCTTAAGAACTGCTTCTTGTCTGCTAATTATAAGCACAGTAGCCTAATTTTCTCTGAGTACTTTTATGGATGGGTTTATATCTGTGAAGGCATAATGTAACTTTATTCTGCTTCCATCTTCCATGTTGGCTGATTATTCCAATTCCTTTCAAAAACTCTTGCAATGCAATCCTAAATATACTTGATTCTCATGCATGCATAAATTCCCATCTGTGTTTTCTTTTCAGTTTGATAATCTACTTGTTTATGCCTGACTCAGTGCCATTCTTCTAGGTTCAGAGTATGCTTATTTATGTATACGACACATTCCTCCCTTACTGGTTTTTCTTGTCTTTTCAAATCATTTATCTTTTTACCTTGTCTCTTCTTGCATATTTACTTGTTCAGAGGAATTTTGGAATCTCATAAACTCTTTCTAAGCATTCCTATTATAATTGCAGTTAATAGTTACATTTTAAAAAATTGGCTTATTAACAACTAGTCATTCTGCCTACCATTATAGTATGTTTCCCACTATAATAAATTATTTTTTATGTTTTCCAGAATTTTACAATTTGTTTCATATAGGTCTTTTATAATTCCAAATTTATTATTGTTATACTAAATAAATCATTTAAAAAATTCTTTGTTGGGGCCCTCCCTGGTGGCGCAGCGGGTTAAAGCACAGCACTAAGAAGCTAAAGCCGTTTCCGCATGAGTTCGATGCCCTCCTGCC
>NW_004567115.1:13002516-13010609 GCF_000260355.1 Condylura cristata
TAGGGAGGGAAGTGCATGGGATTATGGTGATGGCACACAGGTGACTTGGTGATGGGAAACCCGCGGGGATTACAATTGAGATGGAAAAAAAGATGTGCAAAATGATGTAAAAATAAACTGTTGTAAAATAAAAAAAATTCTTTGTTGGGAAGCTTATAGACCTGCATTTCTTTAGAGCCCATTTCTGGAATTATATTTTGTTTCCTCTTTCTTTGTATCCCTTATAATTCTTTGCTGAGATTTGGTGGGAAGGGAGGGGTGGGGGGTAGAGGGGGTTGAGGAGGGGAGGAACTACCTCTTCCAGTGTTTGCATCCTTGTTCCATGCAGATGACCTTCACAATTAACTTAGCTGGTGGTTCGAGGACCTCTGGAACCTTTTCTGAACTCTTGCTCTCTTAGTGTTGGCCTGTGGAAATGCAATTCTAATCTTGCTCTGTTTTCAATTGCTTCCAAACTCTGGTGCCAGTCAGGCGAGACAGAATCCTGCCCCTGGGAAGCCCCCAGATAAGCCAGAATGTCGGACACACACAATTCACTCTTTTGTTGTTTTTTTTCTTTTCTAGTTAGGAACCCTGGTATGGGCGTGGGGGGTTTCCTCCTGGTTTTCCAGCACTGTGTTGCAGTTGAGAAAGGAAGTAAACTTTCTTGCCAAATGCTGTAGTTTTTCTTACCCCTTTCACTAGAATCTCTTTTTGGCTTTACAATGGCCTGGCTCCTATGACTTCTCAAATTGTCTCTAGAATTCTCATTTATATATTTTTGTTAACTCAGTGCCTCTGCAAGTTAGAGAGTGGCTTGTAGTTTATGGCTTTACCAGCCTACAGATGATATTCCCTTGTTGCTAAATAGACTTAAAGTGTGACTTTGGTGGAGTTTTTTATAACTCCCCCAAGTAACTTATAGAATTTAATATTTATTGAGATGTATATATATATATTGCCATCTTTCTATTTCCAATCTCTAATTATTTCACTTAGTATACTGAATTATAGCTAGTTAATATGGCATATCCTTTTCTTTTTCTGGGAAATTTTTATTTTACCCTTATGGCCTAATAAACTAACATTTTGTGAAAGTTTTATGCCCCTCTCTCTGTCTTTCTCCCTCTCTGTCTTGCTCTCTCTTATCTCTCTCAAATACATCCTGGCTCTCTTTTTTCTACCTTCATTCTCCTGTTTCTGTCTCTCTCTCTCTCTCATTGTTCATTTTTATATAGTGTTTGATTTCTCTTCTCAGGTGTAACCCCCACAAAATTACTACCACCAAGATACACATAAACCATTACTATAGACGCTTGTGCTTTTCCCCCTCTGGTTTGATCCTTCTCCCTTTCTCTCCCCTGCTGGATACCTCCAATTTATAGTTTGCTTGCCAGTTTTCTCTGTTTTTTATTCTGATCCCTTGTCTTGTTTACCTATATTCATTCTATAAATGAAACCATCTGATGTTTTTCTTTTTCCTTCTGACTTATGTCACTGAGCTCCATCCATGTTGTTGCAAATGACATGAACTTATCTTTTTGATCATTGAATATTGTGCCATATCTTCTTGATTCAGTCATCTGTTTTTTGGCATTTAGGTTGTTTCCATACTTTAGCTATTATTAATAGTGCTGCAATTAGCATAGGACTACAGGTTTCCTTTTGAATTAATGTTTTTGTGACCTTTGGGTAGATCCCCAGGAGTGGAATTCCTGAGTCATATGGAAGCTCCATTTTTAGTAGTTAGAGTGTCCTCAAACTACTTCCCATGTGGCTGGACCAGTTTGCATTTCCATCAGCAGTATAGAAGAGTTCCTTTTTCTCCATATCCTCATCCATATTGTTGTTGTCGGTTTTTTTTTTTAATAAGTGCCATTGTCATTATGGTTTTGATTTGCATTTCCCTGATTATGAGTGATGTTGAATATTTTTTTCATATACCTGTTGGCCATTTGCATTTCCTCTTTGGAGGGAATCTTTTTAGCTCTTCTCCCTACTTTTCGACTGTATTGTTTGCTTTATTTTTGTTGAGCCTTGTGAGTTCCTTGTAGATTTTTAAAATTAGTCTCTTATCAGTTGTATGGAGTGCAAATATTTTCTCCTAGTCAGTAAGGTGTTTCTTTGTTTTGGTTATTGTCTCTTTTGATGTACAGAAGCTTAATTTGATATAGTCCCAGCTGTTTATCTGTTTTTAATTTTTAATTTATTTATATATATTTTACACCATTGTTCATTTTTAAACAATTTTTGTACTATCACCACAGTCCCCTGTGCTCTCCCCTCCCTCATCCTAGGCCCTTTCCCTCCCTAACCCTCTGCAGAATGTCTCTGGTTTATAGTTATCTGTTTATTCCTGTTTTGTTTTATTGTGTTGCTATTGTTAGTTTTTTCTCCAGATGGCTTATTTGGTTCACGTATTTTCCTACTATAGCAAAACCATTCAATATTTTTCCTTTCTTTCTGACTTATTTCACTGATCATAATTCTAGCTCTGTCGGTGTTGCTGTGAATGACATGAGTTTATCTTTTTGATTGCTGCATAGTATTCTGTTGTGTGTATATATACCATGTTTTCTTGAGCCAGTAGTCTATTTTTGGGCATTTGGATTGTTTCCAGATCTTACCCATTATAAATAGTGCTGCAATAAACATAGGGGTGCATATATTCTTTTTAATTAGTGTTTTTGTGTCCTTTGGGTAGATCTCTAGGAATGGAATTGCTGGGTCATATGATAGCTCCATTGTTAGTATCTGAGGAAACTCCGTATAGCTTTCCATGTGGTTAGATCAGTTAGCATTCCCACCAGCAGTATAAGAGAGTTCCTTTTTTTTTTTTTTTTGATATGTGCTTTATTTACTGGTGTAAAATGGTATTTCATTGTGGTTTTGATTTTTACTTCCCTGATTATGAGGGATGTTGAACAGTTTTCATATGTCATGGGCCATTTGCATTTCCTCTTTGGAGAAGCAGCTTTTAAGTTCTTGACTAGATTGTTTACTTTTCTTTCCTTTTTTTTTTTTTTTCAGTCATGTGAGCTTTTTGTATATCTTTGTGATCAGTCCCTTATCAGTTGCTTGGAGTATGAGATTTTTTTTCCCAGTCAGTGGGAAAGAGTCAGTGTCTCTTTGTTTTAGTTAATGTCTCTTTTGCCATACAAAAGCTTTTTAATTTGATATAATCCCAGCTGCTTATCTTTTTCCTTTGTGTTGGGGAAATGAATCTTTAAAGATGTTACTGAGATATATGTCTTGTAGTGTTTTACCTATATTTTTTTCTATATATTTTATGGCTTTAGGTCTTATGCCCAAATCTTTTATCTACTTTGAATTGATTTTCATGCATGGTGTAAGGTAGCAGCCTAATTTCATTCTTTTGCTTATGTTGGTCCAGTTTTCCCAGCACCATTTATTGAACAAACTGTCCTTGTTCCATTACAAATTCTTTGCTCCTTTGTCAAAGATTAGTTGCCTGTACATGTGCAGCTTTCGATTCTGTTCAAGTCTTTTATCCATTTGAGTTGGTTTTTGTGCATGGACACACATACACTTTTAATCATTACATTTAATTCAGCCAGATTTAGTGACCATAACAATGTCTTCCCTCTGAGACTGAAAGTGGGAGTGAGAAGAAGGGTGGTAGGTAAAAGTTTGGTTGAGCAAAGCTGCTTCAGCTCCCATGTTGGTTGTTCTTGATAGTTGCTAACCCTGTAACAATATGAACTTACTCATATTTTTTGGATTCCATTATTCTATATAATTAGGATCAAAGCAATGCAATTTGTGCTTTCTTTTCTATCTTTACTTCCTTCGACAGCTCTAGACCCCATTACTGTAGAGCTCGCACCTTCCCTTGTAATCTTTGGAACGCTTGCACATTATATAACCTGAGAGCTGGGCTTGAAATGAGAGGGTAGAGATTTGGAAGAAATGAAATGGATGCCTTGGACCAGAAACCAATGTGAAGTAACTTTACTTTAAGCCCTTGTCCTTTTCTGAGATGACTGACCTCACCACACATCTTCGGAGTGAGCCACCTGACACAAGTGACAAGCAGAGCCAATGAGTAGCAGGTCTGTTTATTGTCCCCTTCATTCTAGTTTCTGTCTGTTCATCCCCCCTGTTCAAGATTACCTCCTTTGTTCCATCGGCCTAGCTTGATAGGAATCAGGACCCCAGAAGGGAAGTAGGTTTGATCCCAGCCATTCTTCACCAGATGAAATGCTGCTTATCACTCAGGGTGAAAGTAGGCTTGGAGAGAGAAGTGTGCATTTTACCATGCTGTATACAGTTAATTACTTGTTGACAAATTAGCTGGAAGTTCAATGAAGGTAGGTAGGGACTGTGTTCATTGTCTGGAATCCTCTGTATCCAATAGGGTACCTGGTACATATTAGTTTCTTAATTGATAAAAGTTTCATAATTATGGAGCTTCTGGGTGAGACAGAGGTCTATGCTAGAGCACAAGGGAAAAGGTATTTATAAAGGTATTTAAAAGGTACTTATAAAAGGTATTTATAAGAGTTCAACCTCCAGCCTTTTCTACTTGTACAGAAACCATGTTGGCTTTTTTTTTTTTTTAACCCCAGCTGAAGCCCCTCTCCATTGGAGGTCTCACACAATCTAGCCTTGGGGACGGCCTTCCTCATCCACATTGTCCCCTGTCACTCTGATGCGTTCTGCTCTTTCTAAAACGTTCAGGGTTGGAGACAAGCAAGTGTTGTTAGCATACTTGTTCATTGTGTTTCACTCATTTTTCAGTCAACAATTCATGTAGTGAGCATGCCTCCAGGGCCATACTCCTTGCTAGGTGCAGAGATAGAGAAAGACCTGTCTGCTTCTCAGGGTCTCTGAGTCTGGAGAATGTGATGGACACAGACGCTGGTAGTGCAGGACAGCACTTCAGCTCTGACATGACTTAGGCAGGCTCTGGAAGCATTGAGGAGATTTCTGTAGAGCCTCCCAGGTGCTGTACTGGTGAAGGAGTTGGCATGTTTTTGACTCTGTTGAATAAAGCAGAGGAAGGCAACCTGGAACAGAACAACCAGTCTTTAGAACTGTGTAGTTATGAGAACTAGAGAAGCCCAAGGGAGTTTTGTCTAGGGGTCTCCTGGATGCAGTGAGCATTGGTTCTCTGGCTTGGAGAAGGCTGGCTGAATACTTCTGCATGGAAGAGGGGAAGCCTCACTCATTTTCAAGCTAGAGTGGGTATCTGGCAAGACAAGGTCATAGGTTTTTCCCTCTGGCCTCAGGGTCTAGACAACCTCCCTTTTCTGTGTATCCCTGTACTCTGGCCAGGAAACAGAATTGGTTTAGTATCAGGAGGCAGTTACTGCCTCTTCCCCAGTAAAGCACTTAAGTGCCAGTGGCATGGGAGCCACACATCCTGTCTAAGACCCATTTTCCTCCGCAAAGGGAAAAGACACGTGCACAGGAACAAGGAACACCAGGCAGGACAGTGTGCAAATGACAGGAGACAGTGTCTGAAAGAGCCAGGGACTTGGATAGGGGCAGTGGAGCCTATTAGAAAGCATGGGGCATACAGGCCCCCACCCCATCCTCTGAGGAGGTTGGCATTCTGCTGCTGAGTGCACATGGTGCAGGCAATGGGGGGATGCAGCAGCCGACAGACCTATCAAGTCACTGAGGGATTTACTTTTTCTCAAAGTCACACAAGAAGATGGCACTTCCAGGTGCCCCTACTTCCAGATGGGACCATGCACTTTAGTTCTGGTCAACAGAATGCTATGTCGTAGGCCAACTCCTCAGCTGTCCTGTGAACTTTTTCTGTGCTCTCTAAAGACAGAGGATAAGTAGAGCCCTGCAAGGGGACAGAGGAGCCACCAAGCTAGGAACATTCACTTTGCTAAGTGTGTGTGAGTGTGTGTGTGGGGAGTTACTAGTTTAAGCCACTGAGAGTTAGGCTTATTGTGATTGTTAGTCCATCTTAACAGATACAGAAATTGCTAAAGTGGAATCTTGCTGAAATAAAATCTTCAGTGTGTGGCACTGGCTTAGCAATATGTGGTAAACAGGGATGAAGCTATATTGGGGCCTGCAGAAATGGATATCCATGTTGTTAGAGAAAAACCATTTGATGAAATGATTGATTTGAAATGTGAGCAGAAAAGCACACACCGAGTGAACTCACAGCACCAGGGAAAAAGACAGACAGTATGTGTGGGGGTTGTTGACTGATAACAAGTTCCTGAAAGAGCGATGAGCATTCAGAAAGACTAAGCCAGCAGAAAAGTGCAAGTGAGGAACTTGAAGGGAGGGAATGCAAGATTTTGAGCCCAAATAGGAATATTCCTTTGAGCAACAAAGTAAAAATTATTTGAATAACACACTCAGAACCAAAGTCTTAATTTTGGTCTTTTTGTTCCTAATAGGCTCCAGGTGGCTGCCTTGACATTCCAAAGGAGGCTGAGGAGGGAATAATTAGCACTTTGAGATTTGAGCATTACAGCCAGGAAAGAACCTTGGTTGTGATTAGCAACCCAGCTAAGTCGTTAGAGGAATTAAATTTTGTAAGCTGCCACAAGCCTGGACAAAAAAATGGCATTGACTGTTGAAGACATAAAACAGTCATCAGAGTGGCTGTGGTGGTATGAGGGGAGACAAGTCTGAACCCACATTCCTCCACGCACACAACAGCAGGATCTGTGCCTTGCTAAGCAGCCCAGGGGTTGGCAGTAAGTGCCAAGGAAGTAGGCACCATGGACTGAACATGTTCACAAACTCATAAAATCATGGGATCTACATCTCAGTTTGGATGAGTAATTACACCTTTCACACCTACACTATCAAAAGGAAAACATTTTCAACCTCTAAATATAAGTTGGATTAACAAACTAGATTTAACCACTCTACAAAATAATTAAAAAACTGGACAATTATATGAAATGATGTCATAAAGATATTGGCTGTTAGGCAACCAAGAACAACGATCTCTCACATATGGGAAGCAATGAAATGAATTCAGTGATTGTCCCCAGTGCATGGAGGGCACCCAGGGAGAGCTTAGCAGTCTCCTCAAGTTGAGGCAGAACTGGGAGACCAAAGTGGCTTTAATTGCAGGAAGATCATCAGAGACGAAGAGTTGCTCAGAGAGAGAACTCTGGAAGTCTACAGGAGGTCTCTGGAGTGTCCATCTGAGTGCAGACCAGTGCACATTTGAGGAAATTCTGCAAGGTAGGGGAAAGTATTACCTAAAAAGGATAAGAGGGAAAATACCTGTTCTCATAAAGGCACCGAAACAATGCCTGTTCTCACCAAACAAAGAGAAAGTTTCATAATTCACAGGTTATTGGACAGAATATATGAAAGAGTTTGCCTCCGTGGTGAGGAAGACTTAGTCTAAATATTCCTAAGGTCCTGTCTAACAAAGCTTAAAAACAAGACCTGAAAGAATTAAATAGTCTCCAGGTAATTTAACCATACCACATAACAAGAGTCAACCATACTTACAGGACTCCAAAATCATCCAATACCCAACAAGGTAAAATTCAAAATGTTTGTCATATATGCTAAGATTTACAGTCATAAAGAAATATAAAGATATGTCCCAGTAAGAAGAGAAAGGTCAATCACTAAGAAACAGATACAGAGATTACACAATCTGTAGAGTGGGATCTTAATGCAGTCATTCGAGCTGATCTACATGTCCTGTAAGCTAGAGGAAAGTGGAACATGTTTCATGTCTACCTGTAGACACAAAAACTACAATGTCTAAGATTAATAAATGACCCCCCCGGACATTAAAAATGGCAGGTTAGACATTGCAAAAGAGAAGATTTAAAGAGTTTAAAGAAAAAACAATAGGAATCTATCCAAATGAAGTGCAATGAGGAGAAATACTCCAAAGAAAATATCCATAGGCTAGAAGGACAATGTAGCTAATGTGCACATAATTGGAGTCCCTGAAGGAAAAGGAACAAGGTAATGCAAGTTTTTCCCCCTAGCTTTATTAATATATAGTTGGACTATAAAATTGTATAAATTAAAATGTATAACATTGATTTTATGCCCATATATATTGCAAAAGGATTCTTATTATAGGGTTAACAAATATCTCAAGCATGCAATGTGCTAATTATATATATATATATATA